>NC_080542.1:123738579-124063829 GCF_028640845.1 Ahaetulla prasina
TTCATTTAATTTAGATCCCAAAATAGCCCCGATTCGGCTTAAAGCTAGGAGAGTTCCTTTTGCCCTGAAACCCAAAATTGACAAAGAACTAGACAAGCTAGTTAAAAAGGGCATCTTAATTCCAGTTGACCATGCTAAGTGGGAGACACCAATAGTAACACCCATTAAACCAGATGTATCTGTCCATATTTGCGCCGATTACAAGGCAACACTAAATAAGGCATTGCAGAAAAGTGCATACCCTGTCCCCATAGTACAACACTTGCTGCATTCACTAGGACCGGGACAAATCTTTACCAAACTTGATTTGGCTTAGGCGTATCAGCAGTTGCCTGTTGATAACGAAATAGCTGAGGCACAAATGATAGTTACGCACAGGGGTGCATTTAAATGCACCAGACTCCAGTTTGGGGTCAGTGTCGCCCCTGGACAGTTCCAGAATCTCATGGAATGCTTATTGCAGGATCTACCTAGGTAGTTCCATATTTTGATGACGTTTTGGTGTCAGCTAGTGACATGAAAGAGCTACAAGACAAATTGCGAAGGGTGTTGTCCATTTTTAGAGCTGCTGGACTTAAGGTCAAGTTCAATAAGTATTAAATTGGAGTGCCCTCAGTTGAATTTTTGGGATATCGAATAGATAAGCAGGGCATTCATCCAACAGAGAGCAAGGTACGGGCAATTCAGAAAGCTCCCCCACCAAAAAACAAAGCAGAGTTATAAGCCTTTCTAGGACTTTTGAACTTTTATGCAGTCTTTTTAAAGGACGAGGCAACCGTGGCTGAATCACTACACAAACTGCTCGCTAAAAACTCTCCGTGGACTTGGGGCAGGACTGAAGCGGCAGCTTTCGAAGCTGTAAAAAAGCTGCTGTCTAGTGACAGTTTGTTTATTCAATATAATGGAACTTTGCCTCTCGTCCTGGTTTGTGATGCTTCACCCTATGGAGTAGGAACTGTTCTCAGCCACAAGTTGCCTAATGGGGCAGAAGCCCCAATTGCATACTTCTCCCGCACCTTATTGGGAGAAGAGAGGAACTATAGTCAATTAGATAGAGAAGCGTTAGCAATAGTCTCGGGTGTTAAAAAATTTCACGAATATTTGTTTGGGCGGCATTTTGAAATTGTTATGGACCATCGGCCATTGTTGGGTTTGTTGGCAGGAGACCGCCCTACGCCGATTGCTCTGTCTCCAAGACTGACCCGCTGGACCATATTCCTGGCAGCATACTCATACCGCCTGAACCACCGACCGGGCAAAGATTTGGGACATGCGTATGCTTTGAGCAGGTGTCCCTTACCGGACACTATTCAAGACCCGACTCCGGGAACGCCAATTCTGCTAATTGACTCTTTGGACACTGGCTCTGTCACTTCTGCCAAAGTGGCTAAGGCATCATCTAAAGACATTATTATTTATTTATTTATTTATTTATTTATTTATTTATTTATTTATTTATTTTATTTTGTCACAACAATATATGTAGGTATCATACAAAAAGATTATATAGTAAATAAACACATATATGAGTAAATATAAGGAGGTATAAGCATATATATAGGAAGAAGAAAAGAAAAACAATAGGACAGGAATGGTAGGCACGTTTGTGCGCTTATGCACGCCCCTTATGGTCCTCTTAGGAATGGGGTGAGGTCAATAGTAGAAAGTTTTTGGATAAAACTTTTAGGATTATGGGAAGAGACCACAGAGTCAGGTAAAGTATTCCAAGCACTGATGATTCTGTTACAGAAGTCATATTTTCTGCAATCTAGATTAAAGCGGTTGACATTAAGTTTAAATCTATTAGTTGCTCTAGTATTATTGCAATTAAAGCTGAAGTAGTCTTTAACAGGAAGGACATTACAATAGATGATTCTGTGAGTTAAGCTTAGGTCTTGTCGAAGGCGACGGAGTTCAAGTTTTCTAAGCCTAGGATTTCAAGTCTGGTGGGATAGGGTATTTTATTGTTTTCAGAGGAATGGAGAACTCTTCTTGTAAAATATTTCTGGACACGTTCAATTGTATTGATGTCAGAGATGTGGTGAGGGTTCCAAACTGGCGAGCTGTATTCTAGAATTGGTCTAGCAAATGTTTTATATGCTCTGGTTAGTAGTGTGGTGTTTTTGGAAAAGAAGCTACGCAAAATTAGGTTTACAACTCTTAGAGCTTTTTTTGCTATGTAGTTGCAGTGGGCTTTGGCACTTAGATCATTTGACATGAAAACTCCAAGGTCTTTAATGGGATGGGGGTCATCTGTAAGGTAATGTCCATCTAATATGTATTTAGTTTTTGGGTTCTTTTTTCCAATATGTAAGACTAAGCATTTGCTGGTTGAAATTTGGAGCTGCCAATTTTTAGAGCAAGCGGATAGATGATCAAGGTCGTTTTGAATGATAGAAGTATTGTCTGTGGTGTTAAATAGTTTGACATCATCAGCAAAGAGAACACAATTACTTGAGATGTGGTCACAGAGATCATTAATGTATAGTATAAAGAGTGTTGGTCCAAGGACGCTGCCTTGAGGAATGCCACTCTTGACAGGAACAGGATTTGATAAAGCATTGCCAATTATGACCACTTGTTGTCTGTTAGACAGAAAAGCAGATATCCATTTGTGGAGGGGTCCTGAGATGCCATAGGATGTTAGTTTTAGGAGAAGTTTATCGTATACTACTGAGTCAAAAGCTTTGCAGAAGTCTATGTAGATTGCATCTATTGATTTGCCTTGATCGAGATTTGAAGTCCATATGTTTTTGCAGTGGAGAAGTTGTAAGTTACATGATATTTTTTTCCTGAAACCAAATTGTTTGTTGGAGAGTAGGTTGTTAGTTTCTAAGTGTGAGGTAATGGATTGGTTAATGATAGATTCCATGACTTTGCAGGTGACGCAGCAAAGGGAGATCGGTCTGTAGTTTTCGACTAAGCTGGGGTCTCCTTTTTTGAAGATAGGGATGACTGTGGCTAGTGACCAAAGTTTGGGAAGAGAACTGGTAGTGAAAGCTTTATCAAAGATAATACTTAGGGGTTCTGCTATATTAATGGAAAGTTTTTTTAAGAAGTATGCACATAGCCCATCGGGTCCAATAGAAAGCGATGTTTTTAAGTTGTGAAGAGCTTTTCCAACATTGTCTTCTGTGAAATCTATATGAGTTAAATCATCATAGTCATTGCTGGTTCGTTTGTGGAATGTTGGATATGTGTTATCGGAGTTAACAAAAACTGAGCCAAAGAAAATGTTGAAGAGGTTTGCTTTGACTGTTTTGTCATTGCATTCTTTGTTGTTAGAATCTTTTAGTGGTGGGGTGGATCTAGAGTCTTTAGTTTATTGTTGACAAAATTATAAAAGGCACGATTGGAATTTGTGCGCAGAAGGTTCTCTTCTTGCTTGGTGTGGTAATTTGTGCATTCAGTTTTTATTTGGTTGCATATGTTTCTGTAGCGGTTTTTGAAATTTGTAACATAGCCTTTTTTGTTTCTTCTCCAGAGGGATTTTTTTTTTTGATTGAAGCTTTTTTATTGATATGGGTAGTTTGTTTTTCTTGGTCATGGTAGTCATTTGTGGTACATATAGTTTAATGACTCTATTGATTTCAAGTAGGAAGACTCTATAGTGGTCTTCAGCGGTTATGCAGGTTGCAAACAGATTTTGCCAGTCCCGAAATGAAAGATCGTTGTTTATAAGGTCGTAATTGGCTTTTTTAAAATTGTAGTTGGGAGTACTGTTGTTATGAGGATTTAAGTATGGACGTATATTGAGACGAAAATCTATCATGCAGTGGTCACTGTTGGAAAAAGGTTCTTTAATTTGTAGTCCGTAAATTGAGTTTGAATTGTTGCAGAAGATGAGGTCAAGGCAGTTGTTGAGTCTTGTATTGTTAGTTACAAGTTGTTCAAGACCTAGGTTTGTAACAGTGTTGTATAGTGTAGTATGGATTGGGTCAGTTGAACATTCATTAGTTGTCCAGTTAATGAGAGGTAGATTTAGGTCACCCAGGAAGAAGAGAGGATATGGGCAAGAGGTAGCCCATGTTAGCATTGAAGTTAGCATATTTGCATGGGTAATGTCATAGTCAGGGGCTCTGTAGCATAGTAAGAATCGAAGAGTAGTGTCGAGGGATAGGTCGCATACTATAGTTTCAGGAAGAGAGAGTTTATGTGCTACTTGGATATTTTTTAGATTCAGTCACTTTTTGTAAAAGATAGCCACTCCGCCACCTCTTTGGTTTTCACGATCTGATCGATAGACTTGATATTCTTTGTTTGAGATAATGGAGTCAGGAAGGGATGAGTTCAGCCACGTTTCACAAACAAAATGATATCAAATGTGCCACTGTTTAATAAGAGGATAAATTCAGGTAATTTGTTGACTATGCTTCTTGCATTTATCAATTTGCATTTGAGATCTGAAGTGATTGGTGTTGAAGAGGTAAGGGGCGTGCATACCTAGTTTTGGATGTTAGTAGGTTGGGGGTTGTGTACAACAGATGGTTGTATAGATGGTTGGATGGTAGTTAGGTTGTTTGGATGGATGGTTGATTGGATGGCTGGTTGGGTGGATTGTTGGGTGGCTGTTTGGATGGCTGGTTGGATGGCTGTTTGGATGGCTGATTGGATGGCTGGTTGGATGGCTGATTGGATGGCTGGTTGGATGGCTGGTTGGATGGTTGGTTGGATGGCTGGTTGGATTGTTGGTTGGATGGCTGTTGGTTGAATGGCTGGTAAGATGGTTGGTTATCCACACTGTAATTGGCTGGGTGCAGAGGGAATGGCCCGTTACAACCGGCGAGGAATTTAAACAGTTTGCAACCAACCGTTCTGAATTTTCTGTGCAAGGGGGATGTTTATTATGGGGTGATAGAGTGGTTATCCCATTACGGTTGAGGGGAAATGTATTGGATTTATTGCATGTAGGGCATCTGGGCATTGTATGTATGAAAAGTCTAGCACGAAGTTATGTGTGGTGGCCCCAGATGGATAAAGACATCAGTGACAGGGTAGGCAGATGCCAAGCTTGCCAGGATTCTAGGTGGCTACCCCCCACGGCCCCAGTGAGGGAATGGGAGAAACCATTATGCTGACCCCCAAGTTCTAAAGTTCTATGTGTGATTCCTATATTGCCTATTCAAATATAATCACTCCCCCCCACATCACCACTTAACCATCTGTCTCTTATATACACAGGGGAAATTTTCTACTGCTAAATCATTTATGATATTTTTTGCAGATGTTCAATGGAGCTAAAAAAACTTCCACTAACTTAAAACTACAATTCTTGGATGTATATAATTCATGAAATTCATATGATAAGGTATAAAATGTGATACAAGTCTGTTAAGTTTGGGCAATGAGGAGGCAGGAGACAGTCATTGGTGACAACAGCTCTTAAGTTTATTGTGAGAACCCAGCAAAAGCAACTGGCAAACAGTCCTCCTTATATAGTATTTTGGCTAAGGCATCAGCCAATCAGAAACGTGCTTTTTCCTGCCCAAATTTCCCTCCAAAAATTCAAATACATAACACTCCTCCCCTCCCAGAACACACTTAATCTACTATTTACCTATTATTTACAAACGTAATCACGCAGGTAGCCGTAATCCTAATCCTGGCTGACCTGCACAATTCAATCCCTGGTGGGGAATCGAGCTGGTCAGAGGTTGGTTAAGAAATGGATTCCAATTAGCTCACAAACATTAAAAAAAAGCCAAAAGGAAATCATTGACAACTTATATTTTTAACAATATACTTCATATTGTTTTGTTGAGTTCTACCTAATCACCACATTTTGGGTTTGCAAAGCATCCTAAAAGTATTTTAAACTCAAGTCAGGTTTCCCCCATTTTGTCCTTATAATTATAAATTTCAAATATGTTCAGCCTGGGGTTGTGCTCTTAGGAAGCAATTTTTCCTCTCCCCAAGTTAGCCTGAGTTAGTCAATATGTATGTTTTTAAATTATTCCATCAATGCTATTAGTCTCTGTTTACTTTGTCTGAATTTTCATGAATCAACAAATGGGTTCATCAGAACAAATGTTCCCAGGGCACTATTCAAGCAAGTTCTATGAATAGTTTTAGGCTCAGAGACTCCATAAGCCAGCAAGCTAACACAATCAAACTACTTTTTTTCCCCAAACTGAATTGGGAAATGAAATTGGGAGGCAGAGGGTACGGCAAGCAGACTAATACATACCCACAAACAATACAGCTCTTACAATACAGCACTGGGTTATTGCCAACATCATATGCCAGGCATGGATGAAAGGCACATTAAATCCTTCAGTGGTAAGACATTGTTATCTAGAAACACTGTTTTATACGTACAAAGTCAGAAGAACATCTTGTCATGATAAATGACTTTTCATAATAGAAAGGATTACAGAAAGCTGTAATATAGTTTGGATAGCCTCTCTGCCCTGTTATCTCTGTTCAGACAATGATCCTCAAAAAACATTGATACTCGAGTAATCTCTACTATCATTTCCAAAGTAAATTCTGCTCTTCATCAGTAAGTATCTCTTTCAATCAATTGGTTTCCTACAGTGATAACCAGGTGCTGATCTCATTCTTTGCTTCAGGAGTGCAACAGTTTTTCCTTCCTGACTTTTTTCAGGATTCATGAAATGAATAGGGATTTGCTCAACATGATCACTAGATCGCTAGAATCTTATTTCCCCAAAATTAGAGGGAAACGTCATAATTCTTCCAAGCCTATGGCTTATAAAGAATTTGTTTTGTTGTCCTTACTGACATTTGGAATTATAATTAATTGCTTATTATCTATGGCAAAAAAAAAAAATCAAGGATGGTTAAATATGATAGTTTGGGTTTCTTTCAGATTCTCATTTTTCAAAATTTTAAATTAATTTCATCACATTTTAATTGTATTAATCACTCTGCTCAATATTAATCACTCTGCTCAATGTCCTATTGTAGAACATAGATAGAGGATGTCTGCCCTTTCCTGAGTGGGTTGGTCCCGTCAGTGTACAGGGTAGATGAGAAGTTGAATCCTTAAAGCATTCCAAATACAGGTTTCACAGGACTCAACATTCTGACCTACTTTATTTAGAACATTCCATATCAACACTTATTCAATATTTGATAAATGGTAATTATAATATGTAGAATATATATATAATAGATAATATAAATCTAGGTGGGATGCAGTGGTTCAGTGGCTAAGATGCTGAGCTTATCGATCGAAAGGTCAGCATTCAGCGATTCAAATCCCTAATGCTGCATAACCGGGTGAGCTCCTGTTACTTGTCCCAGCTTCTGCCAACCTAGCAGTTTGAAAGCAATTAAAAAATGCAAGCAGAAAAATAGGGACCACCTTTGGTGGGAAGGTAACAGCATTCCGTGCACCTTTAGCATTTAGTCATGCTAGACATATGACCACAGAGATGTCTTCGGAAAGCGCTGGCTCTTCAGCTTTGAAACAGAGATGAGCACTGCCCCCTAAAGTTGGGAATGACTAGCACATATGTGCGAGGGGAACCTTTACATATATCTTATATATCCCAGACCAAGCAGAAGATACAACAGGAATTATGATGTGATATCTGTGGGCTATAAGATTCTGGATTTAAAAGACTGAGATCTAACCCTAGCAAATGATGTTATAGTTAATGCATATACCACCTGATTCTGGGATGTTTCAATGGATTATAATCTCCCAGAAGTATCTGAACTTTAATCTGTGGCTTTTCTGGATCTGCAAGTAGAAGATGTTGCAAGGCAGCCTTTGCTCTGCTTTAATAATGCATCCATTATTGCCATTCTTAGACCAGGAAGTATTAATCTTCACATGACCTCTTGATTGGACTAGTGACATGCATTTACAATGAACTTCTCTTGAAGACCACTTGGAAACCTCAGCTGGTACAAAATATCTATTAATAGGTCTGACGTTGTCAAGTAGCATCAATAGTACAGGAGCCACACTGATAGTTGGGTTGTTTCTGGATGTAATAGTAATCCACAAAGTCATACATGATATAGTATCAACTAGACTGTTGCTTCAAGTAGAATCTTCCCACCCGAAGTATGGCAATAGAGGAAACACAATCCTTCTGCTATGAGATACAGAGGCAGAAATTTTAGAAGTCAAAATTGTCAAAATTGGTGCTGTCTCCTTATGGAACCAGCTATCTTGAAAAATTAAATGAGTGCCTTTTTTAATATTCAAAAAGCTTTATAAGACATAATCTGTTTCAATAACCATTTACAAATTTTGGAGGCAATCAGTATGTATTTGGGATATATATATGATCACTCTAATATGATTAAAAATAAAATGTTAGTATATATTCCTCATACACTGTACATATGTACATATTTTGCAAGTAATTTTGTCTAATGTAATGTTTTCTAAATCATTTTCATGAATGTATAGATTTTTTTCAGTTTCCTGTAATGCACGTAGATTCAAATATATATTTTCCTGGCAAATTCAAACAAAACATTTAAAGAAATATTTCAATGAATTGCTTAATTGATTGGCTTAAAAGGACAAACAGAATATGCCTGCATTAAAATGCAGAATGAAATCTATCACATATATGAACTTAAACCATACAAAACATTAAGTAGATTATTTTTAAGCTAATTAAAAATTCAGAACCACATGAAGAACAAATTTTACATCATTCAAACAGAGAATTATAAAATTACTAATAAAGGACAATATATGTAGCCAGACTTTATATTAAATTCTTAGTGCTCTACAACAGGGGGTCCCCAACCCAGGGGTGAAATGCTCCCGGTTCGTACCGGCTCGCCCAATCCGGTAGCGATGGTGGCTGGTCGTTTGGAGAACCGGTAGCAAAAATCCTTGGCCCTACCCCCTGCCCTGCTGAGCCGCGCCATCAGAGGGTGTTTTTTTTTTACTTTTAAAAGCAGTTTTTCTTCAGCCATAAACATGCCTTTAAAAGTAAAAAGCCTTTGATGATCCCGTGGCTTGGCTGGGATTGTCAGAACCCTTTAAAGTTCAATCTCTGGCCGGCAGCCCACTACCTGGCCTTGAGCTTTTTGGAACATGGCCACGGAAGTGGCAGATCCCCACTTACACAAACATCAAATGAGTGCATGCCCGATTGTGCTGCAGGAGGCTAGTGCTGTCACACACCCTGGCCATGGCCACTCAGCCACACCCAACCAGCCAGTCATTAGGACAGAGAACTGGTTGTTAAATTATTTGAATCCCACCACTTAGTCCTCTAGCACTGATGATGTTACCTAGTTTGGGTAATGAAATCTAATTAGGACCCCTAATCATATATTTTTTAATAGTTTATGTTTACTATTTCCTTATTTGACCTTTAATAAGGGCATCCTCAGTAGTTGCCTATAGAATCTGAACTGTTTAATTGAAAGTTAACAAATAAGATGTGAGGTTGTTATTTTTTTAAAAAAATATTAATGATATATAATAAACAAAAACATAAAATTATCTCAATATGCTCTAAAAGAGGAACCTATAGAGTACACCTGGAAGACATAGGTTTAGGTAGAGTTTGGTTAGAAAGGAGAGGGAGTTCTTTTGATTATTCCTAGTACTGTTGCGGTAGTTTTCTTTTAGAATATCACACTTTATTATTGTTTATTTCCTTAATTCCAATCCATATTGAAATGTCTTTAACACTGACCTATCAGCACTGACCTATCATATCTATTTTATAAGTTGACTGGGTTAACCATTTATTTATTGCTTTATATAGGTTCTTATTTTTATATTATCTTGTATGTGAATCGCCCATGATCAATATGGAGTTGGGCAACATCTATAATGAATAAATAAATAAAGCAAAATATATGTGATTTATGAAGCGTGCTGTATTAATGTTTGTAATAGCTGGAACTTCTTCCTTGAGAAAAGTTATGTCTATTTGGATATAGGTCCCTTGAAATAATGAGTTGAAATAAATGAGATTGAGGCCAAGGATTCAGTAAACCTTTTTAAAATCAGGAACTAAGTTGTAATAGACTTAACTTGGCTGTTTGAAGTGAATAATTTTCAAAAGAATAAACAAAAGAATCATGTGAAGTTCTACCCTTAGCATAATCAAGTTGGGGCAAACTTTCTGAAGGAACAGGAATGTTAATAACAATAAAGTGAGCAAAGCTATTAGATACAATCTCATCTCCAGTGTATTCAAATTAAGGACCTCATGCCTATAAAGTAAAGTAAAAGCAAGCTTTCTTATTACACTTTTTGTTAAGGTAAAGAGTGCTGAATCAATAAATCATGGAAAAGATTATTATTTTGTACAAGCTGAAGGTGGCTGCAGGTCATTCTCACTAAAGCAAACAGAGTTTGTTAAATTAATCTAACAGACTTCCCAGTAAAACTAAACAAAAATTTAATCAGCAACAGAAGGCAGCTAACAGCTCTGAAAATTGAACCATCATCGTGGCAGACTGTAAACAGAATTACAAAAGAATCAGGGGGAAACACAAAGGAAAGGGGTTTTTTTTCATTTTCATTAATTTTATCAAATAGGTTATAAATGATTGCAACTGTTAGCAATAAAAATAAGCACCAAATTTGAAAACCCAGGAACTGATCTAGTATAACATTATAAAGAGTGTCCAGAATTAACCAAGTTAAGCAGCTGGAGAACAAAAGATGTTGCTAGGAGATTACATTCAGATCTATAACTTGTACCTGTCATAGTCCTTTTGATTGCATTGTTGCAGTTCCCATCTTGATTTTTTTTTCTCCATCTCCCCATGGAAACCCTGTTTCAAATCTTGACTTGTAGACCCTATGGCTGAAATATCTTTGTATTATGGTTCGTTGCACAGTCAGACAGATGTTCAAACTCAATTTGGCATTTTTATCCATCTAGCAAGTTCTTCCCAGGGACCTGGGATAGCCAGTATATGTTAAAGGTATCACTGAAGGATGCAAGCTGTTCTAAATAGAGCTGCCTTTTGCAACTGACTAATCATGATTTTATCAATGCCAATGATGTTTATTTTATTTTTATTTATTTATTTATTTACATTTATATCCCGCCCTTCTCCGAAGACTCAGGGCGGCTTACAGTGTATAAGGCAATAGTCTCATTCTATTTGTATATTTACAAAGTCAACTTATTGCCCCCCCAACAATCTGGTGTTCAAGTGGTGCTCCGGTTATTTTGGGTTTGCATTCAATGTGCCTATTATTATTGGTACCATCTTGCAATTTGAATTCTAAAGTCCCTGATCTGCTTTATTATTTTCAGTACTTCCTTCATCTTCCCTGTTTCTGGGTGGTCTTCCTTGGTCATCTTCATTTGCTTTCATGTCGTAGTTTGCTTGCATCTGGTTTGTTTGCTGATCTTATTTTACAATCTGATCTTCCCTTTTGGTGATAACATTATTATTATTTCTTGTTCCTGCCCATCTTATAACATTTTATCCATCTAAGTAAAGTAAATGGTGCACTTCATTTGGTGCACAATGCACGTTCTTAGTATTACATTATTGGATTATTGCAACACCTTCAACATAAGAGACTTGGAAGTTGAAAGTGATATAAAATGGTTTGACCAAGGAATCAGCCGGTAAAAATAAACTCTCCAGATCAGGAGAGTCAAACACAATTACAGGCAGTATCGTGACATATCGGGATGTTGTTTGTCTTTGTGGAGCCAGGGTGGGCGTGGCCCACACTGGCCTTATCTGGACCGTGGGCCACAGTTTGACAGGCCTGCTCTAGATGTTTCTTGTGTAACTGCTGTATTGGCTGCACCGATTCAGAAGACAGTTATCAGAAACTCTACATGGCATTTGGATAAATTATTCTTTAGTACTATAGTGAAAACTTCACATTGAAATGGGCATTTAATACCAGTCAATGGGGGTGGGTACAAATTTTGGTAATGTATCTTATAAGTTATAAATACTAAAAAATGGCTTTTCTTTTATTATTATTTTATAGTTTTATACGTTTCCCTGAGTATTGTGGGATGGTGGTGTAGAATCAATCCATTCAATTTGCATCAGCTTCTTTCTGATAGTTTAGTTGACCCCTGAAAAAGATAAATCCAATTTCCTCCTGTAGAAGGAGTAGCAGAATGTGGGGGCAGAATTAAAAGAAGGATCAGCATTAAAAATCCCCACATAGGACAAGTAAAGTAATTCCAATCTCCCTTGTATTCCTGGGCCTTTATCTAAATCCAAGCAGGTGCTAACCATTAGTTGAAAAGATTCCTGTGTACAGGCATGATTACAATAAATCAATTTAGGTGGATCATGTGTGTACCTGAATCTTTTATGTCTGACACCAAGATGGACCATTGCAACTTTACAAAGACATGGGGAAAAACAATCAAGATGGTGGGTATTAAAGGTAAAAGTTCCCCTCACACATATATGCTAGTCATTCCCAACTCTAGGGGGTGGTGCTCATCTCCATTTCAAAGCCGAAGAGCCAGCACTGTCCGAAGACGTCTCCATGGTCATGTGGCCAGCATGACTAAATGCCAAAGGTGCATTGAACGCTGTTAACTTCCCATCAAAGGTGGTCCTTATTTTTCTACTTGCATTTTTTACATGCTTTCAAACTGCTAGGTTGGCAGAAGCTGGGACAAGTAACGGGACCTTTTGATCGACAAGCTCAGCGTCTTAGCCACTGAACCACTGATACCCTTGGTGGGTACATGCTAAAAAAGAGACAGCACTTTGCTCATGTGATAGCCATCTTGACTTTTTTGATGATTTTTTTGATGAACCCCGTAAATGCTTCTGTATCTTCTATATCCCTATGCCTTTGTTCCTATGATAGGCTTCACTGACTTATTTGGGGAGCTGAGTCAATTTAGTGTGTGATTAAACTCAAAAAATATTAATTAACCTAGAGAACAATCTTTGAGGT
This sequence comes from Ahaetulla prasina, assembly GCF_028640845.1. Taxonomy (NCBI): domain Eukaryota; kingdom Metazoa; phylum Chordata; class Lepidosauria; order Squamata; family Colubridae; genus Ahaetulla; species Ahaetulla prasina. The sequence continues at coordinate 123,751,442 of NC_080542.1, forward strand.
TGTTAGCTTTACAGAATGTTAGTAACAATATTAATAGAACTTCTCCCACATATATATGAGATATATATATATATTTGTTTTCTGAGGTTTTCGCAGGTGTTTGTATGTAGGTCTTTGGTTATTCGGGTTTTCTCCCGCATAAAATTCGAAGTGTCTTGGCGACGTTTCGACAAAGTCTCATTCGTCATCTTCAGGCTTCAGCTTCGTGCTTCTGGGAGCAATGTGTGATTGCAGCTGTTTCTTCCTTTTTAACTGCTAGTGGGGGTTTGAACTGATTGGGTGGGAGCTTGGCTGTGCTGATTAGATGGAGTTTTTTTTGTGCTCTGATTGGCTGGGGGTGTGTCCTGTTTGGGTTCCCCAAAAACATTGAAACATCACCAAGACACTTCCAATTTTACGCGGGAGAAAACCCAAATAACCAAAGACATACATACATACATACATACATACATACATACATATATGTTTTCTGAGGTTTTTGCGGGTGTTTGTAGGTAGATGTTCTGTTTCCCTCCCCACAATACTCCCAGCAAAGAGTCAGTCAGAGGCCTCCTTTTCTCCTTTTATTTACATAGATAGATGTCCTGGCCACGTCTACCCACGGGCCTGCCAAGTTTCTGGAGATAACGAGGAAATTATAGATAAGGCCAGAATTATTCACGAATATATTCTTCCGTCCATTGAAACAGTTTGCCCGCACAAATTCATTGCTTTGTCCAAGACAAAAAACCAGGAAGTCCCGCCTCCTATTTATAGTCTCTGCAGATGTCACTGCATGACAATTATTACTTGGCTTTATCCCAACACTGCTTCTGCTGCGCGCGCCGGTCACGTCTGCGCAGTCTTGCATCACTCCAAAACTGTTCTTGGGGCGTTGCCAAATCAGAAGAAGGCCCCAGAGAATCAGGCCTTGCCGGCCCCTCCTCCTCCCTTTGAGTGGGTGCCAGGGAGGGAGAGGGCTCAAGAGAAGCAGGGCTTTCCAGGTCTTCTCCCTCACTTTCTGAATCATCCGAGTCCAGGAGTCCGGGTCCAGGAACCTGGGTCACAACAGTAGGTCTTCGGTTATTCGGGTTTTCTCCCGCGTAAAATTGGAAATGTCTTGGCGACGTTTCGACAAAATCCCATTCTTCATCATCAGGCTCGGTACTTACAGCTTCGTATTTCTAGGAGAAAAGGTCTTTGGTTATTCGGGTTTTCTCCCACGTAAAATTGGAATTGTCTTGGTGATGTTTTGACAAAGTCTCATTAATCATCTTCAGGCTGGTGTTATCAGCTTCTAGATTGCTCCTAGAAGCATGAAGCTGATAACACCAGCCTGAAGATGATGAATGAGACTTCGTCGAAACGTCGCCAAGACACTTCCAATTTTACATGGGAGAAAACCCAAATAACCAAAGACCTACATACAAATACCCGTGAAAACTTCAGAAGTGTGTGTGTGTGTGTGTGTGTGTGTTATAATTATAATATAATTATTCTTCTAATGTAACTTACAATGTAAATTCTAATAATCATCATATAAAGCTAACATAATTATAATATAAGGTAATTATAGAATAGAATAGAATAGAATAGAATAGAATAGAATAGAATAGAATAGAATAGAATAGAATAGAATTTTATTGGCCAAGTGTGATTGGACACACAAGGAATTTGTCTTGGTGCATATGCTCTCAGTGTAGATAAAAGAAAAGATACGTTCATCAAGGTACAACATTTACAACACAATTGATGGTCAATATTATATTATATTATAATTAAAGATGACATCTTTTCTGTATAGAGCTAAAATGTATTCAGCCAGAACATTAAAAAAAACTGAGGCAAACAACTAAAATTGTTCATTACATGTATAATTTTTTAAAATATTAGTAATAATTAAATGTCCATTCTGCATTTCCTCAAGTTATACAAGTTCTAGCATTGTGTAGATATTCCTACCATGATCACTTATAATAGAAATAATAAAATTAAAGCATAATCATTTGTAAAGCATTACATTTCAGGTGATAATAGCATCTCAAAAATAGGAATAAAGATCTACTTAATGAGATTAGCTCCATATTATGTATGATTTCTTTAAATGTTAAGAACTTTTTATTTAAAAAAAATTCTTAGCATTTAAAGAACTCTATTATCAATGATTACAGTCCTGGCTCTCCAAAGGATTCTGAGTTTATTATTATTTATAAAAGAAGATATTGGCAGAATTCTTTTAATGAAAAACTTTCTTAAAATATGAAAGTTTCATCTGATTATCTCAAGGATAGTGAGAAGAGTGGACCAATTTTTAGAGATATTATAAAGATGGTAGACAAAACTTTATAAATTCATTAATAATGATTTATATAAGTTGATTAATAATAATGATTTATCATTTCAAGATACATGTTCTGGAGGATTTATAATCTGGCATATATTATTCATGATGCTATAAAAATAAAAATATTACATTTTTTCCATCAAGGTGTTGTGTATCATATCAAAATATTAGCAGATTAGCATTTTATAATATGAGTAATTACTAAAACATTGGCTCATCATGTACTAGCTATATTACAAAATAATAGATGTTTCCACTTGTTACTGATTCCTGAATTTTTCCATATTTTAAAGAGCCTCATATTTTTTAATGTTGATAATGTTTTTTGTCTATGAATATTCTTGTTCATCCAGGTTATAGTTGTTCCAAAGGTGCTTTTTCAAAAGGCAACTGGACTTTTCTTTGTTTTTGCTTCTCATCCAAGAAGCTTCTTCAGTTTTGAAGGAAAAGGAATGGAAGGATTTATATTCCTTGCAGTCATCTGGTCATTAGCAGTCTCTCTGAGAGTCAGTGAAGCTTAGGAATGAGAGTCACTAGGTTTAGGAAGGTTTTTCTAATTCTATCACAAGGTAGAAGATAGTATTAGAAACAAAAGTGAGCAGAAGTGGGACAACTTTATCTCTTCTTTGTTTTATAGCCAACCTTTTCTCTTTGTCTTAGTCTTTGTCCAGAAATTTATTCAAGGGCAGAATAGTTCACTTCGATTCCCTATTTTTCTCCTTGTCCTATTTTCTCTGCCTGGGCTCCTCATGCTCCTCTAAAATTAGGTCAAATACTACAAGTTTCACCCCTCTTGTCCAAGGTATAGGAACGTGGAAACTATCTTATAACAAGTTAGGAAATTAATTCAAGACTGCCTACTCCAATTGCTTCTGACAAATCTTCCCATTCCATGATATTTGATCCTTTCAAGTAGAGGTGCCAAGGATTGAACACAAATCTTCTGCATGCAAGCAAAGTACATACTTTAATATTGAACAAGTTTTGTGTGTAATGTAGTTGATGGAAAAAAATTAGTAGAACAGTAGCAAAATGTTATATCCTACAGAAGATCCCTCTGAAGACAAACTATTACTTCTCTCTTATAATAAATTGTATGATTCATTGCCTATTTCTCTTCTTCCTCTTCTACAAGGAGTATTCTGGAAAGCTACCAGGTTTATATTCAAAGTGGACAATCACACCCATACTGACACATTGCTCTTTTTGTTCCATAGCAATGAAGGCTACATTAAAAATTAAAATAAAATGTCTTCCAGTTCTATGCCTTCTAATATTTCCCTCTCAATTCTTGGTAATTCCAGTTTAATGCCAAACCTCCTGACTTTAGATACTTGAGTAGGTTGTTTGAGGAAGCATCCTTTTTTTTCTTTCTCTAAGTATCTTAATTGAGGAAGAAAAGGTCATTTGGTTCATTTCTGTTCTATTATCTCTTCTGCACAATCTGTATTTTATTTTTCTCATGCCTGTACAGGGCTTTCGACTGCCATTTCTCATGCTGAAAAGCTTCATTATGTGTGCACAGCTCCACTTAATTTCTTCTCTTAGCCATTTGGGACTTTAAAATAATCCGTGTTCTTCCTCCACCCATAAAATGTTGTATGCCTCATCCATTTGTCTCCCTCAATAGAATCCCATTCCTGCCCTCCTGAGATCCAGGACATTTGCACAGAAAAAGTGCAATTATTTAAAGGAGGGAGAAAAAAATAATAGCAGAACTTGTGCTACTAATAGGAGCACAGAGACAAAGTTCAGTGTATTGTATCTAATGTTAATGCATTCCTAAGGGGACTCCGTACTGACAAAGAAAAGTTTTCTTGCACTTTGTAAATGAGGTAAAAGATAAATAAGAATTGCTTACAAGCACAGAGACTAAAGCAGACCCTGTTTATGCATTCTGCTGTTCACTCTGATCTTTAATATTTTGCCATCTACTGTCAGTGGGGAAATGGTTATTGGAACTGTGATTTAAAGATTTTTTTTTCACAATAACTACTTTGATCTTGAAGTTTTATTTATAAAGCCATTAAAAAAACCATATGTTGTACATTTAGGCTAGATATAGCTAAAAACATGCTTTAATAAACCATGTTGCTTTATGCATGATTTTAATTAAGATCAAAATATGGGTGGATCAGAATCTCAGCATATTGGAGCACTGATCAGGAGTCCTAGAACTGCCTCCCCAATGGTCTTCTGCCCCATGTAGCATCCATCACTCCTTCTCCCAACAGCTATATTGCTGTAGCTTTAATTTCCTGAGTGAGCAGGCTTACATAATGATGTATCTGTAATTGGCTTGGAATTCAGAGAAGTTTGCCTGCTTGACCCATTAAAATTATGGTAAGTTATTGCATTATGGTAACTTTTGGTGAAGCAACTTTAAGTTTAAGCTAGCGGTGGGTTTCAAATTCTTTTACCACCAGTACTGTGGGTGTGGCTTGGTGGGTGTGGCAGGGGAAGGATACTGTGAAATCTCCATTCCTTCCCAAATCCAGGAGAAGGTTACTGCAAAAATACTCATTTTCTCCTGATCAGCTGGGACTTGGGAGGCAGAGAATAGATGGGGGTGGGGCCAGTCAGAATTTTTACTACCAGTTCTCCGAACTACTCAAAATTTCCGCTACCGATTCTCCAGAACTGGTCAGAACCTGCTGAAACCCATCTCTGATTTAAGCATTTGCCTTTGACTGATTTTCCAGTTAAAAGCATGCTTTTCAACCCTCAAGCTGCCATTTGTCCTTATTTTTTTAAAAAATTTAAAAATAGGTGAATGAAATCCCTTTTCAGCAAGAAAACAGTGCCAGAGCAACTGCTAACTGCTCCTAGTCACTACTCACAAAGAAATAATGACTATAATATATATACAATTTTAAACCTAAAATTAGAATAATAGAACCGTTTTGATGCATTCATAGAATGTTCTGAGGTTTTTACCAATAAACTATATTGTGGCTTTATATACATTCACACTGCCTATAGAAAGAAAATGGCTTGTTCCTTCAGTCGGCTAAACCAAAAAACAATTAAATAACTTTTAAAATCGCACTTTAGGCTCTCACATTTTGTGAACACAGCTAAAGTGTCTCAGTTCTAATCCAAATCAGGAAGTTCTACTGCATTGTACTCCTATTCATTGTTCTAAAATGTCTATTTATCTAGCTAGCTGGCTATCTAGCTCTCTCTAAACATTCATGTTTAGAGAGTTGTCCAGCATTTATTTGAGATTCTCACTCCTCCTTAATGCTCTAACCATTTAAAAAGCTGTGAAGGTCTTATAGTAATTATGTAATGAATCCCATAGTTGAATTATGTAATTCAACAGTAATTATGTAATGAATCCCATAATGAAGCAGAATTATACCTTTCAGTGAATACTACTCATATTGTTATCAAATTCTAATAGAAAACCCTAATGGACATGATCTGGGCAGAATTTAGCATTTTGAAATCCAATCATCTTCAGCCAGACAAAGGCCTACCCTATAGTATACTAATTTTTGTTGGATTTTTCTCCAAAAGACATTTTAAATGAATTCATGTGTTCTCACAGCTAGTGGCACTGTTAACCCATTCACTCATTAAACTCTTCTTTAAAATGTGCAATGAGACATAGGAAGTTGGATGAAGGCATTCTATTATTAGGAAAAAGTAATCACAGTGTGCCTATAGGATTAATCTCACAGTTGCATTGCAATGATGGTTTTGGTATTGCCCCAAATATTAGACTGGTTTTACAGAGGTGGTATTCAGCAGGTTCTGACCAGTTCTGGAAAACTGGTAGCAGAAATTTTGAGTAGTTCGGAAAATCAGTAAATTCCACCTCTTACTGGCCCCACCCCCATCTATTATCTGCCTCCGGAGTCCCAGCTGATCAGGAAGAAATGGGGATTTTGCAGTAGCCTTCCCTTGGAGTGGGAGGAGAAATGGAGATTTCACAGTAGCCTTCTCCTGCCATGCCCACCAAGCCATGCCCACCAAGCCATACCATGCCTCACCCCACAGAATTGCTAGTAAAAAAAATTGAATCCCACCACAGAGAAAAGGAGAGTCCAAGTCTTGTTGCTCTTAAAGACAAAAGAAATTTCTGAAAGCTGAAGTCCACATATCATAGAATTGTCAAGATTGAGAAATGCTGATTTATAATCAACATTAAGCAATCTTTTCATTACCAATGGGCTACTGTATCAAATGGGATAAGGGTTTTCTTTGAATTTTGGAAAGAGTGAGGACCATTTTAATACACTGTTAAATCTATTTTAGGGATAACATTACAGTTGTCCTTTTCTTTCCTGAAAACAATGAGAAGCTATACCTCTTACTTGGAACAACCATAATAGGAAAACTCTTAAAAGGCCTCAGGTTCTGATTTAGATAGTCCAGCTAATATGCATAACTAATTTACTATGCCTCCATTGAGAATGTACAGTCATTAATCTGAACAGATAAGACAACACTTAATCTATCATTCATGTTGCCAAAACAGCAGTGATACATACATTTGCTATCTTAAATGCAGCTTTTATTGTCTGGGTTACTGCCAGATCACAGGTGTGTATATTTATGAGGTGTTGCAAAGCCATTTGCAAAAAGGTTTAACATTATAGAAGAGGAAGCGAAGCCTGAAGCTCTGCTATCAAGAAGAATTTATTGTTAAGTTTACAGTATTGTTTTGACTAGTTCCTTCCAATAGTTATACTGATAGTTAGCAGTTTTGTCCAGTCTTGCCCATCGTATTGCATGCTTACATATTCTAACGTTCATTGCTCCTTTACTATTTATCATATATTCCATGTTCTACTTTCAGTTGCCTAATGACCTGAATTTCATTCTTGCCTTTATCCATTTCAAGGTTCACAGCATGATTTCTCCATTCAGCTGCTTACTTTGTAAGATTTTATGAGATGCTAACCTATGAAGTAAGAAGAAAAATATATATATATTTTCCTAACCAGAAACATTAATGATGCAGCCAACCTGTGGAAAAGGATAAGGACATAAGGATTTTATCATTTACAGCAAGGCTGTCCAACTCGCGGCCCGCAGCCTGGATATATCACATGCTGGCCACACCCTTGCCCAGTTTAGCGAAGGGGGAAAAAGTCCCAATATGTCATGTGATGCCACTGTGACAACATAAGTTTGGCACTCCTGAGTATATACCACAGGATCAGCATTTCCCACTACAGTTTTGCAGAATGATAAGGACAAAATAGTTGATGAATGGCAACATGCAGCTGATAAAATTCTCAACATACAACATTTTCATCAGTATAAACTTAAAAGCAATAGTTCTTCATGCCTTAAAAGGACTAAAAGCTCTGGGAAGAAATTTAGCTGCTCAAATGAAACAAAGATAAGAAACCTGTAGCTCTCCAGAAGCTAATGGATTTTAATTTTCATCCCTGAACATCTGCAACGTCAGTTGGGTTTCAGTAACTTGAAACCAACAATATTCAGAGAGATTCTCTTCTCTGTGACACAAAGTAGTGGACTGGAGATGTGGAATGAAAAATAAAACCTAGTCCTGTAATGGAACCTGTGGATGATTTGGAGAAGAGATGCTGCCTAGGAGACAATCAGACAAGAGTGCCAGGAACCTTCAGTGCAGGGGTGAAATGTACTTACCTTCCCTACTGGTTTGGAAGTGCATGCGCCACGTCATGTGCGCACATTGACCCTCTGTGCATGTGCAAACCCTTCTGTGCATGCACAGAGGGTAAAAACAGGTTACTTCCTGTTTAAAACCAGGAAGTAATGATGACCGGGTGGTGCGCAGAGCCTCACGCTACCATCGCTACCAGTTCTCCAAACCACCACCAGCCATCACTACCAGTTCAGGTGAACTGGTCCGAATCGGTAGCATCTCACCCCTGCTTCAGTGGATTAATAGTCAAAAAGAAACTTAGGAATGACTTGTCCTAACAAATCAAGCAGTTAGAAGTGATGGGAGGAAATTAAACTTTCAGACTTGCAAGGGTCTCTTAATGTAGCCTTAAAATAAAGTAAAATTTATTTTAAATTTTATGCTGACCGCATAAAAACAAAATCCTTCAACTAAACCACACTTTAATCAAAACATTCAACCATCCATCAAACAAGGCAACCATCCATCTATAAATCAAAACACCCATTCACCCATTGATCAACCTACTAATCAACTTCAATCACCCATACAAAACCTCCAATCATCCAATGATCAACTACTCATTGCTCAACCAACCTTTCTTCTACCACCTGATACAAAAAACCCTCAATCAACTACCAATCAAAACTAGGTATGCACGCCCCTTACCTCTTCTACAACAAACACTACAGGTCTCAAATGTAAATTAATAAATGCAAGAAGTATCATAAACAAATTACCTGAATTTATCCTCTTATTAAACAACGGTACATTTGATATGATATTTGTTTGTGAAACATGGCTAAACTCATCCCTCACTGACTCCATTATTTCAAACAAAGAATATCAAGTCCTTCGATCAGATCGTGAACATCGCAGAGGTGGTGGAGTAGCTATCCTTTACAAAAAATCACTGAACTTAAAAAATATTCAAATTGCACAGAAACTCTCTCTTCCTGAAACTATTATATGTGATCTATCCACCAACACCAGCTTCATACTATGCTACAGAGCCCCTGATTACGACATCGCTCATGCAAATATGTTAACCTCATTACTAACATGGGCTACCTCTTGCCCATATCCTCTCATATTCCTGGGAGACCTAAACCTACCTTCTATAAACTGGATAGCAAATGAATGTACAACTGAACCAATCCATACTACACTATACAACGCAGTTACAAACCTAGGTCTTGAGCAACTAGTAACTAACAATACCAGACTCAAAACTACCTCGACCTCATCTTTTGCAATAACACTAACACAATTTATGGACTACAAATAAAAGAACCCTTTTCCAACAGTGACCACTGCATGATAGACTTTTGTCTAAACATACGCACTCACATAAATCGTCATAACAATAGTACTCCAAACTACAATTTTAAAAAAGCTAACTATGATCTTCTAAACAATGATGTCTCATTTCTTGACTAGCAAAATCTATTCTCAACCTGTATCACTGCAGAAGACCACTATAAAGTATTTCTTCTTGAAATCAATAAAATCATCAAACTATACGTTCCACAAATCACCACTAAAATCAAAAAAAGAAACAAATTACCCATATCAATAAAAAAGCTTCAATCCAAAAAAAAAATCCCTCTGGAGAAGAAACAAAAATGGTTATGTAGCAAACTTCAAAAACCGCTACAGAAATATTTGCAACCAAATTAAAACTGAATGTAACATTTACCACACCAAGCAAGAAGAAGACCTTCTACACACAAATTCCAATCGTGCTTTCTATAATTTTGTGAAGAATAAACTTAAAGAAACAAGATCCATCCCACCACTAAAAGAAGCTAACTGTTGTGCCTCGCCCGCCCCCCTCTCTGCAGCCAGGTCCCTCCCATCTCCTGCTATCTCAGCCAGAGACTGATAGTAAAGATGAATGGCCTGTCATGCCTCCAGCCCCCAGTCCTGGCATCATGCCCGGACAGACTGAGCAAATAAACCTCCCCCCCCCCACAGCGTGTGAGCAAGAAGCCAGCCACGAGCTAGAATTGCCGGCAGCTGACAAAACGTGGACAGATCCCCGCTTCCGGAGAATGGAGAGGCGATGTCAGCAAAAGGAAGGGAGGGGCAGACCTGGATAAGTGCTGAGTCATGGAACCACACCCCATGGCTTATATAAAGGATCTGCTTTCTGGCATTCCTTGAGTCAGGCAAAGTCTAATCTGGTTGCTGAAGTCACACCTTGCACTCCTGCCTGCCCTGAGAACTCTGACAGGAATTTGGCAAAGCTGCAGAGGCTTCATGGCCATGCTTGATACAGACTTCCCAGACCCGGCCGTCAGAGGAGGAGTGGGACACGACACTAACGGCAAAGAATGTACGGACGAAACAGTTAAAGCAAACCTCTTTAACACATTCTTCGGCTCAGTCTTTGTAAACAACGATGGCTCATATCCGACATTCCTCAATCGTACCAAAAATGATAACAACGACTTAACTCTTATAGACTTCACAGAAGATAACGTTGAAAAAGCTCTTCACAAACTGAAACCATCATTATCAATTGGTCCTGACGGGCTATGTGCATACTTCTTAAAAAAACTTTCAATAAATATAGCAGAACTCCTAAGCATAATCTTTAATAGAGCTTTCATGACTAGTTCCCTTCCAAAACTCTGGTCTTTAGCCACAGTCATCTCTATCTTCAAAAAAGGAGAGCCCAGCCTAGTTGAAAATTACAGACCTATCTCTCTATGTTGTGTCTCATGTAAAGTAATGGAATCTATCATAAACCAATCCATTACACTCCACCTTGAAACTAATAACCTACTCTTTAATAAACAATTTGGTTTCAGAAAAAAATTGTCTTGTAACTTACAACTTCTCCACTGCAAAAACATATGGACTACCAACCTTGATTAAGGAAAACCAATAGATGCAATCTACATAGACTTCTGCAAAGCTTTTGACTCAGTAGTACATGACAAACTTTTCTTAAAACTAAAATCCTACGCCATTTCAGGACCTCTCCACAATTGGATAAATGCCTTCCTATCAAACAGACAACTAGTGGTCAAAATTGGCAACGCTCTATCAAATCCTGTTCCTGTCAAAAGTGGTGTTCCGCAAGGTAGTGTTCTTGGACAAACGCTCTTCATACTATACATAAATGATCTCTGTGACCTCATCTCAAGTTATTGTGTTCTCTTCGCTGACGACGTCAAACTATTCAATACCACTAACAATACTTCTACTCTTCAAAATGACCTTGACTTTGTTTCCGATTTGTCTAAAACTTGGCAACTTCAAATATCAACCAGCAAATGCTCAGTCTTACATAGTGGTAAAAAGAACCCTAATATCAGGTACAAGCTTGATGGACATTACCTTACTGACGACCCCCTATCTGTCAAAGACCTTGGAGTTTTCATATCAAATGACCTAAATGCCAAAGCCCACTGCAACTACATAGCAAAAAACGCTCTAAGAGTTGTAAACTTAATTTTACGTAGCTTCTTTTCCAAAAACTCTACACTACTAACCAAAGCATACAAAACATTTGCCAGACCTATTCTTGAATACAACTCATCCGTCTGGAACCCATACCACATCTCTGACATTAATACTATCGAGCGTCCAGAAATATTTTACTAGAAGGGTTTCTTCACTCCTCCGAAAACAACAAAATACCTTATACCACCAGGCTTGAAATCCTGGGTTTAGAAAACTTAGAACTCCATGACTCTGACATGATCTGTGTTTAACACACAGATTCATCTATTGTAATATCCTTCCTGTAAAAGACTACTTCAGCTTCAATCACAACAATACAAGAGTAAACAATAGATTTAAACTTAATGTCAACCGCTTCAAACTTGATTGCAGAAAATATGACTTTTGTAACAGAGTTGTTAACGCTTGGAACTCACTACCTGACTCTATAGTCTCTATTCAATACCCCAAAATCTTCAACCAAAACTGTCTACTATTGACCTCACCCCATTCCTAAGAGGACTATAAGGGGCGTGCATAAGAGCACAAAAGTGCCTACCGTTCCTGTCCTATTGTTCTCTTCATTATAGTATTATATGCATACTTTTACTTATACTTTTACTTATATATACTTTTTCTCTCATGATGAATTATTGTTTATGTTGATGATTGTATATACTGTTGTGGCAAAATAAAAAAAAATAATTTACCTAGTTGTGTTTCCTCTTGGTTTATCAGAGGGTGAATGAAGGGAAACAACTCTAACATACATTTTCCAGTAAATAGCCTATTCCAAAATATGCTGATTCAGAAATATCTCCCATTATTTCTGTGACATGAAGGTGTGGGGAAATTTTCCCTAGGAAGTATATTTTGAGTTGCTGCCCAAGAATACAATGTTAAATTGTACTTATGCCCTAGAGTTAATGGCACCACAAGAGATTCACTAACTAAAATGTGAGGTGCCCTCAATGTTAATTAAAACATTATACGGACATAATTATGAAGACTGAACAGCAGATTATCTTTCTTCACCTCTATCATACTAGACAGGAAGCCTATGGAGTGTAAATCGCATTTTTCAGTCTGATTACCATGCTATTTCAAGGTGGATTCGTATTAGTGGTTTCCAATTAATGGAGATCACTCTGGAAAAATATTCTTTATGGATATCTTAGGGACTATTCATGAAGCATATCAGATTTTTAAGACTTTCTTCTCCCTTTTTTTTCTTTGTTAAAATTGCTTCTCTCATTTTGATAGCAATAACCTATCTAGAGATGGGCTGCCTATTTTAGATCGCAATCTTCTTACTAGCACAAAGATATGCAGCAAATAAAATAAACTTTTTATAGCAATTTCAGAATCATTTTTAATCATCCCAAGCCTTTTTTAAAAATGTTTTTACTCTTCTGAACAATTCCATTATGTTATGTTACTTACTTATCTGTTTTCTTTTAGAATTGATATACTAAAAATATTTATGCCCCAAGTTGTAATTTTTCAGGAGGGAGGGAGAGACAAATTGGCTAGTTTAAAAAGAACAATAACAATATATACCGATCAACACTTTAGTAGTTTAGCAACAATTTTTAATCTAATTAAAAATCCTATTATATTTCCAGATATCCTATGAAATTTATTATGATAAAACACATACAATCCCACCAGATACTGTAAAGTAGAGGTTTGACATCCTAGATATGAATTTATCAGATTTTTTTAGTAGGGCTGCTGACTAAATTTTATGATGCAATTTTTCAGTTGATAAATTATTAATATTTCCAATAAGTAATTAGCAATTTAGCTGCCCAAACTAAAAGTGTAATAAGTTTGTTATTATTTAACTTTATATTGTTTCCATCAAATATATGTAGTATCTCCATTTTTGCTGTAAATTTAATTTACAACCACTGGAAAAATTGGTGTTCAGGTAGCCCTTGACTTACAACCACAATTGATCCAAAATTTTGGTTGCAAAGCAAAACCGTTTTTATATAAGTTTGTCCCAACAACTTGCTACAATTGTTACCTGCATCACTTGTCAGGCCTGGAAGCCTGAAAAAAGCTTTTGCATTGGGCCTTTAGGCCTGCCACATTTACTGTTGTGGGAAACTGGGAGGGGGGATTGTATGGAGCATGGGTGATATGTAGTCAGAATAACATTCCTTTCTCAGAGAATCAAGGACATCTTGCCTGACTGGGAGGCATCTCCAGTTGGGATGGTGCTTTGATTGGACCATATAATGGACATGTGGATGCTGGGCAGGGATTTGGACTTTCTTTTGGGTGGGGAAAACCTGGAAACTTTCAGATTCGGGTTTTTCCAGATGTGCCAATATGACATCTTTAATAAAATGGAACTTTGAGGAACTTCAGGCCCCGGAATCTTCTTGCATTAGGGATGTTACTTGGAACCCTGACACTACAGTTGTTAATGATTGTTAAGTGAATCTGACGTCTTCATTGACTTCGCTTGTAAGAAGGTCACAAAACGTGACTCTGAGGCATTGCAACCCTCAGAAATACATGCCAGTTACTAAGCTTGCAAATTTCTATCATGTGACCACAGGGATCCTGCAATAGTCATAAGTATGAAAAACGACCATAAGTCACTTTTTTCAGTGCTATTGTAGCTTCAAACAATCACTAAACGAATGGTTGTAAGTCAAGGACTACCTGCACTAAGCTTTTCAGTCTCCTTCTTTCTGACCCACTGTCAGCAATCCTATGTAAACCAGACAGGAAACAAAATTAGATGACTAATTTTATTTTATTGTAAGGCTATATTAACAGAATCAGAACAGAAAAAAATAACAGAGTTAGAAGGGACCTTTGAGGTCTTCTAGTCCAACCTTCTTCTCAGGCAGGAAACCCTATAACATTTCAGACAAATGGTTGTCCAATCTCTTCTTAAAAACTTCCAGTGTTGCAGCATTCATAACTTCGGGAGGCAAGTCGTTCCACTGATTAATTGTTCTAACTGTCCTTAGTTCTATGTTGGTTCTCTCCTTGATTAGTTTCCATCCATTGCTTCTTTGTCCTGCTCTCAAGTGCTTTGGAGAATAGCTTGATTCCCTCATCTTTCTGGTAATTCCTGAGATATTGGAACACTGCTATCATGTCACCGCTATTCTTTCTTTTCATTAAATTAGACATAACCAATTCCAGCAATCTTACAAGTCTGAAAGTACAAACTTTCAGTTACCACTTTTAACTCCTTGATCCATTAGGGCAGATACTTCCTAAGTTTCTTTCTCTGACCATTGAGGGATCCTGCATCTTTTATCTGACTTTTTTATACACATTATTTCTTTCCCTTGTTCCTCAAGGTGATCCACACACTCCATTAACCTTAACCTGCTTATTTGCCAAATTCCTGTGTTTTAACTTAGCTAAATTCATGTTTTAGAAACTCAGAAAAGGGTAAAATGTTAAGATATGGGAAAGGATTTACAGCTTAATTGAAACAACCACTACTATGTCAATCTCAGGACACCATCAGCGATCAGAAGGAAGAAATTGATGACTAAGATATCCAGAAGGAAACAATTAAGATAAATCATCATAGTAAAATTGACTCTGACACCATCAAATCCTTTATCAAACATTGAAGAATTAAAACTAGAATGGAAAAAGTCTATGGCACTAATAAGAAAGGACAACAGCTATGTCTGAACAAATTAATAAGTACTGTGTTTTAAGGAAACACCAAATTAAACATCATATATAATTCAGACAACAAGCCAAACATATAATTCTAGCACACAGAACACAGCTAACTTAGAAGAGGTTCAAAACTATATTTTGGATATCAAGCTAGACTTGATGGATTTGCATGACATGGACATTGGAGAAGAAATAATCTAATAGCCAGAGAAAATGCTGCAATTATTGATATAATTGTGGAGCCAGGAGAAGGTGAGGACAAAACTTAATGTAATGTTTTGTGTTTTAAAACTACTCGATAAAGATTCTGAACCGCTGGCTGATGAATTCTAGGAATTGAAGTCCGCCCATCTTTAAGCTAGCAAGGTGGAGAAGTATAACTGTAGGGTTTTTATTCCAGACTCAAAAAAGTACAAAGACCAAGAAACATTATATATTAAAAAGTTCCCATCTCTCATGCAAAGGATAAAATTATTCAAAACAACATGGGCTGGAAAAAATAAGTTTAGAAAGAGTAATGTTGTTTCAGGATCTCAGCCTTTCCTTTAGAGAAAAGAATATAAAAGCACCTCAATAGCAACTGACATTGAAGAAGAAGCTATACAGCAGTGGCCAAAATTATGGAAACCTTTTGGGAAAAGTATATTAACACCACTTTTTTCTGGAGTTTCAAGATAATCATATTCCACTGCTGGAATGGCCTGGGAATAGCCCAGACCTTAACCCAATTGAAAATCTATGGAGCGGACTAAAGAAACTTGTTAGTCGGAACTTAGCCAGCAATAAAACCCAGTTAATAGAAGCAATCATTCATTCTTGGTTTCACATTAAAAGAGCTGCAGAACTAAAAGACTTGGTTCACTCTATGGGAAGAGTTGTAAGGCCTTAATTCATGCTAAAGGTTACCCAAGTATTAACTGACATGGTGATAATTTTTGTATAGCTCATTTTTCTAAGTGTTTTACTTTTCTTCTTTATACTGTAACTGCTATCCTAATAGCAAATCCTTCATAAAAGTTATTGCATTGCATTCTTGATTAAATTATCTCTCCATTGATATATAATTTTATGATACTATCCCAAAAAAAGTGGTGTTATTAGCTAGTTTTAAAAAATTCACTTTTCCAAAAAGGTTTCCACAATTTTGGCCACTACTGTACGTGGGGTTTCATTTCCAATTAATTATATTCAAGCCTCAAGGAAGGAAAATGATTTCAATTCTTCAAGAAATGAAGAGAGTTTTGGATGACCTTAAGAAAACTACTTGTGAAGTTAGTACAAAAGATGGTCTTAGAGTTTCTGAAGGACATCTTTAGCTGCAAAAAGAAGATAAGATGGAAAAGATAGCAAAAGCAATTAGGCCTATGAACTCTATGAATTATATCTTTTTTATTTAAAGTAGCCATAGACGAAATTGGGAGAAAAGGAGGGTGAATGTTAATAAATGAGAATGATAAAAACAAATCCTGACATTTCTATATTGGATTAAAACTTCATGCTGAACTGGTTATGTAAAAGCTCAGAAACATAAATCAGGTTTATGGACAAAATAAATCAACCATATGATAATGAAAAATTTAAATTTTTTCACCTATTCACCTAATTGTTAAATCCAAATCTGCAACTTTTTTAATGAAAATCCCTTAAATCTCACATTGTTTTAACTTTGTTTCTTCTCCAAAGTAGACAGAGATATACAGGTAATCCTCAACTTAAAAACCATTTGCTTAGTATGCATTCAAAGTTAGAACAGCACTGAAAAAAATGACTTACAACCATTGCAGCATCTTGACAGTCAAAATTGTCATTTGGTAACTGGTATGTATTTACAATGGTTGTAGCATCCCAGGGTCCAAAATGGGACTCGCCGCAGGACAACTTGCCACAGGATAATGAAACAAATACAAAAGTTAAATTAATTAATTTCAAAGGAACCTTGACCAATAATAATAAAAGAAAGAAAGTCAATCCAGAAATACAAGAGTTACAGTAATTTGAAATGAAATGAATGAAAATGTGGTCACCAATAGTAAAAGTAACTGAAGGAAGCAATTAATGCAACATTGAATAGTTCCACAGCTAGTTTTCCTGTGGCAAGTTGCCACAGCAAGTTGTCCCATGACAAATTGGCCTTGATGAGTTGATCACAGCAAGTTGGCTATGGTGAGTTGGCTATAGTGAGTTAGCCACAGCAAGTTGTCACAGACATGGTCATGTTATTGCTAGTTACAACCTTTCCGTCTATCTCCCAAGAATAGGGGAGGCTAGATTTGTTTAACAACTGTCTATGATTAACTTACAACTCTGAAAAACAAGGTCATAAAATCAATTGTCACTCACTTACCAACTGCCTTGTTTAACAACAGAAATTCTGGTCCTAATTGTCATAAATCAATAATCATCTGTTCATCCTTTTCATTCTATCCTTCCAAAACATAACATAGCATAGCATAACATAACATAACATAACATAACATAACATAACATAACATAACATAACATAACATAACATAACATAACATAACATAACATAACATAACATAACAACAGAGTTGGAAGGGACCTTGGAGGTCTTCTAGTCCAACCCCCTGCTGAGGCAGGAAACCCTACACCATTTCAGACTATCCAACATCAGGATATCCAACATTTTCTTAAAAATTCCCAGTGTTGGAGCATTTACAACTTCTGCAGGCAAGTTGTTCCACTAATTAATTGTTCTAACTGTCAGGAAATTTCTCCTTAGTTCTAGGTTGCTTCTCTCCTTGATTAGTTTCCACCCATTGCTTCTTGTTCTACCCTCAGGTGCTTTGGAGAATAGTTTGACTCCCTCTTCTTTGTGGCAACCCCTGAGATATTGGAACACTGCTATCATGTCTCCCCTAGTCCTTCTTTTCATTAAACTAGACATACCCAGTTCCTGCAACCGTTCTTCATATGTTTTAGCCTCCAGTCCCCTAATCATCTTTGTTGCTCTTCTCTGCACTCTTTCTAGAGTCTCAACATCTTTTTTACATCGTGGCGACCAAAACTGAATGCAATATTCCAAGTGTGGCCTTACCAAGGCATTATAGAGTGGTATTAACACTCTTGATTCTATCCCTCTGTTTATGCAGTCCAGAACTGTGTTGGCTTTTTTAGCAGCTGCTGCACACTGCTGGCTCATATCTAAATGGTCGTTCACTAGGACTCCAGGATCCCTCTCACAAATACTACTATTGAGCAAGGTACCACATATACAGTACCTGTGCATTTTGTGTTTTGTTTTTTTTTGCCTAAATGTAGAACCTTACTTTTTTCACTGTTGAATTTCATTTTGTTAGATAGTGCCCAATGTTCAAGTCTGTCAAGATCCTTCTGTATCTTGACCCTATTTTCTGGAGTGTTGGCTATTCCTGCCAGCTTGGTGTCATCTGCAAATTTAATGAGTTCCCCATCTATCTCCTCATCCAAGTCATTGATGAAGATGTTGAAGAGTACTGGGTCTAAAACAGAGCCTTGGGGTATTCCACTGCATACTTCCCTCCATGTGGATGTAGTTTCACTGAGGACTACACGTTGAGTGCAGTTGGTCAGCCAGTTACGAATCCATCTGGTGGTGGTGCTGTCTAACCCACATTTTTCTACTTTATCTAGTAGTAGGTTATGGTCTACTTTATCAAATGCTTTGCTGAAGTCCAAGTAAATTATATCGACAGCATTCCTCTGGTCCACTAATTCTGTCACTTTGTCAAAGAATGCAATGAGATTAGTCTGGCATGATCTGTTTTTGACAAACCCATGTTGGCTTTTGGTTATTACTTTGTTTGCTTCTAGGTGTTCAATGATTCATTGCTTGATTATCTTTTCCAGAATCTTCCCTGGTATCGAGGTCAGGCTGATAGGTCTGAGGTTTCCTGGATCTGTTTTTTTTACTTTTTTGAAGATGGGAACTACATCAGCTCTTTTCCAGTCCTCTGGCAGTTCCCCTGTGCGCCAGGATCTTTGAAAGATATAGTTCAGTGGTTCTGAGATCTCATCTGCCAGTTCCTTCAGAACCTTGGGGTGTAATCCATCCGGTGATTTGAACTTGTCTAGGGTAGACAGGTGTTCACTTACCATTTTTTCCCCTATTTTAACTTGTGTTCCTAATCTGTTTTTTGTGGTACTGTTTTTGATAGATTGGATTGTTTTTTCCTTTTGTGTAAAGACAAATGCAAAAAATGAGTTAAGTAGATCTGCTTTTTCCCTGTTGCTTGTCATCTTCTTGCCACTTTCTCCCAGCAATGGGCCAATTGTTTCCTTGACTTTTTTCTTGTTTTTAACATGTTGAAAGAAGCTTTTTTTGTTATTTTTTACTTTTGTTGCTAGCCTTTGTTCATTGTGAGCCTTAGTTTTCCTCACTTCATCTTTAAAGGCTCAGGCTATTTGCTCATATTCTGCCTTGTTATTTGCCCCTCTTTCCACTTTTTATCCTTGTACTTTTTGTCTTTCAGTTTGTCAGATAGTTCTTTATGCATCCATGCTGGTTTCTTTTGAGATCTATTATTTTTCTTCCTCACTGGTATTGTGCTAGACTGGGCTTTTATAATACAACAATGAAAGTTTGAAAGATAAACTATTTAGCAGCGGCTGAACCATGGACCACTTGCAATCTTACCTTTATTATCTAGAGGCCACTCTTCATAAAAGCAAAGAGGCCTTTTTTGCCTCTAGTTCTAGTAGGAGTAGACTAAAACAAGGTTGAAAAGTATGATTTACAGCAAAGGTCTCCAACCTCCAACAGACCAATATTGGTCCATGGTCTGTTAGGAGCCAAGCCACACAAGTGTCAGGTGAGTGAGAGAAGCTTCATCTACATTGGGATCTAGGTTGTGCACAAAATCATCCCTGCCCCAGTCCATGAAAAAATTATTTTGCATGAAACCAGCCTCTGGTGCCAAAAAAGTTGGGGACCACTGATTTATAGCATCATGGGGGGAGGGGAAAGGAGGAGAAAAAATTAGCAGCAAATAATTTTGGACTCAAGAAGCAGAATCAGATACTTAAAGATGAATTTAGAACTAAAGATGATAAATGAAAGGGCTGTTCTTTGAGGACGAATATTTTCCCTGCTGAGCTAAGCTCGGCTAGATTTTTGTTTTCCCCAAAGACTTCTCACTGTTTTTGTTGAAACACTAGTATTTTAACACCATTTAACACTATGTTCGGTTTTGGGGGCAACTACATAAAGGTGCATGTTGAGAATTTAAAACTTCATTTTTCACCAACTGTAAGCTGTGAGTGACTGCTTGTAATAAAAGCTGAAATAAAAAAAGAGATTTCTATGTTGAAATACCACTGGTACAGTGTCCTTTTAAAGTCAACTCTCAAGGCTTCTCTCAATGATTCAGAGTTTTTTTTCTCACTGTTATTTTATTTAATCTTGATATTTTGAAGAGGAAAACTTGGAGGACTGTATTTTAATACAAGATGATCACTCTATGTAAAGCAAGCTCTTATATAACTGGCATTTTAATTTGAGAGAAATCAATGTTATTGTACATTCTAACTACTTCACTGTTAAAGAGAATGAATAATAAAAAATCCTCTCAAGGTTCAGCAATACTATAGATTACATTATTCGTCAATAAATTTGCAGGGTTAACTTTTGTAACACATATTTGTGGACAACATTGTATATTAAAGTGTATTATTAAATTATATATGGAAAATTTCACAGCTTTCAAAGTATGAAAGAATTCTGATTTTTTTTTTCAGATAATCAATAGCCAAGATTGCTTGATTCAGATGGAAAGAATTGGCAATATGATTTAAAACCCTGGATTGAAGATATGAATTCATTTTCTAAACTATTTTTTATTCATATAGTTGAAATTTTACCAAGGAGTTAAGGTTTAATTTAAGATTTAAAAGCTGTTCCTTTAATTCAAAACACTTTTTTTAAAGATAGGATTTCTGTTTCTTTTTTCTTTATTAGTTTTTTCCATTTTTGCTTATTTTTGCCTATTTATTATATATTGTTGTATCTATCACCTTCTCACAATGATTTATAATCAAGCAAAAATGCATAAATTCACAACAAAAGTCAGTACTAAGCAGTTCTTGGAGCAAAAACATTCAAATGGCATTTCTTATATTTGTTAATATATATTTTTATTATCAGTATCATTATTGTTGTTGTTGTTATTTAAAACAGAATGGAATGGAATGGAATGGAATGGAATGGAATTCTTTATTGGCCAAGTGTGATTGGACACACAAGGAATTTGTCTTTGGTGCATATGTTCTCAGTGTACATAAAAAGACAAGATACATTCATCAAGAATCATAAGGTACAACACTTAATGATAGTCATAGGGTACAAATAAGCAATCAGGAAACAATCAATATAAATATTAATCATAAGGATACTAGCAACCAAGTTATAGTCATGCAGTCATAAATGGGAGGAGATGGGTGATAGGAACGATGAGAAGAGTAATAATAGTACTAGTAATGCAGCCTTAGTGAATAGTTTAACAGTGTTGAGGGAATTATTTGTTTAGCAGAGTGATGGCGTTCAGGAAAAAAACTGTTCTTGGGTCTAGTTGTCTTGATATGCAGTTCTCTATAGTGTTGTTTTGAGGGTAGGGGTTGGAACAATTTATGTCCAGGATGTGAGGGGTCTGTAAATATTTTCATAGCCCTCTTTTTGACTCGTGCAGTATACAGGTCCTCAATGGAAGGCGGGTTGGTAGCAATTGTTTTTTCTGCAGTTCTAATTATCCTCTGAAGTCTGGGTCTGACTTGTTGGGTTGCAAAACCAAACCAAACAGTTATAGAGGTACAGATGACAGACTCAATCATTGAACTGTATCAGCAGCTCCTTGGGCAGTTTGAGCTTCCTGAGTTGGCGCAAAAAGAACATTATTTGTTGTGCTTTTTTTATGATGTTTTTGATGTTAGGTGTTCATTGAGATATGATAGAACCTAGAAATTTGAAGATCTCTACTGTTGATACTGTGTTGTCTAGTATTGTAAGAGGTTACCACCTCTTACAATACTAGACAACACAGTATCAACAGTATGGGAGGGTTCCTCCTAAAGTCAACCACCATTTCTACGGTTTTAGAGTGTTCGGTTCCAGATTGTTCCAGTCTCACAATGAGGTTAGTTGTTCAACCTCCCATTTGTATGTGGATTCATCGTTGTCTCGAATGAGACCAATCACTGTTGTATCATCTTCAAATTTCAATAGTTTAACAGATGGATGCAGTCATTGGTATAGAGAGAGAAGAGAAGTGGAGAGAGCACACAGCCCTGGGGGGCTCCTGTGCTAATTTACAGGTACTGATGTGATTTTGTCTAGCTTCACCTGCTGCTTCCTGTCTGTTAGGAAGTTGGTGATCCACTTACAATTGTGTTCAGGTACCATTAGCTGATTTAGTTTAGTTAGAAGAATGTCCAGTATGATAGTATTGAACGCTGAACTAAAATCTACAAAGAGAACCTTTGTGTGGGCCTTTGGAGATTCAAGATGTTGTAGGATATAGTGCAGAGCCATATTAACAGCATCATCTGTTGATCTATTTGCTTTGTATGCAAATTGCAGAGGGTCTAACAGTGGATCCATGATGATTTTCAGGTGGAACATCACTAGCCTTTCAAAGGTTTTCATAACTACAGATGTTAGAGCAACTGGTCTGTAGTCATTCAGTTCCTTGATGGTGGGCTTCTTCGGCACTGGGATGATAGTATCTCAACAGATGACTCCCACCCAGTCAAAGACCTTGGAGTCTTCATATCCAATGACCTAAGTGCCAAAGCCCGCTGCAACTACATCGCAAAAAAGGCATTAAGAGTTGTTAACCTAATCTTACGTAGCTTCTTCTCCAGAAACACTACACTACTATATATAACATTTTATATTATAAAACATTTGCTAGACCAATACTTGAATACAGCTTGCCTGTCTGGAACCCATACCACATTTCAGACATCAATACAATTGAATGTGTCCAGAAATATTTTAGAAGAAGAGTTCTCCACTCCTCTGAAATACCTTATACCATCAGACTTGAAATCTTGGGTTTAGAAAACTTAGAACTCCGCCACCTTCGACAGGATCTATGTTTAACTCATAGAATCATCTATTGCAATGTCCTTCCTGTTGATGATTACTTCAGCTTCAATCACAACAATACAAGAGCAAAAAATAGATTTAAACTTAATGTTAACCGCTTCAATCTTGATTGCAGAAAATATGACTTCAGTAACAGAGTTATTAATGCTTGGAATACACTACCAGACTCTGTGGTATCTACTCAAAATCCCCAAAACTTTAACCAAAAACTGTCTACTGTTGACCTCACCCCATTCCTAAGAGGTCTTTAAGGGGCATGCATAAGAGCACAAACGTGCCTACCATTCCTGTCCTACTGTTTCCTTTCATTATATCCAATTTATATAGTTATTTCATACTTATACTCATATATATGCTTATATATTATATAGTTACTTCATGCTTATGCTTATATATACTGTTGTGACAAAATAAATAAATAAAATAAAAAAATAAAAAATAAAATAAAATAAAATAGCAGAGTGCTTGAAGCAAGAAGGAACATGGCACATTTCTAGTGATTTATTGAAGATTCGGGTGAAGATGGGGCCAATTAGTCAGCACAGATTTTTAAGCAACAAGGAGTTATGTTGTCTGGACCTGGTGCTTTTCCTGGCTTCTGTCTGTGAAATAGATCTTGTACTTCCTTTTCCGTGATCATCAGGGGTTGTGAACCCAATGGGATGGGGTCAGTTGTAGGACGTTTAGCTGTTATTGGTATATCTGAGTTGCAGTTGCAGTTTTTGTTTATACATTAATTAATTATATTATAAATTAAATTATATAATTAAATCGTAAGCAGAAATAAGTTAGCAGGGTATTTGGGTAATGATGATTTAATAGCTTGTCAGCTGCTGTAATGTTGCAATAGTGTAACGCTGTAACGATGATGCAATGGTAGCAATGAGTCAGCAGGGTTATTTGACTCTTTACCACCTTAAGAGACTATATTATAAGAGACACCTTGTTAAAGCGTTCTCTCTTTCTCCGTGTGTGCTTCCATGCCTATAATTGATGATGGATTGCCTGGTTTTGGCTAGTACGTGTTATGTATATATTCCTTGTAGATAAACCACTGTTTGAAAGACAAACCTGTTTACTGTATTTTGCTCCTGGTCACACTGTGCTCACTCTGACACAGGGCAACTATTAGAAGCATATATTAGGGCTGGAAATATTTAATTTTGATAGGGAGAGATTGGGAAAGATCATGTACATCTTTGTAATGAGACTTGGTCCTGGAGATCAGCCAGTTGTGATCTCAAGGATAGGAGTCAGAATGAGAGCAAGCAGGCTGCATTTGAATTCAATATCAAATGCAAAGTTTTTAGAACATGCTTGGGCCACAAACTCAGGAAAGGACTGGCTGTTTCGCATCCTGTTTAACAATTAAAAAAAAATCATATAGCTCAGAAAGAGCTATTTTTTTTATTTATTTTTTTCGAATTTATATCCCGCCCTTCTCCGAAGATTCAGGGCGGCTTACATTGTGTAAGGCAATAGTCGCATCCATTTGTATATTATATACAGAGTCAACTTGTATTGCCCCAACAATCTGGGTCCTCATTTTACCTACCTTATAAAGGATGGAAGGCTGAGTCAACCTTGGGCCTGGTGGGACTCGAGCCTGCAGTAATTGTAATTGCAGGCAGCTGTGTGTTCATAACAGGCTGCATTAGCCTGTTGAGCCACTTCCCAGCCCCTAAAGTTGTCAGTCAGTGGATAGCAGTATGTGAAAGACATACCTGCCACATCATCTCCACTATGAAAATATATTACACTTTTAAATGTTTTTAAACTTGCAGAGAAGCATAAGTAATCTGATGTAACTTTCATGCAAACCTCTTCTACTTTTTTCATTTCTTTTTTGAATTACGATGAACTTCTTGATTCTATCCATTCATAAGTATCCATTCAAGGTAATGTATTCTAGATTATCTGCACCTGCAGGGAATCATCATTTTCTCACCTGAATAGAAACATTGGGGTACTTTTAAACTTATTACATTATGTTTTTGAAGCACAGGTAGCAAACTTTCTACTATCACTTTAACATATTACAATATATTTTCTAATTAAAATCTCACTGCATTGGTTCATGTTTGTCTTGACTTTATAACCATTATTCTTAGCTGTCATAAGTTTGAAAATAAATGAAGTATATCAGCAGGTGCAGAATGTGCTTGGCTACTTACCTTCTTATATCTTGAGGTCATTTTATAATTGTCTTGATTTTTGCAGTCGAGATCTGGTGAATCACTCACTGGGCCAGTCCCAATTTAAGAGAAACCCCCAATTTGAAAAAATGGCAATGATAACTAAAAAGTTTTGACGTACTTTTAAAAGCCACAAAGCTTTATGATCTAAACTCTAAATCCTCACTTCTTATGAAAATTCTCTGAAGAGAGCCATCCCATCTTTTACAAGGTATTCCAGCGGTTGTCTGTCTCTGAATGGTCTGTTTGGTGGCAGCAGAGATGCAAGGTCTTTTTTTCCTACAGTATTTTTATCCCAGGGGAGAAAAGCTCCCGGATCGGACCAGATCGCGTGAACCAATAGCAATTTTTGTCAATAGGTTGGCAATCCGGTAGCGTTGGCGGAGCAAACCAGGAAGTAATGTGTTTTTTACCTTCTGAGCATGCGCAAAAGGTCTGCCCATGCGTGTGACACATGCACACAGAGTGTGCACTTAGTAGATTTTACCTCTGCTTCATCCTATGGAAATTTC
The DNA here is from genome assembly GCF_028640845.1 of Ahaetulla prasina. Taxonomy (NCBI): domain Eukaryota; kingdom Metazoa; phylum Chordata; class Lepidosauria; order Squamata; family Colubridae; genus Ahaetulla; species Ahaetulla prasina. The sequence goes on from NC_080542.1 coordinate 123,777,321, forward strand.
CAACCTATGGAAATACCTTCCTCCAAGGTTACAATCTGCCGCCGCCTCCTCCTTAGTCATCAGGAAGCAAGTGACAACCATCCTCTTTTGTTAAGTCCTTTGAAGCAGGGGTCTCCAACCTTGGCAACTTTAAGCCTGGTGGACTTCAACTCCCAGAATTCCCCAGCCAGCAAAGCAAAGTTGGCTGGGGAATTCTGAGAGTTGAAGTCCGCCAGGCTTAAAGTTGCCAAGGTTGGAGACCCCTGCTTTGAAGAATAGTGTGAATGAAGTGTGCCCTCTTTTTTTTCCTGAGTGTTAAGTTATATTTGAAAAGCTTAGGTGTCCTAAACTTTAGGGCTCTATAATCTATGCTGGTGTAGAAAGTTAGCACCCACCCTTCTCCTAGAAAAATGAAATATTCTAGAAAATATTAAAAAGGCAGAATATTATATTTCCCTGGATGAGAAATGGAGAAACATGGTTTTTTTTTTAGGCAGGAAGCAGACTCACTCTTAATAGCCCCCACCCTTCTCAATAGCCCACAGCAGATATCAGCACTTAAGAGATAAAGAGAGGCCTATTCATAAGCAACTACCCTCACCCAAGACCAAGAAAGGTAGGATTAGCCCTCAGCCATAATAGAAATTGCCCAAAGCCCCTTCATTACATCACCCAGCACAGTTCAACCAAGTTTGACTCAGAAAACCTACATGGTTAGCAGCCAATAGCTTATCACAGGAACAGGAAGCTAAAATTCAAAGCCCAATCTATATCTATATCTATATCTATATCTATATCTATATCTATATCTATATCTATATCTATATCTATATCTATATCTATATCTATATCTATATCTATATCTATATCTATCTATCTATCTATCTATCTATTCTGAGGTTTTCACTGGTGTTTGTATGTAGGTCTTTGGTTATTTGTGTTTTCTCCCACGTAAAATTGGAAGTGTCTTGGCAACATTTCAACAAAGTCTCATTTGTCATCTTCAGGCTGGTGTTTACAGCTTTGTGCTTCTAGGAGCAATGGTTTTCTAGGAGCATTGCTCCTAGAAGCACGAAGCTGTAAACACCAGCCTGAAGATGACGAATGAGACTTTGTCGAAATGTCGCCAAGACACTTCCAATTTTACGTGGGAGAAAACACGAATAACCAAAGATAGATAGATAGATAGATAAATAGATAGATAGATAGATAGATAGATAGATAGATAGATAGATAGATAGATAGATAGATATGCAGTTTTTGGTATGTTCGGATCTTTTCCCGTGTAAGATTGGAAGTATTTAGGTAACGTTTCAATGAGATCTCTCTTTCCCCCTCTCTTTCTCTCCCTCCCTCCCTTCCTCCCTCCTTCCCCCCCCCTCTCTCCCCCCCCCCACATGTGTTTGACTGCCCAGGACCTCAAACCATGTAGTCCTGTTCACCAGTGGTGGGATTCAAGTAATTTAACAACCAGTTCTCTGCCCTAATGATTTCTTCCAACAACCAGTTTGGCAAACTGCTCAGAAAGTTAACAACTGGTTCTCCCGAAGTGGTGCAAACTGGCTGCATCCCACACTGCTGTTCACCATTAAAACCATCTTTCCAAGCAGTCTCCATGTTTCCTGTATCTTTCTCCCCACTTGGAACTGAACCCTGATGGACATTTCTTCCAAAACTGGTTATTATCATTAGTTTTATAGAAGTGTTATTGTTATGAGCTGCCCACAGTCTGGTGAAGTGAACAATATGAAAGTAATATAAAACAAATGAATATTTTAAATATTCTTTTCAAAAACATCCTCCCTATTTCAACTCTCAGCTCCACTGTAGGTCCTGCTTTGTATTCTAGCAGTAGCTAAGAGAAATTGTATGGTTAAAAATAGATAAGATATTTTATCAAATTTCCCAAAGCTCTTGAAGTTCAAAACTTCTCTTCTCTTCTCTCTGCTTTCCTTAGGAAGGCCTGTTTGTTACATTTCTGTCCTCCCCAATATTTTTTTTTTCCTAAATAAATTATGACAATGGAATTAATAAAGTACCCATGTCCATGATATACAACTCTGCAGATGGTCAATATTTTGAATACACATAATGAAGCTGATTCAGAACTACTTTCAGGTAGCCATCTATGAGGCTTTGACAGTATAGTGACTGCAACCACCAATCATCCTGAATGTAAGCCATGTCAATTAATAACCAGAATTTTGGTCCCTATTCTAGAACTGCCAGAATGATTAATGCTGCATTCATCATAAAGAAAGCCATTGGAGACTGCAAGTGTATATGAATGTCAATTAGAAAAAAACAGCAGTTATTCATTTAATATACCTGCAGCTTTTCAATCTTCCTTCACCCCAAAGCTGCCCCACCAAGTAGGTTTAAACATATTGGCTATATCCAGGGGTGAGATGCTCTCGGTTCGGATCGGATCATCAGATCTGGTAGTGATGGCGGTGGGTGGTTCAGGGGAACACGTAGCAAAAATCCCTGCCCACCCCCACCCTCATCTATGCCAGCTGAGCCGCGAGATCATCAGAAGTTTGGGTTTTTTTACTTTTAAAAGCATTTTTTCTTCAGCCGAAAAAATGCTTTTAAAAGTTAAAAAAAAAGACTCTGATGTGCACGCTATTCAGCTGGGATTGTCAGAGTCTTTTAAAAGCATTTTTTCTACAACCTCTTGTCGTGTCCCACTCCTCCGCTGACTGCCGGGTCAGGGAAATCCGAATCAGGTGTGCCTCTGCAGCTCTGCCAAAGTCCTAGCAAAGTCCTCAGGGCAGGCAGGAGACCAGAAAGTGACTTCAGCAAGATATGTTTAGACTTTGCCTGACTCAGAGACTGCCAGAAAGCAGATCCTTTATAAAGGCCATGGGGTGTGGCTCCATGACTCAGCACTTATCCAGGCCTGCCCTTCCCTTCCTTCTGACGCCGCCGCCTATCAATCCTTCTGAAGCGAGGGTCACTCCAATCGGCAGCTGTTGATAATAGACCTTCCTCAGGCTCACATGCTGTGGAGGAGGGGGAGGGGTCTAGTTGCTCCGTTTGCCTGGGCATGGAGCCAGAGCTGGGGGCTGGAGATACTTGCTCTTCTTCAGCCTGTCTGGGCATGGAGCCAGGGCTGGGGCCGGGAGGTGCCCCCTCCTCAGCCTGTCTGGGCATGGAGCCAGGGCTGGGGCCGGGAGGCATGCTAGGACATTCTTCAGCATTCGGAAGCAGATAAGCAGACCCCGGCTGTGGTGGTGAGATCGGACGAGACACAACACCTCTTCAGCCGAAGAAGTTGTAGAAAAAATGCTTTTAAAAGTTAAAAAAAAAGTTGGCCACGCCCACCCAGTCACATTACCATCCCCACCACCAAGCCATGCCCACCGAACCGGTAGTAACAAATTTTACATTTCACCCCTGGCTATACCACTTAAAATGATTTTCAGAGGTTTTATTAAACAAACAGTTCCTCTGTAAATTCATTACACAGAGAACACAGACCTCTGCCTAAGATCAAAAAGATTATTGCCAGTATAAGCAATACTGAGCAAGATAGACTGATTTATTTATTTTTATTTTTGTATAAATAAATTTTAAAAATGACTATAAATATAATTATAAATAGACTAATAAGCACATTCCCAAGGTTCCATTCTAAATCATTGCAAGGCATACCAAGAATGTCATGTAGAATTCTTCTAAAATAAATCCTAAGTAAGAAGATCAGAAAGTTCTAATTCAGACTTGTATTTCATGTTCATATTGCTTTTATCTTTACTCCAGTCCAGAAATTCAGCCCTACTCGTTTCTTTTCAGAAGACAGAAAACAAAAAATAACTTGCTCTTCTAAATCTTTCTTTCAACAATGCGGCAAAAGGTATAATTTTTTTCTATCTCTGTCATGTCAGAACTCCCTCCATGAACATCAAACCATGTTCATTTAGAATTAATGTACAATTAAGAATTCTAATAGAATAAAATGCAAAACTGAAAAAAAATATTAATAAATACAGTAACCCATGCAATTAAATCAAAGGTATGAGGATCAAAAATTCAGCTGAGTAACGTTATCTTTACTAGAGTTCTCAAGAAAATTGGGTAACCTTTATATTTTGGTGAACAGCATATTTTTATTACTATAATTTTGAGTTCCATGCATCAATGTCATTCTTCTACTTAAGGGCTCTAGGAGAATGAATCAGACTCCTATGATTGAAGCAGCCCAGAAGAGCACAGTTTTCTAATAAAATTGAACTAGGGATGTTATCAAATCTTTATTTTATCAAAGACTCTATACTTGATTTCGAGGATGAGATTATAGTATCAATCAGTCCTAGAAAGCTCTGGTAGATGGTAAAGAATGCTCCTTCAGAGAGAAAGAAAAAGACTTAAATAAATCTACTCAGTAAAACATGTACAGGTGAACTGAAGCTCTGAAGACAGGAATATTAAGGTAGAACTTTAAAAAGTTTTCCACTGATATTGTTGTGCTAACATGGCATTTTAATTCTCCAGACCCTCCTCTCCCCAGTGTTCTAGTGTTCTAGTGTTCCACTTCCAAACCCACTTTTAGAAAATTGCATTCATTCATTTATTTATTTATTTATTCATTCATTCACAAATACATATACACACATATACATATATACATACACACAAATTACCCAACCAAAGATTCTGAGCAGCTTATAATTTTAAAGTTCTTTAAAAAGCACAGACTAGAAGACCTCCAAGGTCTCCCCCAACTCTATTATTCTGTATTCTGAAAACAAACACAAAAAAAGATCATGGGTGCCCTGAAGACAAGCATATAAACAATAACAACAACAACAATAAACCAACATACAGGGTTTTAGCTTCCATCTGCCTCAAAGCCTTGGAATATGCTGTTTGGACATTTTTTAAACTTGACATCCAAATTTAGCTCAAATTTTATGAGCCCATTTCCAACATCCTGTGAACATTTTAGAGTTGATTAATTTTATGGATAAGAAAGCAGACAACAGCAAAGAAGAGGAGGAGGGCAGACTAGCTAAAAACTTTTTGAGGAAGAAATATGACATTAGTAAGTTGATTTGACTGGTGAAGCAGTTTACCTGAAATGTCCGTATTACTCCTTGGGCGGCAACTTCAAAATGTTTTTTTTCTTCAGTATCCTTTTGATACTTCTTATAAAATTCTATTTACCATGAAATGACTGTGGTTAATCAGCCATGATTGCATATATTGTCCCTTAGCTATAATATTTCATTCCAAAACAAATGAAATACTTTGTTAAAAGACACACTTTTCCACTTTGTCTTCTTTCTGCTCTAATGTCCAATCTGGCAACTGACTCGTAAGGGAACAAGACTTTCATTTAGACTGGCATGGTTCTTTATTGGAAGTAGGCTCTGTTGTCTGCCTGCACTGCACACAATTCCCCTACAAACAGATGTTGATTTCAAGTATGATGTGTCTAATATCCCAATCCTTGTAGTTGTGCAGAAAAAGTTATTTCTATGTCTCTTGACTGCCATCATCTGGTCATTTGTTTTAAATCAACTATCTAAGAAAAGTTTATCAGTTTGGTCATTCTAATATGAAATTACTGCAAAATAGTACAGCAAAGTGGAAAGCTAAATTTCAACTAAGTGCAAAAGCATGAAAGAGAAAACACATAGAAGTTTATTGATTTATTTTTAAATGGCCTGAATAAAACTGCTAGTATTTCAGTTTTTAAAAAATGAAGTAGGTGTTATAAACAAACATAAGGAAAGGAGTTCCTTGTGTGAGTCGAGTAAATAGAAAGGAATTAAGTATCATGAATGGCTTGTTGTTTTTCAACACTGCAATGTTTTAATAATTCTGGTCTCTGTTTCCTGACCTGTAGGAAGCCTGTGATACTGAGTGCACTTATTTGGCAACAAGCAACACTTGATGAAAAGTATGCTACATTTTTTAAAAAATAAAAATAACAACATTGACAGACATAGTATGTAAACAGTGAGCTGACCATCTCAATTTTAGCAAAACACAGTAATAAGTAGGCTGTGTTCATATTGCATCACTGACTTGACTGACTTAACTGTTCAGTGTACCAGCAGTTACAAGATAACTGGGCTATAAATCCTAGTTCACTGGGCCATTTTTAAAAAAAATTATTATCATTATTTTAGTTTTCTTAGCAGTCACAAAGAAAACTGAAAGACTATTCTTTTCACTTCGGAGCTTTTTTTAATTGCTTTGCAAACAAATAAAAAATAACGGTAGGAATGACATCAGGTTGTGTCCATTTTTCCAGACCAGACAGGAAGCCACGTTAACAGAATCTTGCAAGTAAAATTCTCCCACTGTCTCCTATTTTACAGCCTGAGAACTTCGGAATTATATCCTCTCTTATCTGTTTGTTCTCTAGGCCAGGAGTCTCCAACAGCTGGCTGAGGAACTCTGGGAGTTGAAATCCACAAGTCTTAAAGTTGCCAAGGTTGGAGACCCCTGGTCTAGGCAGTGTCTTTCCCCACTGTCTTCCAAGACATTGCCACACACCATTATAAGTCAATATTACTAAAAACAGAATTAGGGGTTTCTTCTTACACCTTTCTATCCCCTTTCCCTTTCCCTCTTGAGACCATAGCAAAATAAATGAATAAGTCGATATGCCAAGAATGGTCCCATTTTTGCAAGACCTTTTCTTGCAAAATGTTCATTTCTTTCAGAGCCCAGGAAAACTGATGGCTTGTTTCTTTGGGCCAAGGTATTCTCATGATACACAATTCTCCCTACATGACTTAAAAAAGCAAGTTGTGTAAATGAGACACAATCTTCGACCCAGTGGATCTGATACGCTAGTACCAAGGCAGCTGATGATATTGGATAACCAATGGCTTCTCTTTTTGCTGTTCTGTAGAGCGGTAGTCATCAATATCCAATTCCAGCTGCACTGTTGAGAGATATTTGTATCTGAGTAAGTTCTGCAAGCTAATGCGGATACAATTCTCACATTCCATCTATGCATGGAGTTTAATCAGTTAATCACTGAGCAGAGCAGTAGTTGAGAAATCATCAGGAACATCTTCAAGGGCCTTGGAAGCCTGGACATTTCTGTCCTCAACCTTAAAGACTCATCTTTCCCTTAGTCTGTATGGCTGCCATAAAATCCTGAAAAAGCAACCACAGCAGTGGTGGGTTTCAAAAATTTTTACTACCAGTTCTGTGGACGTGACTTGGTGGGTATGGCATGGCTTGGTGGGCATGGCTTGGTGGGTATGGCAGAGGAAGGATACTGTAAAGTCTCCATTCCCTCCCCACTCCAGAGAAAGGTTACTGCAAAATCCCCATTTCCTCCCGATCAGCTGGGACTCGGGAGGCAGAGAATAAATGGGGCGGGGCCAGTCAGAATTTTTACTACTGGTTCTCTGAATTACTCAACATTTCTGCTAGTGGTTCTCCAGAACTGGTCAGAACCAGCTGAAACCCACCTCTGAACCACAGGTAAGTGCTGGGTCTGCACCACAGGCAATGAAGCACTTTTTTGAAATCAAATCTGGAGCATGTACAGTCCTAATCAATATTAGTAATGATAACTTTATGTGGCACATGAATAATAAACCTTACCTCTTATTTAACGAAATCTACAAAGATAATGTCTTATTATATTATCTTATTAATTATCCATTAATCAGTCAATCATAAATGTTGATAATCACAGAAACTCCATCTAGGTAAGCAAAAAATAAAGTTCATTTAATAAACTACCCTGGCCAAATCACAGCAACAAAAACATAAGCAAAATTATCATCTCTACACAAATGGGAGGTGATTATAAATTGCTTGGAAACTCGCACCCCCACCTGACTAATCATGCATATCCTTATCATAGCTGTATTTATCTGATTATTTGCACACACACACACACAAAAACCAAACTAGGATCAATACCAGATAAAAGAGTTCGGAACCATCATTTCTCCTGTATTTGAAGGACTATTAAATATCTAGGATTACTGAACTGGTTTGCAAATAATCCAAGCAATCACAAGATGACAGTAAATAGCTAGAAATTTCTGTGAGTCGCTAGAGTACTGCTATGTATAAATTATGTAAAAATTAAGTACAGTATGAGTAAAATTTCTGATGCCAGGGGCTAATTTAAGATTGGTGGAGTGGCCTGAGGTTTAAAAAATAGGTGGACCTGTATGATACATATGGGTAGAGCTGGAAATGAGGGGTGATTCTTCTTTTTTTAAAATGTGATATTAGTGGGGTTTTTCACTATACTTTTAATACTGGTTACCACAAAAATGAAGGAAAGAGTGATTTCATGTTACACTTCATTTGAAGCAGAAGTTGAGAGTTCACAAAGAGCCCTCAGGTGTCCCTGGCTGTTTTTCTCCCTAGCCGACTGGAATATTGTCAAAAGCATGGAATAGAGTTTTTAAATTATTTCTGCTATCATACCATTTACAGAAATACTGGTTTACATTAAAGGGAGGTAGAATTTTCTTTTTATTTGCCAGTTTATCAGTGATTTAAGACAGTACCAGTATTTTGTTATTCATTCCTATCTGTTCTAGTTTGTTGTTTTGAAGTAGCTAATGAATGGCTGATTATATTTCTGCATTGCAGTGTTTGGAAATCTATCAGTAGGTGAAATAATAAATAACAAATAGTAAATAATAAATTTCAAAAATGTATTTTTAAGCAATCATTAATTTCATGGATTACCAAAACACAAAGAAATTATCAAACATTTTTACAAAATAATTCCAAAACAATGAATGCATTAGTAATTTTCCTGGTCCTAGAAACTAACAGCCAATTAAGTGATTGGATCATTTTAGAGTTCACCTATTTTGATTATTATAATTGTTTTCTTGCTGTAAAGTTATGAGTGCTTTAAAAAATCAACCAGTGTATGCAATGTAATTATTTGTCACTTACAATAAATGTGTCACTATCATCAGATAAGCAAATGAAATTTAAATTTGAAGCAATTTGCAAGCTAGTGATGTGGAAGCCAAGTTTTTCATATTTTACCTTATGACATTTTGAAATTAGTTGTACATTTTAATTTACCACAGAAATCCAGTAGTGGATAAAAAAGAAGTAACTTACAGAGGTCCTTTGGCAAAAACTTTGCCAAATAGTTGTGACTAAGTATGAAAAATAAGACTGTCTGACCACTAAATTGATATTTTGAGCGGGAACTCTCTGAACAGTCTTTCATATGTACTTGTTTACTTTCCCTGTCACAAATAATTCTGAGAGTCTTAAGAAATAAAGTGCAAAATCTATATAAATTGAAATAAATAGCAGAACAAATATATGTGAAAAACACTGGTTAATGAAACTTCAAGCTTTACCAAGAACATTCTTACTTGAATATTACTAAGGCTGGATATGGAAGATATAAAGATAAATTCAAATAATTTGGGCCCAAACCCCACAAAAGTAATTACAAGAGTCAATAACAAAAATATAGTCGAAGTCCAGTAAAAAGGACAACCTACAAAATTTCCTGATTAATAGTAAATTCAGGAGGTTTATAGGAGAAACATTTTGAAGATTCTAGCCCCAATCAAGGGATCTTGGTAATCAAAGGAAGCATGGGTTGCTAACACAAAACATTCACACTCAAGTTGTTAAGGAAGGATGAACCAGCTAATAGACTGTTCCACATGTTTAATCATAGCAAATTGTAGAAACAAATTCTCTCAGGCATCATAATCTATTCTCAAGTGAACTGTCACTTTCCAAGTGATTCCAAGGTGTTCCAAATTATCTGGCAAATTCACTCAATCCTTTCTCAATATGCTAGTATATTGAGTTACAGTCTATTAAGTCAAAAACATCAATTCTATTAAAATCCCTAAACCAGGTTCCTCAGGTTCTTCCAGCCTCTTTCTCTTAAGCACCTTAAAGGAAGAATCTAAGAAGACTATGGTAAAAATATTAGCTATAATAACATCTAAACCTACACATTAAGAAATTACCATAATAAATAATAAGCGTCTCTGTCTGGATTGAGCTTTAGTTTACATTACATTTATATCCTGTTTTTCCTCCGAGATAATCAGGGCAGGGTATATTTTTTCTATATTTTTGAAATAATCCTGCAAAATAGGTGAAGCTGATAATTCAGTTTCATTTATTATTTATTTATTTATTTATTTATTTATTTATTTATTTATTTATTTATTTATTTATTTTGTCACAACAATATATTTAGGTATCATACAAAAAGATTATATAGTATATAAACACATATATGAGTAAATATAAGGAGGTATAAGCATATATATATATAGAAAGAAGAAAAGAAAAACAATAGGACAGGAACGGTAGGCACGTTTGTGCACTTATGCACACCCCTTATGGTCCTCTTAGGAATGGGGTGAGGTCAATAGTAGAAAGTTTTTGGTTAAAGCTTTTAGGATTATGAGAAGAGACCACAGAGTCAGGTAAAGTATTCCAAGCACTAATGATTCTGTTACAGAAGTCATATTTTCTGCAATCTAGATTAAAGCGGTTGACATTAAGTTTAAATCTATTAGTTGCTCTAGTATTATTGCAATTGAAGCTGAAGTAGTCTTTAACAGGAAGGACATTACAATAGATGATTCTGTGAGTTAGACTTAGGTCTTGTCGAAGGCAACAGAGTTCCAAGTTTTCTAAGCCTAGGATTTCAAGTCTGGTGGCGTAAGGTATTTTATTGTTTTCAGAGGAATGGAGAACTCTTCTTGTAAAATATTTCTGGACACGTTCAATTGTGTTGATGTCAGAGATGTGGTGAGGGTTCCAAACAGGTGAGCTGTATTCTAGAATTGGTCTAGCAAATGTTTTATATGCTCTGGTTAGTAGTGTGGTGTTTTTGGAAAAGAAGCTACGCAAGATTAGGTTTACAACTCTTAGAGCTTTTTTTGCTATGTAGTTGCAGTGGGCTTTGGCACTTAGATCATTTGACATGAAAACTCCAAGGTCTTTAACGGGATGGGGGTCGTCTGTAAGGTAATGTCCATCTAGTATGTGCTTAGTGTTTGGGTTCTTTTTCCTATATGTAAGACTGAGCATTTGCTAGTTGAAATTTGGAGCTGCCAATTTTTAGACCAAGCGGTTAGATGATCAAGGTCATTTTGAATGATAGAAGTATTGTCTGTGGTGTTAAATAGTTTGACATCGTCAGCAAAGAGAACACAATTACTTGAGATATGGTCACAAAGATCATTAATGTATAGTATAAAGAGTGTTGGTCCAAGGACGCTGCCTTGAGGAACGCCACTCTTGACGGGAACAGGATTTGATAAAGCATTGCCAATTTTGACCACTTGTTGTCTGTTAGACAGAAAAGCAGATATCCATTTGTGAAGGGGTCCTGAGATGCCATAGGATATTAGTTTTAGGAGAAGTTTATCGTGTACTACTGAGACAAAAGCTTTGCAAAAGTCTATGTAGATTGCATCTATTGATTTGCCTTGATCAAGATTTGTAGTCCATATGTTTTTACAGTGGAGATCTATGAGTTTCATGGTTATATGAAGAGCGGCTCGGAGCCCCATCTGAAATAGTAAAAATCTTGTCTTACTTCTAGTATAAATTCTAAAGAGATGAACTGTTAGATTGGTGAACTTTCTCTGAATATTTTTTTCTTCTGTTTTTATTTCTCCTTTCCTACTATACTGGATGAAATACATATCCAGTTGAAGCCTGCCCATCTTCAAGGGCAGCCCCACTTACAACATATTGCAGTAAACTATGGGGTAACAAAAAATGACTATCTAAAGATGTTCCTGATCCAGGAAAGAACCTGTGAATCAGATGAAGCTGTGCAAAGGCCTTCTTGGTCATAGCTGCCACTTGATCATTGAACAGGACCTGTCGCAGGGGTGAAATCTAAAATTTTTCCCTACCGGTTCTGTGGGCGTGGCTTAATTGGTGGGTGTGGCTTGGTGGTCAGATGACTGAGTGGGCATGGCCAATAACAATAAATAATAAAAATAATAAATAAAGTATAAAAAACAATAAGAGGTATCAAAAACCAGCTTTCACACTTTACACACACACAACACAACACAACACAACTGACTCACACACAATGTAAAAGCAGCTGCACTTCACACTTCACACTTCACACAGCCACAAAAAGCTCAAAAACCAACTTTCACACTTTACACACACACAACTCACACACACACACATGCACACTCACAAAATGCCATATACAGCTTTCTGAGATTTTGTGTGTTTGTGTAGTTAGAGTGAAACACTACACAAACACCCCAAATCTCAGAAAGCTGCACAAATATTTTATTTTATTTTATTATTTTATTTTATTGTGGACTTCAAATCCCAGAGTTCCTCAACCAGCAAAGCCCAAAAGAGCAGTAATTATAGGTAAGTGAGGAGGGAGAATTGGCTGGGCTTGGGTGGGGGCTCTTGTAAGTGGGGGCTGTTAAAAAGTGAGTTTAAAAACCTGTGAGGATCAGGAAACTCCTCAGGGATCGCCAGAGGAGGCTTTAAAACCTCCGGTTGTTTTCTTTCTTTTTTTTTCCCCTTCGGCTGAAGGGGTTTTTTTAAAAAAAACTTTTAAAGTGTTCTGATGATCTCTGCTCAGCCCCAGAGGGTTTTTTTTTTAAACTTTTCAAGACATGTTTCAGCTGAAGAAAAACTTTTAAAAGTTAAAAAAAGAAACCTCTGCTGATGGTGCGGCTCAGCAGAGGCAGAGGGGCGGGGCTAGGGATTTTTGCTATTGGTCCTCCAAACCAGCAGCTGCCATCGCTACCTAATCGGGGGAGCCGGTGTGAACTGGGAGCATTTCACCCCTGAGCTGTCGGTACAAGAAGACCACAAAATTGCACACCAAACTTGACTTGGGAAATACAAACCCATCCAAAATTAACAATGGAAAATCCCTACTCTGGAGAGACCTAATATCCATAGCCACTCAGTCTCAGTAGAATTAAATTGGAGTTCTTTTCACGCCATTCAGACCCTTCCTCCACTGTCTATATTGGTTTGGGAATGTCTACAGTGTTCTTGTGTTAGCTTTTGTTACACAGACGTAATCCTAAAATTACAACCATTTGTTTTAGTGACCACTCAAAGTTACAATGCCATTGAAAACAAGTGACTTATGACTGTTACAGCATTCCCATGGTCACATGATCAAAATTTGGATGCTTGACAATTGGCTCATATTTATGACAGTTGTAGTGTCCTTCTGCAACTTTCTGACAAGGAAAGTCAATGGATTCATTTAACAACCAGATTACTAATTTAACAACTGCAATGATTTGCTTAACAACTGTGGTGAGAAAGGATGTAAAATGGGGCAAAATTCATTTAATATTCGTTTTGCTTAGCTACAGAAAATTTGGGCTTATTTGTGGTCATAAGTTGAGGACCACCTATATTATTCTGTTATTGCACTTGCTATAGGTTGAATGTAAAGTTGAGACCATACCACTATTGCATAACGGATGTAGCAACTAGTAATATAAAAGAGGTTGCCACATCTATTGTACTGAGTACCTATCTATATATTACATGTGTTTGATTGTATTCGACACATAAAGGTATCTGCCAACTTTATTTTATTGCTTTTGTTCTGTTGGTGAAGGAGCATAATGCAATTTAACTTTTTAAATATTAAATTTGAAAATCTGATCCATCAAAGACATAAATATTCATAACTGAAATTATAGTTATTACAGGGGCAACATCTGTTCTAGGAATATGAAAGAAAAATAAATCCGTATGGTGGCTAATTCATGGCAATAGATATATCAAAATGAATTATAAATGTAATTATCTCTAGGCATTTCAAATGGAGTAGTCACCAGGTTCATACATATTCTAAATAAACCAGAATAGATTATTGAAGAATTTATCTGAATTAGGAGTTGTCAGGCACATGTACAGTAGTCATCACAGCCTGTGCCCTCCAGACATGCTTAACTATACTTCTCATTATTTCCTGCTATCCCAAAAATTGGACAATGAGATGTAGGAGTTGCAGTTCCATAAATCTTGCAGAGAGGTTGGGCGCATTAACTATAAGAAGAAGCACAAAGATTAGCAAACATTTTTGAAGGAGTGCTTCCTTGCTTTTAATGGCAGAGTAACATAGAGAGAGCAGAAGGAAAGCTTTGTCTCTCATAGTCTCTGCATGTAGGAGTAGAAGAGGTCGAGCTTGGAGTCATTATGTTCCCACAAGCCAGCTCCTCCAGCCCCTCTGGAATTCCGTCAACTCTTATTAAGCACCAATTTAGTTCTGACATTTAGTTGGCTAGATTATTGCATGTAGCACAAACAATAAATCAGTTTAACTGGAACTTAATTTGTGGTTCTGATTCTTGGGCCTGACACTGCATATCTCATTGTCCAATAATGATCTTACTTCTATCACATCCCCAAGCTAGTCAGCCACTATTTCAATCAAGTCCCTTTTCTGGTGATTATCATATGACCTGATCATACTAACTGTATGAAAAATTGTCATTTGGGAATCTCTATCCTCTTCTTCCTAGATGATCCCTAGTTTCCCCCAAGTTCTTATACCAGAAAAATACTGGCAAGACTACAGAAACATTGCTAGCCCTTCCTCCATTAGCCAGCTAGGTAGCAAATAGGCATGGCTCAGCTGTCAATCAGCATTTTGGAACTGTGCATCCAGGTCTTCGCAATGAATTATACAATGGAGTAACTTGCTTCTTCATTTGCTCTTTATTTATTTATTTTTTCCATGGAGTATCAGGTAGGTAGCTATTAAGACTTATCGGTTTGCATATGATCCTCCAGATGTTGCTACAATTTCTCTGGCTAAGGAAAATTTTCCATTATGCAGCTGCAGTCAGCATGGGACAAGAAGGAATTTTCAACTCAAAATGATATTAAAAATTATCCCAGGGATATCAGATGCAGTGCCTACAACACAGATGCATGGAAGTGCTGGTGTGCTGCACTCTGCTGTATGTATGATCTTTTTTTATGATACACTGCCAGCTGGGAGTACAGGGTATCAATACTGTACCTTCCTCTCTCTTCTCAACTGTTTTATTTATTTATTTATTTATTTTATTAAATTTTTATACCACCCTTCTCCCGAAGGACTCAGGGCGGTGTACAGCCAGAATAAAAACAAAATATATACAATTTAAAACAACATTTAAAAAGAGCAAATTTTAAAGGCTGATTATTAAAATTTAGATTTAAAAATTTAAAAATATTAAGAATACCCAATTTAAAATTCAACACAAATTATGCCAGTCCCGCTTTAATAAATAGATATGTTTTGAGCTCACGACGGAAGGTCCGAAGATCAGGCACTTGACGCAGGCCAGGGGGAAGTTCGTTCCAGAGCGCCACTGCCCCCACAGAGAAGGCCCTACTCCTGGGGGCCGCCAGCCGACACTGTTTGGCGGACGGCACCCTGAGAAGACCCTCTCTGTGAGAGCGTACGGGTCGGTGGGAGGCAAAGGGTAACAGCAGGCGGTCTCGTAAGTACCCGGGTCCTAAGCCATGGAGCGCTTTAAAGATAGTTACCAAAATCTTGAAGCGCACCCGAAAGACCACAGGAAGCCAGTGCAAGCTATGGAGCAGCGATGTCACGTGGGAGCCACGAGCGGCTCCCGTTACTACTCGCGCAGCCGCATTCTGGACTAACTGCAGCCTCCGGGTGCACCTCAAGGGCAGCCCCATGTAGAGAGCATTGCAATAATCCAGCCTAGACGTAACCAGAGCGTGAGTGACCGTGCATAAGGCATCCCACATTATGGCAAGGTTGATCCACGTCTGTTCATCTACTCAGTCAAGACCACAAACCTGATACTCATTATCCAAAATAGTTATATCAGTCTTTGTCTTACAACCACAACTGAGCCCAAAATTTCTGTTCTTAAGCTAGACATTGAAATGTGCCCACCAGGTTTCCGAGCATTTCATCAACTGAGGGTTCAAGGCAGGGGTGGGGGGGTATCGGTTATTATCAACGAGAGTTTGGAGCTGAGGGAGGTCACTGTCCCGCAGACAGCCGGATATGAGTCTCTCTTTGTACGGTGGGGCCAGGGGTTACAGTTGGGCTTGCTGATCACGTACCTGGCTCCCTGCCACGTGACGGCAGCCCTGCCTGAGCTGCTCGATGTTATAGCCAAGGCGGCGGTTGACACCCCCAGGCTTATGGTCATGGGTGATTTCAACCTGCCGTTGGTAGGCGAAACATCGTCGACAGCTCGGGAGTTCACGGCTTCCATGGCAGCCTTGGACCTGACCCAGTTAGTGAATGGGCCCAAACACATCGGGGGACACACTCTGGACTTGATTTTTGTCTCGAGACAGTGGTTGAATGACCGGGAAGTGGGGGACTTAGTCATTATTCCCCTGCCATGGATGGATCATTCGCTTCTTCGCCTGGACTTTTGAACCGCTAACCCACACTGCAGGGAGACAGAGCCAGTTCAATGGTTCCGTCCCAGGCGCCTGATGGACCCCACTAGGTTCCTGACAGAGCTTGGGCCGATTCCTGAGGATCTAGCCCATGGCTCGGCCGAAGAACTTGTTGCCGCCTGGGATAGGGCGGCGGCGGGGGCTTTGGACCGCATCATGCCTTTGCGGCCTCTAACCCGGCGCTGCTCTCGACCAGCTCCTTGGTTTTCTGAGGAGCTGAGAGAGATGAAGCACCAGAAAAGACGCCTAGAGAGCGCCTGGAGAGCCAGCCGTTCCGAATCTGACCGAACACTAGTACGGTCACATACTCAGGCCTATCTAGTGGCGATAGGGACGGCAAAGCAGGAATACTTTTCCACTCTTATCGCATCGGCAGATAACCGCCCAGCCGTCTTGTTTAGGGTGACCCGCTCCCTTCTTTTTCAGGGGGCTCGGGAGGACCCCTGGCAGGGTTGTGCTGAGGAATTTGGAAGGTATCTGCATGATAAAATCGCTCAGATCCGAGATAGGCTGGACGCAGATTGGGTGGATTCAGGCGGGACGACGGAGGCAGGTCTTGAGAATATTATTTGGGCGGAGTTCGACTCTGTGACTCCCGAAGGATACTGGGGAGGTTGAATGCCACCACATGTTTATTGGACCCGTGTCCCTCCTGGCTGGTGCTGGCCACTCAGGAGGTCACACGAGGCTGGCTCCAGGGTATTATAAGTGCTTCTCTGGCAGAGGGAGTCTTCCCAGCCACCTTGAAAGAGGCGGTTGTGAGGCCCCTCCTTAAGAAGCCTTCCCTGGACCCGGCTGTTTTGGCTAATTACCATCCGGTCTCCAACCTTCGCTTTGTGGCGAAAGTTGTTGAGAGTGTGGTGGCTTGGCAGCTTCCCCGGTATCTGGAGGAAACTGTCTATCTAGACCCGTGCCAGTCCAGCTTCAGGCCTGGGTACAGCAAGGAGACAGCTTTGGTCACGTTGGTTGATGATCTCTGGAGGGCATGGGACAGGGGCTGTTCCTCTGTTCTTGTCCTGTTAGATCTGTTAGCGGCTTTCGATACCATCGACCATGGTATCTTGCTGCGACGGTTGGAGAGTTTGGGAGTGGGGGGCACCGTTTTTTGGTGGTTCTCCTCCTACCTCTCCGACCGTTCGCAGACAGTGTTGATGGGGGGGCAGAGGTCGACCGCTAGGCAACTCACTTGTGGGGTGCCACAGGGGTCGATTCTCTCACCTCTCCTGTTCAACATCTACATGAAGCCGCTGGGGGAGATCATCCATGGTTTTGGGGTGAGCTGTCAACTGTATGCTGATGACACTCGGCTGTACATTTCCACCCCGAACCACCCCAACGAAGCCGTTGATGTGATGACCCGGTGCCTTGAGGCTGTTTGGGTCTGGATGGGGACGAACAGACTCCAACTCAATCCATCCAAGACGGAGTAGCTGTGGATACCAGCGTCCCGGCACAGTCAGCTAATTCCATCGCTGACTGTGGGGGGGGGGCGAATCGTTGGCCCCCAGGGAATTGGTGCGCAATCTAGGTGTTCTCCTGGATGCACGGCTGTCTCTAGAAGATAATTTGATGGCCGTCGCCAGGGGAGCTTTTTATCAGGTCCACCTGATTCACCAGTTGCGCCCCTTCCTTGATCGGGACTCTCTATGCACAGTCACTCATGCCCTCGTTACTTCCCGCCTGGATTACTGCAATGCTCTCTACATGGGGCTCCCCTTGAAGAGCACCAGGAGGCTCCAACTGGTGCAGAATGCGGCCGTGCGGGGGATAGGGGGAGCGTCGCCTAGCTCCCATGTAACACCTCTCCTGCACAGTCTGCATTGGTTACCAGTGATCTTCCAGGTGCGATTCAAGGTTTTGGTCATCACCTTTAAAGTGCTTCATGGCATGGGACTGGGATATTTACGGGACCGCCTGCTGCCGCCAATAGCCTTCCATCGTCCGGTGCGCTCTCACAGGGAGGGCCTCCTTAGGGTGCCGTCGGCCAAACAATGTTGGCTGGAGGGCCCCAGGGGAAGAGCGTTCTCCATGGGAGCTCCGGCCCTATGGAATGAACTACCTATGGGGCTACGTCTTCTCCCTGATCTTCGGACCTTTAAGTGCGAGCTCAAAACTTTCTTTTTTCATCAAGCAGGGCTGGCCTAACGATTTTATTGAGGGTTTTTAGCGGGGTTTTTAAGGGGTTTGATTCATTTTTAGAATTTTACATACTCATTTTAATTACTTAGCGTATTGAATTAGATTTTTAATTAATATTGTATTTTAAGTTTCTTGGTATTTATGTTTTATTTGCGCTGAGTCCTCGGAGAAGGGCGGTATAAAAATTTGAAAAATAAATAAATAAATAAATAAAATGATTTTTTCTCATTTTACGATCTTTTTTGCCACATTTGTTAAGTGAATCACTGCAGTTGTTACATTAGTAGCACAGTTGTTAAGTGAATCTGGCTTCCTCATTCACATTGGTTGTCAAAAGGTCGCAAAAGGTGATTATGTGACCCTTGGACACTGCAACCATCATAAATATGAGTCAGTCCCCAAGCGTCTGAATTTTGATCACATGACCATGGGGATGCTGCAATGGTTGTAAGTCAGAGATGCTTTTCAGCAAGTTCTGATCAGTTCTGGAGAACCAGTAGTGGAAATTTTGAGTAGTTCAGAGAACCGATAAATATCACTTCTGACTGCCCCCCCCCTTCTATTCTCTGCCTCCCGAGTCCCAGCTGATCAGGAGGAAATGGGGATTTTGCAGTAACCTTCCCTGGAATGAGGAGGAAATGGAGATTTTACAGTATCCTTCCCCTGCCATGCCCACCAAGCCACGCACCAAGTGTGAAAAATAGTCATAACCAGTGCTATTCAGTGCCACTGTAACTTCGAAGAGTCACTAAACAAATTGTTTTAAGTCAAGGACTACCTGTATTTGCAAGGGTCTACAGACCCTGAGCAGTCACACATGTTAGCAAGCTGCCCAGGTAAAGGAACCACTCTCACTGCCAAATATATCCCCCTTATAGAAACAAATATATTCATATTATAAGTTTAATTATCAGGCAGATATCAGGCAACTCTACAAGTAGATGAAGATTAAATAACAATAAAATAAGCATGCATATACATTTTAGAAAAAATATGCACTATGTATGTTATCTCTACTGGACTATGTACTATATCTATAATGGCACTTAACTCTAAATACTCTAAATAAGCAAACACTAAGTTTTCTATTTTCCTACAAGGTTAACACAGACCGTGTTTTCTGTTGTCAAATTCAGCATCCATGAATACAGATTTTCTGTCATTTCGAGCAGATGGTGTTGGGGTCCTTGTAACACCTAGAAGTCGACATTGCATCATGATGACCCCGCCATGATGACCCCATGCAGCCCAATAGTAGTTGTCCATGTGGTCAACAAAACAATGGCTGATAAGAGTCTCACTCACATTTTCCTTCCCAAATCGTCCAAGATAGCTCACAGATGTGGTTTTCCATATCATAACTGGTCACTATGCAGTAGCAACATGTTGCAAGACTGGTGGAGTCCCCTGGTCTGTAGATTTCAACCCAAGCTATGGAATAAGCCAGGAAAAAAATAGGAGGCCCAACACTGGAGAGTTTTAAGAAAAGATTGGACAGCCATTTATCTGAAATGGTATAGGATTTCATGTTTAAGCAGGAAGTTGCAATAGAAGATTTCCAAGGTCCCGTCCAACTCTACTATTCTGTTCTGTTTATTCCATTCAGGAAATGTCATTCGAAACCAGTCAGAAATCTACAGAGGGAGACCTGCATGAATAAATGAAATTACTGCTAAAATCACTGGGCTGGTAGCACGATGAACCCCAAGGTTGTGTAATCAACAGTCCAATTGGAAAAAAGTTTCACCAGATGGGTGTTCAATTTTGACCTTGCATATATATATCTAGCGATGCTTCCAGGAATTAAAGTACAATAGCCAGTCACATTCTCTGCTGCGGTACATATGGAATCCATATAGGACCTGGAGTACATTTACAAATCCCTATGTCAGGGAAGATTTAAAATCAAGCATTTTCCACCATTTCTGACATCAGTACAGGTTGCAACATGATGTTTATTTGCCCGAGATTAAAGTGAGCAATCAATCACTTGAATCAACCAATCAAATATGACTTCTGCAAGAGTACTCTGGAACACTCTACTTGATCCTGTTGCTAGTCTCGCTAATCCTCATACCTTTTACCTTAAACTGCCTACTGTGGATCTTTTGTTTTTTAAGAGGTACCTGGGGGGCATGCATAAGCGCACCAGCATGCCCACTGTCCCTCTCCTATGTTTCCAATTAGAATAGAATAGAATAGAATAGAATAGAATAGAATAGAATAGAATAGAATAGAATAGAATAGAATAGAATAGAATAGAATTTTTTTATTGGCCAAGTGTGATTGGACACACAAGGAATTTGTCTTGGTTCATATGCTCTCAGTGTACATAAAAAAAAAAAAGATACGTTCATCAAGGTACGACATTAACAACACAATTGATGGTCAATATATCAATATAATTCATAAGGATTGCCAGCAACAAGTTATAGTCATACAGTCATAAATGGAAAGAGATTGGTGATGGGAACTATGAGAAGATTAATAGTAGTGCAGATTCAGTAAATAGTTTATTTATTTATTTATTTATCGTATTTATATACCGCCCTATCTCCCTAGGGACTCAGGGCGGTTCACAGGCAGATAAAAAAGTACAAATAAATACAGAATAAAATAACAATTAAAAAACTTTGACAGTGTTGATGGAATTATTTGTTTAGCAGAGTGATGGCCTTCGGGAAAAAACTGTTCTTGTGTCTAGTTGTTCTGGTGTGCAGTGCTCTATAGCGTTGTTTTGAGGGTAGGAGTTGAAACAGTTTATGTCCTGGATGCGAGGAGTCTGTAAATATTTTCACGGCCCTCTTCTTGATTCGTGCAGTATACAGGTCCTCAATGGAAGGCAGGTTGGTAGCAATTATTTTTTCTGCAGTTCTAATTATCCTCTGAAGTCTGTGTTTTTCTTGTTGGGCTGCAGAACCGAACCAGACAGTTATAGAGATGCAAATGACAGACTCAATAATTACTCTGTAGAACTGAATATATATGGAATATATATGTAATTCTACATGTTATGGCTATGTTTTGCCTATTATTTTTTTTGTGTGTGCCATTTTTTTTTTCATATGTCCATGTCTATGTCTGTACTGTTACTTGTTTCCTTGCTCTTGCTGACAAATAAATAAATAAATAAATCCCCAAGGATAAAAGACTATAATTATTGGTTAAGGTAGCTTTGATTATTTACATCTTTAAAAAATGGTTGCTAAACAATCTGAAACTTCATTAAAGGGGTGAAGCAGACCGCTTCCCTAAATATTTTTTTGTCTTCTAAAATCTAAACCCACCCGCCTAAAGTATTCCCCATTGCTCCTGTCAGCATTGAAGATTTTAGGGCTCATTTTTCTGGCATCTGCTTATATTTATTCAAAGCCGGTGTGCGGTTTTGCAGATTGCAGAGTGCATTGCTTTTTTGATCTGGCTGACGGAGAGGTTTGCTTATTACATCTGCATATTCTTCAAAGTTTGGCTTTCCCGGACGCTGTCTCTTTTCATTTGATTGACGAGCTATTTTACGTATCGATCAGCCAACTCCTGCAGGCAGAAGAAAGGCGGGGCAGGCCCAAAAAAAAAAAAAAACCCAAACCAGGGATGGGAAGGCGGAGCTGGAAGGGGAGGGATGAGGCGAGGCGGCCACATGCTGCGCGGTGTGGAGCTGAGCAGAGACGCCGGGCTGGCTGAAACGCTGTGCCGGCTGAATCGTTCCGCCGAATTCCCGAAGTCGGGGGGAAAAAGTCGTAAGTTCAGAGCGGTCGGTCGCTGAATATTCCCGAGCACCAAAACAGAGCCAAATTCTGTCGGCCCGGCACTCGTGTAAGAGAGCAGCCTATCCACAGCTCCGGAAAGGCGATATATACACTCCGCTCACCAAATATCAGCCAGAGGTGGGTGGGCTTGGTTATTAGTTAGAGAAGCTGTAAAAGTCCCTACCCCCACCCCCACCCGTCCTCCCTAGTGCAAAGCTGAACGCCCGAACAAAAGCAATATTGAGTTAAGAATACGTGACGGGCTTGCCGACGTCATGAGATCCCAAAGCCACAAGTTGTGGGAGAGTGTGGGAGAGTTTTAGGAGACCAAAAATTGCCCATTCTGAGCGCCAGCTCTTGGAAAGGGAAGCAAATTCGGAATATATCGTGCGATGAGATGCGGCTGGCTCTAACGGGATTTTGCAAACAGGAAACCTACAGTTCTAAGGAACTGTTAAGAAAACCAGAAATATTTCTGGCCGATGGGATCTTCAAGAATCAATTTGATCTTATGACATTATGCAACTTTTCAGAGTTCTACCAACTACCATTTTCACCACTGGGTATTCATCTGGGACTTCTTTTCAGCTCTCTTTTTCTTTTCTTTTTTTCTTTTAGTGATAGGTTTGGTTAGAGTTGGCAATTCTTAGTAACCCTCTGGAACCTGCTGGGTCATTTGAGTCACAGAAGACAATAAATTGAGAATGAATTGAGTGTTGGTGTATGTAGATTTGAATCTGTTAATTTTAGACTATGCTGGCATAAAAGCAAAGCTGTCGGTTTATCGTTAGATCTCAGTACAAGAGCTGTCTGGCTCTCTGCCTTTTGCAGCATCAGCAGGAAAAGGGGAGGTGATAGGAAAAGAACTGAAAGTGGCAGATACAGTAGTAGAGCAAAAAGGGAAAGGACGAAGAACATTTCCCTGCTTCCAGTTGCTGTACACAGCCACACTTTTTAAACACTTTTCATTCTAATTTTAATATTTACACCTCAGAAAACGACATCCCCAGCTCTTCCAAATTTTGCTTTGCTGAACAAAAGGACACATTTTCCTGTACCTTCTAGGACAGAGGTATCCAACCTTGGAAATATGGCTGATCACGGAACTCTGGGAGTTGAAGTCCGCAGGCCTTAAAGTTGCCAAGGTTGGACCTCTTAGTGCAAGATTGTTTTCTTGCAGATTTTTTGTTATTCCACTAGGTAGCATGTTCGGTACTAGAAGAGAGTAGATTCAAGGATTCACAGCTTAACCCTGAGCTACATATTTTCCCTTATATTAGCAATTCTACACATTCTCAAGCTGTTTGACAGGCAGTTAGTATGCCAGATTTCATGATTGCTTATTCAGAAGATGAGTGCCGTAAAATAGGACTGTGCAAACCAGTTGAAAGGGTGTTACACTGTAGTCCTTGACTTGCGACCACAATTGAGCCCAATATTTCTGTTGCCAAGCAAGGCAGTTCTTAACTAATTTCTGGCTCATTTTATGGCCTTTTTGCCACAATTGTTAAGCAAATCACTGTAGTTTTAGGTGAATCATATGGTTGTTAAGCGAATCTGGCCTCCTGCATGACTCTGCTTGTCAGGAGCAGCTGTGAAGGCTGCAAATGATGATCGCATGAAAGTACAACTGTCATAAATATATGCCAGTTGCCCAGTGCCTGAATTTTGATCACGTTATCTTGGGGATGCTGCAGCAGTTGTAAGTGTGAAAAACAGATAAAACATTTTTTTTCAGCGCTGTTGTAACTTTGAAGAGTCATTAAGCGAATGGTTGTAAGTCAAGGACTATCTGTATGTGCATGATGGTGGCCAAGATTGTACCAAATGCCCTTCTGAATGGTTCCCACTGCCTAAAACAAAGTTACATTCAGATAACTCTGGATAGGATTTCAGTCTTAGGAATGGATACTCAGCAATGAGACCTCATTAAGGTCTCATTAAGACTTTATTCTGCCTAAGTGTGTTTTGATAAACTTAGAACTATTGATTTAGACATCAGTGAAAGTCACTCACTCAAACCTTTCTATATTTTAAAAAAGACTGCAGTTTTCTTTCTACAGATGTTTGGCTAACAGATGTAAACTATTATGTAATCAGACCTCTAAGTGATAACCATGCTATTTGAGTCCTCTATATAAAAACTAAAAGAGTGACTCGGGTTAAGACGTTGAGCTTGTTGATCGAAAGGTCGGCAGCTCAGCGGTTCGAATCCCTAGTGCTGCCGTGTAACGGGGTGAGCTCCCGTTACTTGTCCCAGCTTCTGCCAACCTAGCAGTTTCAAAAGCATGTAAAAAATGCAAGTAGGAAAAATAGGGACCACCTTTGGTGGGGAAGGTAACAGTGTTCCGTGCGCCTTTGGCATTGAGTCATGCCGGCCACATGACTACGGAGACGTCTTTGGACAGCACTGGCTCTTCGGCTTTGAAACGGAGATGAGCACCGCCCCTTAGAGTCGGCAATGACTAGCACGTATGTGCGAGGGGAACCTTTACCTTTACCTTTATATAAAAACTAGTATGTAGCAGAGGATGAAATAGATAAAGGTAATCATCAATTTACGACCACAATTGAACCCAAAATTTATGTTGCTAAGTGAGAAATTATTAAGTGAGTTTTGCCCCATTTTACAACTTTTCTTGCCATATTTGTTAAGTGAATTTGTTAAATAAATAACATGGTGGTTAAATGATTCTGGTTTCCACATTGACTTTGCTTGTCAAAAGGTGATTACATGACTCCTGGACACTGCAACTCTCATAAATGTGAATCAGTTGTCAAGCATTAAAATGTAAATCGTGACCATGGGGATGCAAAACATTTGTAAGTGAAAAACAGTCATAAGTCACTTTTTTCAGTGATGTTGTAACTTTGAATGGCCACTAAATGAACTGTTTGTAAGTCGAGGACAACCTGTACTAAGGAGTTTCTGGAACAGAAAACTTTAATATCTTCACTTTTAGCATTTTCATTTAGTATTCAGTATTTGGAGATCCAGGACCTGGAAGTTATGAGATACAGATATTGCCAAGGAAGTGTGATTGAAAAGCAGTTAACAGTTGAGGTCTCGTCTCACAATAGACAGAATTGTAATTCCTTTAATTATATAATTTTTGCCATGCAATGTCAGCCTAAATATCATTATTTCTGTAAATATTGATATTTCTATAAAAAGTCTGTATGATGCCCTGAAGTCATTGTTGGCTTGAGCCAGGTTTCTTTTATAGAACATAGGGGTTTCCAACATTAGACATGATAAGGTTTTATAATATGAATAATCTATGGCATTCATTAACCACCTTAATTAGAATTTTGGGGTAGGTGTAGCTGAAGATATTGTGCAAACATCATATCCATGTCATATCCAAGAAAGTTTGCAAGTATCCTATTCCATGTCTTCATTTTTCCTTTCACCTTAGAAAAATACTCCCTTCACTCACAATAAAGAAATGTTTCTTTTGTTTTTTCCCTGCTTTTGTTTCTGTTGTTTTGGGGGGGGGGAGCTTCAGCAGTTCTGTCTTATTTGACTTTGTGTTAGGCGCATAAAATCAAATCCAAGTTGAATAATAAAGTAATGATTAAAGTTATCATAAAACCAGCCAGGTTTTGGTACCCAAGTTAGGTTATTTAAAAGGGAAGTGATGGTAAACATCTGTGAGTCTCAGAATCTATGTCAAAATTCAATTTTGTTTATAAAAATATACACTCTTTAATTCTCAGATTTCTATAAAAAATACCAGTAGGATTTTTCAATAAAATTGGAAAACTCAACCTTAGAAATTAAAATGCCGAGAAGGTTTTAAAAATATCTGAGTCAGACTAGTGACATTCTTGATTTAAATCTATCAAGTTCAAATATTAAAAATCCAAATTATCAGAAATTAGTAATTATGAATGAAACGGCATCATTGGTTTTTAATGTTTTCTAATCCAAGAGTTTTTTTTAATCTCACTTTAAAAACTTATTATTTCATTTAGGTTTGCAAGAACATTTTGGCCTTCTCTTTTTTTATAAAAAAAAAATCTCAAAAGAATAGTATCTTTGATATAGATTTCACTAATACCATCTTTTTTTGGAATGCAAATAAGTAATAAAAAAACTCCTGAAATTGTTTTCAGACATCCAGTAACTATAAGCAGAACCTCAATCATTGGTCGAAGAATATGGATCAAGATGAAAATCAGAAAAGGAACTCTGAAATTACACAGGAGAGTTTTGGCAAAACGGTAATTTTTATATTTTTAAGTTATCTGTTCTAAATTGTCCTTGGATGGAACTTTGGTGCCCCATCCACAATTTTTTCTGGGTGGAGGGCAGTATATACAGCACTTAATTATTAATATTTGGTGAGTAAATAAGTAAGAGTTTTTGATTCCAAATGGACTCACAGTAGAAAGAGAGATCTCATCAAGTTTCTAAAAGTGCAGGAAAACAGAATCAGAAAAAAACCTTAAAAGGGCTATAAAGTCAGTTCACTACAATACTAAAAACATATTCCTAGTCATGGGATCAGGATGTGGTCAGATGAACCTATTGCTTAATTGTGAATGTTATTTTTTGTATCTGGTTCTGGATCTGACAAGCACTAAACATATATTCCTCATTTGTAGAATGGCTCAGTGCTATCTTCTGTCCTACTGAATATCTATATGAAACAACTGGGGAGGTCATCCATTGGTTTGGAGCCCAGTTTCATCAATATGTAGGTGATACCTAACATACATCTTGACCCTGAATGGACCAAGTGATGCTGTCAGTGCCTTGTCCCAATGTCTGGAAGCTGTGGGTCCAGATGATAAGTAACAGATTCAAATTCAATTGTGCCAAGATTGAGTTGCTTTGTATTTTGACTCTCCCCCACCCCCCAAATCTAGGGACTTTCTTTAAACATGGATGGGGTTATACTCCACTTTAGACTTGTATGCAATCTGGTGTTCTTCTGGGACTCACAGTTCCTTGTCAAAGGGCAGATTCTAGCTGTGTTCAAGACAGTCTTTTCATACTTTCATCTAGCATCCAAGTGACAGACATTCCTGGAATTATAGGGGCCCCAGATGGTCATGGATGCCTTGGTCCCTGTGTAGTTGGACTATTACAGTGAATACCACATGGGACCCTCCTTGGAGTACTCAAAAGCTGCAGCTGATTCAGAATGCAGTAGTATGGGTAATGGGCATCCCTCAATATGCTTTTGTGGCAGCACTGCGGAACAAGTTGCATTGATTTTCAGTGAGCTTCCAGATGCAAATCAATGTGCTGGCTATAATCTATAAAACCTTTAATGGTATAAGACTGGATTATTTCTTCTATTGTTTCTGTTCATCCAGTAAAACCAGCAATGTTGGTATGTTTCAGTTTTCTTTAATCAAACAGTATCACCCGACCTAGGAAGCCTGCATTCTCTATTGAATAATATCCCTTCAGAGATCTGATGCTATTCCAGAAGTCTTTAAATATTTGCCTATTTTCTCTGTCCTTGGGGTAGGATGACTTAAGAGTATTAGTTTGGCCGGGGGGTGGGGGGTATTAATGGTGTCTATACTATGGTATGTCTGAATGCATGTAGTCTTTTTTTCTTTTTTTTATTGGTTCACTATTTAAAATGTGCAAGTTGGTCACTCTGGAATTATTTCACAGGGTATAATGTTCCCCACAGAAGGTTTCTGGTGCAGTGATTTATCTTGTTCAAAAGGTTCTTGGTTTTTTTTTAACACATTGGGTTCTTTATTTATATTCCCGTGATAATGTAGTATCTTTTACACTCTTATAAGATGTTGTAAGAGTGTAAAAGCACTGGCTTTCCCATTCAGTGCGGGAAGTTATATGGAATTGAGAAACAACTATTAATATAAAGAACCCCTTAATTAGCATTAAAGTTGTCTTGTCGAATTGGCCTGTGAGAAGAGATGACATTTAGTCTACAAGCATCACTATAATTTTTAGGTTAATATATTGCAATAAAGAAGAAGGTACACCACATTTATTCTGCATTTTTTGGAACCTAAAATTCAACCACATACACATCTGTCTTTAAAAAAAATATGGCTCTTCTATCTTAATCAAAATAATTTTTTAGTTAGCGAACATTTTCTGATTTTGCAATTCTGTTCCTCTGTGTTAGTTACATATACAAATGCATGATGTAAATATTAAAATCAAAGCTTAAACTCTGTTATGCCCTGGGGTCTGATTGGAGGGAATAAAGTCTCAACATTTCACTTTAATAATAATAATAACAACAACAACAACAATAATAACAACAATAATAATAATAGTTATTATTATTATTTACACAAAATGACAGTATATACAGCAAATGAGATAACTATGCTGGATTTCGTATCATAGATCACTAGTCGTACACTTCCCAAGCATTTAGGACTGTGTGATGTATCAGCGAATTATGCAAGCAGATCCCAGTAAGGTGGCCTTCTGCAGCTGACCAATGGTGATCTTGTTAGCACCAATTGCTTTTAAGTGCTTGCCTAGGTCTTTAGGCACAGCTCCCAGTGTGCCGAGTACCACTGGAACCACTTGCACTGGTTTATGCCAGAGTCTCTGCAATTCGATTCTGCTGTCACCAGGTATAGCAATGTCGACTGTCCACACTTTTTTCTTTTCCACAATCATGACATCTGGGGTATTGTGTTCAAAACTTTATCAGTCTGTATTCGGAAATCCCATTATTATTGTTGTTGTTGTTGTTGTTGTTGCTATATTGTTAGGTAAACAAAACTTTAGTGGGTGAAGAATATTAGTTTGAAATAGTAGAAAATGCTTTCCAATATAGGATTCCATTTCAAAATGATTTTGTAAACTACAGGAAAAAAATTAGCTGCATTCCCATAAAAATCTAAACTCATCTTAAAAGCTTTACATTACTAAACCAACTTCAAAGATCACAAAACAATGCAATTTTAAGATGTTCAGATCTCTTTATTGGCTAAAACGTTTTCCCACTAGTTTAGAAATTCACAAAATATTGTGAGAAAACATTATATAGAAGTACCAGCTTCCCGAAAATAAGTTTGGTGCCTAAAATTACACATAACTAAGCTAATGTAATACAACCTCAGATTATACAAATTCCTGTGACCTAAAATCTGAGGCTTAGAGAAATTTCAGATGGAAGGAATTACGTGGGGACTAATGTACAAAGAAAAACAATGCACGCATCTACTATTATTAGTTAATACTAAACCACTCTTTAGGCTTATGTGTACTGTGTGTTCTTTTCAGATAATGGATATACAAGCTTCTGGTGTTCCTGAAGAAATTATGTTCTCTCACATGCATCAAAGAATCCACACAGATGAGTTTGAGTCTCCTCCCAATAAGTACTGCGAATATGATATTTTTCCTAAATGGCATTTACCATTGAAAACAGCATTAATACTCTCTTTCTTTATATTTACTTATACTTTCCTAAGGGATGTCATCCGTCCTTTTGTCACTACTCAAGAAAACGTATTTTATAAAATTCCAATCTTGGTCATAAACAAAGTCTTACCGGTGGTATCAATTACTCTTCTTGCCTTGGTTTATTTACCTGGGATATTAGCTGCAGGTTTCCAATTCCATTATGGAACTAAGTATAGACGTTTTCCACAATGGTTAGACAGATGGATGTTATCAAGAAAACAATTTGGACTTCTTAGCTTCTTTTTCGGTTCCATGCATGCCTGTTACAGTTTGTGCTATCCACTGAGGAGATCCTACAGATACAAACTCTTAAACTGGACATATCAGCAGGTATGTATTGTGACAGTATCACTATATATACAAGCGCACCCACATTGTGCATTTCTGGTGATCTAGTCTCTAATGATTAATGTTGAAAAAATGGATTCAGTGAAGAAAAAAAGGTTCTAATTCTGTACATGTTTCATCACATTAGGCCCCATTAATTCCATTGGATTACTCTACATAGATGGGTTGTAATCTGGATTACATAGATATGTACAATGCTATTTTACATTTTATTTTATTTTATTTTACATTTATTTTACAACTTGGGAATTGTTGTTGAATTGAGGTTGGGAATTGGGCTTTTTACTCAAGGCAACTTAATAGAACCTGTCAAGAACAGTAGCTGATATATTTTTTTTGCACACTGAAAATCATTGACACAAAACATTGCTAGAAATTTTAAATGGTTTTGTCCAAAGTATATAATGCAGAAAGTTTTGTCAAAGTGTAGATGTGAAGAAAAAAATTATGTAATTTGCATCCTATCACCCATGCTAAATATTAACTTTGTAATAATTTGTAATTTGTACACATAAATTACAGGTAACCCTAAATGAATTTACAACAGTTCATTTAGTGACCATTCAAAGTTATGACGACACTGAAAAAAGTGACTTATGAACATTTTCTATACAACCTTTGTAGCAGCCCCACAATCACATGATCAAAATTCAGATGCTTGGTAATTAGTTCATACTTATGACCATTGCTGTGTCCCAAGGTCATATGATTATCTTTTGTAAACTTTCAACAAATAAAATCAATGGGGAAGCCAGATTCACTTAACAATTGTGTTACTAACTTATCAACTGCAATGATTCGCTTAATAACTCTGGCAAGAAAGATCATAGAATGAGGAAAAGCTCACTTAAAAAACGTCTCACTTAACAGAAATCATGGACTTTTTATAAAAAATTTGGATTTATGGACTGTCCTAGTAGGTTAACAGTGGTTGCCAAGAGAACCTCCCTTGATTAGTCACTTAAAACATTATTCCTTAGTGCACTATCTGTCACAATATGCCAAAGGTTGTATTTAGCTTGAGAAGGAATTCTGTTTGTCAGCAAATAAAGGGAGTCATGCTGGGAAAATCAAGTTAACAAGGAATTGCAACTAATCTTCTTAGGAAGTTAAAACTTTGCTGAAGTAAGTAAATATTCAGCCTAATTGACTTTGCTTTGGTGTAGGCTGATGCAATTTCTATTTGTCATTGTTATAAAAACAACACGATAGTTTAAATATGGCCATACCCTAATTTGATACACAAAGCTGAAAAAAACGAAGCACATTTAATTATTGTTAAATAATACAGAGGTGGGCTTGTTTACACATATACATTGATATTTTTTTTCTCCCTAAACCCACTGCATTTCCTGACCCATGTATAACTTTATAGGGGAAACTCCAGTGTTGTCGGAGATGTAACCACAGCTTACATTTCAACCACAGAAATGACAATAGGTTGTCATTCCATATAATCTGATTCCTAGAGGGTTATCTATACAGTTCCCAAAAATGTATACAACTAGAATTGAATGTTAAGTACATGTCAAGGTGCCCTTCTGGTATTTTTCCAACTCTAATATTATTTCCACAGGTACAGAAAAAAAAGGAAAATGCCTGGATTGAACATGATGTCTGGAGAATGGAGATTTATGTATCTCTAGGAATTCTGGCACTTGCTTTGCTGGCTCTGTTGGCAGTAACATCAATTCCATCTGTCAGCTATTCATTGACTTGGAGAGAGTTTCATTATATTCAGGTAATAGACGGACAGATGGGTCATTACAAAGGATCGTTTAGTAGCAGGATATGAACTTGGGTGTTAAAAGCCTGATGTTCAGTCTCTGCTATTCCCAGTTGAAATGATAAAATAATGATGGGATGCATGAAAGAGAGAGAGAGATCTGTAAACTTGGTCACATTTTTCCTACTCACTTGATTTCGACTCTGCTTGTTGATATATAATTCATGGAACAATTATGAGAAGGGGAGGCTCTTTGGTTGAAAAATATTTCCTTTTACTTTAGAATGGAGATATTGCACTCTTTACATTCAGAAAATAAATATTTATTTATTAGAATTCTACACCACTGTTGCAGAATTTCATATATTTTACATAATATGTCTTAAGAAGTCCAGAGATAAAGACCCTGATTTTGTAACTACATATTAAAATTTTATTGACTAATGTTTTGGAACTAATAGATATTAAGAACAACAAAAAGTATTCATCAATTTCTTGTAGAATTTTAATACACTTAAGATTATCAACTTTTGAATCAACTCTTTTAGCTTTCGTTTTGACACAATTTGATTCCTGCAGTCAGAAGCAAATGAGCATTTATTTCCATGCCTGCTGGTTTGCAATATCAAGTTGCTGTTAATCCCCATGAATAGACTAAGCTGTTCTTTTTACTCTTGTCAACTGATACTCCTAAATATATGTATCTAGCAGGTACTGTGAATTATACTTAAATCTTAATTAACTCTAATTTCTTCTTTTTTTCCCCTAGAGCAAGATGGGATATTTAGCGTTGCTGCTTTGTACTATTCATGCACTAGTATTTGCATGGGATAAATGGATTGATCTACACCAGTATTTATGGTATACTCCACCCACTTTTATAATAGCAGTTATTCTTCCAATTGTAGTTCTGACTTGTAAAGTTATCCTGCTGTTCTCTTGCTTTAGGAAGAGACTACAAAAGATCAGGTCTGGTTGTGCTGTTGTGACAAATGAGACACAGATCACTTCCAAGCTGTAGATTCACTGAGCTTTTCCAAATCCTAAACAAAAACAATTGGTACATATAGTTGCAGTTCTGTTAGTTCAGGTACATGAAGTATACTTCATTAGACTTGTTGAGGTTTACTTCTGAAGATGGTATCTACGATCAAACTACACATTGGAAAAATCCACTTACTTTTTTTTAATATTACAGTTTTTACTGATAAAATCCTGAGATTGTGCCTCTGATTGAATTATAAGAATTCTATATATGAATTCATAAAAAATCCCAAATTTTTAATTTCTTATTCGGAAACTTTTTCAAGAATATTGTGGACCTATAATATTTATGTACTTGAAATATGCATTGTATTGCAATCTAAAAGATGCAGAACAATACGTGGGGTAAAAAGTATAACATGAACAATGGGCTATCCTTCCCTCAATGTTACAGTGAATGAAATTCCATAGGATAGGCATACGTTCTTTAGCCCACAAATATAATCTTCCACTCTCCCTTCCTCAATTTCTTTCATTACACATACAAAATCCCATTAAAAAATCAAAGATTTGTATATTCATCTGAGTTGCATGAACAGATCGACTAATGCAGCCAACTTATATAAAATACTTTTTTTAAAAAAAAACTTTTGTACAAGATGTCACTGCATTGGACTAGGAAATATAGCATATGAATTCAGTTGTCAGATAAAAGGTGGATAGTCTGAGTAAAAGCAGAAGTAGAAAAGGAATGACTTTATCCGCCAACATTTCATCTTCTAACTTACTATTTTATACCTGGAGATTCGAGAGAATATGCAGTACTTGAAAAAGAGATGCATGAATGTTAAAGAGTCTCGTTTTTTAAAGCCACTTTAGGTTTGGTATGTTTGGCACATTCGGTTTATATAACTCTTTGTCAGTTGTGAGCACTACTAGTTATGCTACAGTAGTTTGCTAATACAAGAGCCAAATAACTGCAGAAAATGCAATATAGTTAACTTATGACTGAAAGACATTTGGGCATGGATTGATCTGGGACTTTCCAATTTTTATATGTTTTGGGAGAAATGATTTCCATCTGTGCAAAGTTGAGTTATAATTAATTATTCTGAAATCTGGAGAATATTCTCATTTTCTTTTCATTGAACTCATGTTCTTAAAATTATATTGAGAATTGAATAATGTAAATATAAATTTATGTAAAAGTAGTTATTAGTATACTTTTTGTAAGAATGTATGCAGTATAATAAAACTTTCTTACATTTTTCCAAGCTTCATATTCCAGTCATTTTATGTTAAGTAGAAGTTAAGTGATTGTTCTACCGTAGTCTTTTAAGAAAAGATATGGTGTAGGTAGTTTGTATCCAGAGGGAAATAAACAATAGGAACAATTTCCTCCCTGAAAATCTCATCATGTGAATCTAATACAGGACTACTGAATAAAAATAATGTATAGGGAACCATAATTTTTCATGGCAGTAGTACCAATAAAACAGCAGTGGAGTTAAATTAACCATGAAACAAGTTATCATCCAAAATATACATCCAATAAAGGAGATCTACAGGCAGAAACAATTGTGTGATTGTGATTTCTTCATTGATGGGAAGTGAATAAGTGATGCAAGTATGTCTGGATACATTTTATATCTAATGGGATCTCCATTTATACTACTGGGTGTGGATGGAGTGAGCTCTACTTTGACCAAGCAAATAGAAAATGTATTATCAACTCTCGCTAATTACCAGATGTACATACAACTTTCCTTCTTGGCATAATCAATCAATACATAACAAATGGATCATTTACTACAGCTAACTACAATATAACATCTAACATCTGCAATGGCACCGCTAGAGAGAAATATAGTTGCTTCCTCTCGAGGAAAATTTTCTCAACTTTAAATTTGAAATTGTCCATTTCGTTTATTTCAGTGAGATTTATTCCTTAGCAAGTATGGGTAGTGCATTTCTGGTTTAACTTTCAAAATACAAACAGGATGGAGTGTCAAAACAAGTCTCAAAGGTGGCTCTACTGCATTAGTAACATTCATAGTTTTAGAAGCAGCCTTCTGGAAAAAAAATTTGCAGTGACCAAATCTGTGCTACTAAAATCCAATTGTTCATGAAATGGCAACGAACTGTAACTTTTGTGTAGACTTAAAAATCCTTTTGAATTTGAGCATACAGTTTTCATAGATTTGTGAGTTGTTACAATAAGCCACACACATGGATATCTACAAAAATATCTAATATTGCATATCATCTTTTCCAACTTTCATTGCTATTTGCCACACAAAAAATTTTTCCTGTATTGAATTAAGGAAAAGATAAATATAAAATTAGTAATGAACAGTACTTCACAAAGTATAAGAATTCTGCAACCTATACCCAGTTCCTTGGTAGCAAACAACTGGATAAAATAAACCTGAGCAACAAGCTATAGGATTGCTTGTAAATCTCATCAAAGCACAATAAAATGCATAGCTATTGAAAACTTCATCGCTATGTATAATTAGACTTCTAAGTGAGTTAACATTTGTAGAATCAGTTTTTAAGGCACCATCAAATTTTCCTTCTCTTTGGTGGATTTGTTTTGTAATTTGTTTTGTATTAAACTAGACTAGTAGCAGTTTAGTTAATTACAGCAGAACATTCCTTGTACATATAGTCAGTAACAAGCTCTTATTTCATTTAGTGAGATTTATTCTCATCAAATAAGCAAATACAGAATTTCAATGTGCATTTATTTACTTTCTGTCAAAATACTAAATAAAAATTACTGAGATAAATGAGATAACAAATATAACATCAAAAGAGGGTATTAAAGACCTAGGTTAAAGGCTAATAGATCAGATGCCTATGAAAGATAACAGTAGTAGAAGTTGAAAGGTAACTCAGTCTACCTTTCTTTTGTGTGTTAATGTTGCTATGAAGTTGTCTTCCACAACTTTCAAAAGTATTGGCATGCCCTTGCCTGCCTCTGATGCTGATGCTCCTCATTATTATTATTATTATGGTTGGTTACACCGCTAGATATTTGGACTGAATTTAGCATTCTTATCCACCTATTGAGTCTTTCCTAAAATCTGGGATAGGCAGATTTGATGTGGTTAATTCATAGGATGTAAATTGTTCCAAGTAAAAGCTGCCTTTTGCAATTGACAGATGATGTTTTGGTCAATGCCAATAGTAGTCTTCCAAATATTTTGGAATTGCACTAATAGCTATTATATTGACAGTACCTTTGCTTTCTTTTTCTACAACTGCTCTACTTCTGGGTCTTGCATTTTGTGATTCTCTCCGGTTCTTTCTTTTATTCTCTTGTCACCAGATATTGCAAAGTCCACTATTCAAACTTTTCTTTCTTCTCATCAGTCGTTATACTGTTGTGAAGTATAACATAACACTTAAGAGTATTATGTGTCAGTGATTGTATGTTTGAATTATTATTGTTATTTACAGATTGAGAATTTGATTAATAATCCAGACAGACGTAGGACATCTATATGCATAAATGAAGAAAAACTGTACAATATTTGGGAGCAAAGTAACAATAGATGGTTCAATACTGTATGAGAATCTATATATATAAATGCGAAAACCACTCACTCTGTAATCACAAAATCTCCACAACCGTAAAGTCTACAAACTTGATATTTGCCACGTATGTTCCTCTTGGCTTCTAGGTGTCCCCTAAGAAGGGATTTTTCAAAATGACCATCAGAGCATTAGTATTTCCTATATTATGATTAACACACTCTGAAGCTAAGGAATTCTACTCCTCCTCCCACCTGAAAAGAAATCTGTTCCAAATGCAAAACACAAACAGAGGAGAGGAGTTTCACTTTCAGTTTTATTTTCACAGCAGGAAGCAGCTTTAATACAGAACACTTGAGCTAAGCCACGGCCAGGCTCTTCCTGTCTCCTTGGTCACACAACAAATACTGTTTCACTTTCCAAACACCTCTCAACTCTCTCACACACTGACAGGACGCTAGCCAGATGAATACTGATATCTGCTGGTAGGCAGAGGCAGCATTTCCCCCCCATTATTTTCCTTCTCAGTTCAGACAAATCTGTTCCTTCTACTGTAACACCAGTTAAAGGGAAAAGAAACAAAAAAATGCAGAAAAAGATTTACAGTTGTGATTAGGAAAACACAAGGGAAACTGCACACAAGTATTGCCAAATTCATTCCCGAGTCAGAAGACAAGCTGTAAAAAAGTATACATCTAATAACCCCAAACAGCCATGGTTGCTGCTGGGATTAAAGGGCTTAAACCCATCTATTTTATTGTTGTTACACTTACAATAATGTCTCCATCTGTAACAGAAACTTAGCTTACCATCTCTAATGAAATAATACAGTAACTTTTTAAACTACTCATTAATTTTCAAGCTTTAAGTGTCAATTTATCAAGCCCCATCACATAGTTTCGTAGCAAAGTACGGGCGTCCAGCTAATAAAAAAATAATATTCAATAAGTGTTAGTAAATGATCTTAAATGAAAAATGCTAACAGTTGCAAATCCACCATGTCACATTTTAAATTAATTGTGCAGTTTTTATATTTGTGATAAATATTAAATTACTACTCACAGTTACACAGATTTGTATCATTTTAATATGTGAGAATCATAAAATTGCCAGCTAGATGGGGAGAGGTGTCAAAAAAGTCAAGCCAAAGAATTTCAACTGTGCAATTAAATCTCACTTTTTTGTACACACATAGCATAACACATAAAAAGGTCTGAGGCTTTGGGTAATCATAGCCATCTTTTTAAAAATTTTGACCCACCTATAGACATTCCTAGCCAAATGTATAAGGAAAACCTATAAGCAGGGTTACTATTACTATAATTTTGCTTCCTACTTGTTCTCCAGCAACTTCTGAGTCATAAATAGGATGAATTAGTTAGCAGTAAAGCAGTAGCAAAGAATTAGCTAAGACAAATACTAAAGTTCAGAAAGATTATATACATGAGGGCTTTAGAAAGCAACTATTTACTTTACAGAGAAGGAAATTTGAAATACAAGAATACAAGTGAGCAGTCAGACAAGGAAGCCCAAACTCATCGGTAGCTTCACACGCAATGAACAAGGATACACATTCAATTTTGCAGTTACTAAGATTGTTGGACAAGCAGGAACAAAAACAATCAGGGAAGTGATTGAAACCTGGGAAACATCAGTTAACAAAGAGTGCTGATTTACCACCAGCCTATCAAGTACTTAGAAGAGCTGGCCAGCACAAATGACAGCTACCAACATAAAAGCCAGCTATCAACACAACCCAATCAACATCTAAAAAGTTACATACAATAGGCACTATAAATACCACACAGAGAATATCACACACTCTGCTAGAGAGAAGTTCACTGACAATGGCTCCAGCATGAGTCCAAAAGCTCAGAAGATAAAACTTCTGGTCCTGGTAACTGACCCAGACTGGATCCTGCAACATTATCCTGTGACATGTATATTTGCCTTCATTTGTAAGAAAATTTGACTACAGCATCCCCAACACAAGGACCAGCATGCTAGTTTTAAATATTTTAACCTAAAGATATATCAATACTTTCTGTCTTTGCATGCTTGCATCCTCCCTATCCCTCTTGCTTAGTTTTATTTTAATTGGATTTTTAAATTTAGATATTTAATTATCATTTTTATATTTTATTCTGTATTTTATCCAATGTTTATAAGCTGCCTAGAATTGCCTCCAGCAAGATGGTTGGGATACAAATTTGATACTTAGGGAGGGAGAGAGAGAAAGGGAGGCCTTGAAGTTGGTACTCAGAACACAAAGGTTGCCATGGAGATTGAAAAATTGTGATCTCTGGTGATAATGGGATACCTTTGAAAGTGAGAGCCAGCTTGTCCAAACCGTTCTGTACTGTAACACTTTCTATGTGCTCTGTGGCCATGTGGTCCTCTGTTCAGATTTCCTGATAATGGTAACAGAAACCCAGCAGTCAGTGGGAAAAGTTTGAAACTAAAGAATGAAAGTCAACAGGATTGTTAGGAAAGAAGAATTTTGGTTTTGTCCTGTTGCAATATAAGCCATATGAACTCCTTTATGAAATTGCATATGAAATTACTTATGTGCAAATATAAGCATGAGCAACCTTTGTGAGATTGCTTATGTGCAAAGATCAAGCATAAGTAACTTTGTTACTTATAAGTAACAAGTAATTTGTTACTTTTATAAGTAATTTTATCACGTACAGAAATAAGCAGAAACTTGTTTGTTCAGCAACATCAAGGTTGCAGGCCTCTACGATGGTGTGAAATGTAGCAACACTTTTGTGATAGCCACAGGACATTCCTTTTCTGATAAGGTTTCTTTTTACAAAGCTGCTTAGAAGTTTCTCCTACATACAACTATATGAGATTTGTTAACATGCAGAGTCAGGATGTTTCAAGATGTATTTCTGTTTGCTACGTGTAGCATGAATAGTGTAACTGTAGAACGCCTTAGACACGTGTGGGAGTGATGTCCTTGTAGCCTGTGTAGATTGCTATGCAACTGTACCACGTGGGCAATAGGCAGAGAACAAAGAGCAGCCACCTCATGGCGGAGAACAAAGAGCCACCTCATGACAAAACTCCTCCCAAGAATCACGAGCTTTCTCCCAAAATCATAGGCTTGTGGATGTGCTTGCAGTCACGTGTTCACATGTTGAATATATGCTAATATGTAACCTCCCCTGCTTACCTTTTGTAACCACCCATTTTTACCTATACACAATAAAAGGGGGCTCTGGAATTTGCTCTGGGCTTCTCACC
The DNA here is from genome assembly GCF_028640845.1 of Ahaetulla prasina. NCBI lineage: Eukaryota > Metazoa > Chordata > Lepidosauria > Squamata > Colubridae > Ahaetulla > Ahaetulla prasina. The sequence continues at coordinate 123,816,862 of NC_080542.1, forward strand.
CCAGACTTTCTCCAGGCTCTCACCCCGAGAAGTCCATGAGTCTGTCGTTCGTTAGCAGCCTTCATGAGAAGCCCACCAAATGCTTGATGCGTCAACATTGTCCTCCATGTTGTTCTGCCTAAGATTTATTTATTTATTTATTTATTTATTTATTATTTAAATTTGTATACCGCCCTTCTCCCGAAGGACTCAGGGCGGTTCACAGCCAGGTAAAAATACAATACAATAAATACAAATTAAAATACAATTAAAAAACTTATTAAAATTGGCCAGGATTAAAATTTGGAGCTAAAAACCCATTAAAACCCATTAAAACACTAACCCAGTCCAGCGCAGATGAATAAGTAGGTTTTAAGCTCGCGGCGAAAGGTTCGGAGGTCCGGAAGTTGACGAAGTCCAGGGGGGAGTTCGTTCCAGAGGGCGGGAGCCCCCACAGAGAAGGCCCTTCCCCTGGGCGTCGCCAGACGACACTGTCGCGCCGACGGCACCCTGAGAGCCTCTCTGTGAGAGCGCACGGGTCGGTGAGAGGTATTCGGTAGCAGCAGGCGGTCCCGTAAATATCCCGGCCCTATGCCATGGAGCGCTTTAAAGACATTCACCAACACCTTGAAGCGCACCCGAAGGCCACAGGTAGCCAGTGCAGCCGACGCAGGATAGGTGTCCCTCGGGAGCCACGAGGGGCTCCCTCAATCACCCGCGCAGCTGCATTCTGGACTAACTGTAGCCTCCGGATGCCCCTCAAGGGGAGCCCCATGTAGAGAGCATTGCAGTAGTCAGGCGAGGCGTCACAAGGCGTGGTGACTGTGCACAAGGCATCCCGGTCTAGAAAGGCGCAATTGGCGCACCAGGCGAACCTGGTGGAAAGCTCTCCTGGAGCGGCCGTCAAATGGTCTTCAAAGACAGCCGTCCATCCAGGAGAACGCCCAAATTGCGCACCCTCTCCATCGGGGCCAATGACTCGCTCCCGACAGTCAGGCGCGGACTCAGCTGACTGTACCGGGATGCCGGCATCCACAGCCACTCCGTCTTGGAGGATTGAGCTTGAGCCTGTTCCTCCCCATCCAGACCCGTCGGCCTCCAGACACCGGGACAGCACTTCAATGGCTTCATTGGGGTGGCCCGGTGTGGAAAAATACAGCTGGGTGTCATCAGCGTACAGCTGGTACCTCACACGAAGCCACTGATGATCTCACCCAGCGGCTTCATATAGATGTTGAACAAAGGCGAGAGAATCGACCCTGCGGCACCCACAAGTGAGGCGCCGCGGGTCGACCTCTGCCCGTCAACACCGTCTGCGACGGTCGGAGAGATAGGAGGAGAACCACCGATAGCGGTGCCTCCACTCCCAATCCCCCAACCGGCGCAGCAGGATACCATGGTCGATGGTATCGAAAGCCGCTGAGAGGTCTAATAGGACCAGGGCAGAGGAATAACCCCTATCCTGGCCCTCAGAGATCATCCACCAACGCGACCAAAGCCGTCTCAGTGCTGTAACCGGGCGGAAGCCGGACTGGAGCAGGTCCAGATAGACAGTTTCCTCCAGGTGAAGGGGAAACTGATATGCCACCATACTCTCTACAACCTTCGCGGCGGGTTGGAGACTGACGATAATTACCTAAAACAGCCGGGTCCAAGGAAGGCTTCTTGAGGAGGGGCCTCACCACCGCCTCTTTCAAGGCGGCCGGAAAGACTCCCTCCAACAAAGAAGCACTCGTAATCCCCTGGAGCCAGCCTCGTGTCACCTCCTGAGTGGCCAGCACCAGCCAGGAGGGGCACGGGTCCAGTAAACATGTGGTGGCATTCAGTCTACCCAGCAACCTGTCCATGTCCTCGGGAGTCACCGGGTCAAACTCATCCCACACAACATCACCAAGACCGCCCTCAGACGTCCCGTCCGAATCGCTGCAATCTTGGTCCAGACCGTCCTGGAAAGATTGTCAATTTCCAAGTGGTAATGATAGTAGGCTCACTGGAATAGAGAAGGAAACTGAGGCAACATTGATGGAAAGAAAGGGACAAGAATGAGAAGATGGTTTCATATGCATTAACCGAGTCCAATAATTAATTCAGTCTTCAAGACAAAGTAGTTTTCCCATCTCAGTCTAAAACCTCTGAGTTGGCAATTATTTCCAGAATGTTCTGCCAATAAATTTTCAGACCATATAAAGGGGGACATTTGGTTATTAACAGTTTATTAAATTGGATTAGAGATACTTTGAAATGTTTCTTAATTTTAAAATCTTAAAAATCCCTATGTAAGTTGTTTAAAAAAAACTGGGGATGAATTTAATTTCAGTAATATAAAGGAGAACATTTTCTTTCTGTTTTCTCCATTTGTGTAATTTAAAATTTTCTGATCTCCTCAGAGATAATGCTCCAAACCACGTGTTCTTTTCTAACAGTACTAAGAATTGTTTCTTAGATGATCAGAACACCTGTGTTTCAAGTGTAGCTTCCCAATATTCATTTAGTCAAACCTTCCTTCCTATTTAAGCAATTTCTTAGAATAGAATAGAATAGAATTTTTTTTTATTGGCCAAGTGTGATTGGACACACAAGGAATTTGTCTTGGTGCATACGCTCTCAGTGTATGAAGTTTATTTATTTATTGAAATTTGTCAAACAAAAACAAGAATAAGAGAATAAAAATACAATGATAGGGACGATATGCATGTTAGTGCACTTATGCATGCCCCTTTACTGACCACTTAAGTATGATGTAAGGTCCACAGAAGTCAATTTGTGACTGAAACTGTGAAAATTTGTAGCTGAGACAACTGAATTAGGTAGGGCATTCCAGACTTTGACAACTCTATTACAGAAATCATATTTTTTACAGTCAAGTTTAGAATGATTTAAAGCAGTTGTTTGTGCACATATTATTGCAATTAAAACAGAAAAGGTCATTTATAGGTAAAATAGAATAGAATTTTTATTGGCCAAGTGTGATTGGCCACACAAGGAATTACTACATATAATTTTGTATGCAATATCTAGGTCTGACCGCAAGCGACACAATTCTAAGTTACCCAAACTGAGAATTTTGAGCCTAGTAGCATAGAGAATTCTATTGTGTACAGAAGAGTGCAAAACTTTTCTCATGAAGTACTTCTGAACCCGTTCAATTGTACTGATGTCAGTTATATGATGGGGATTCCAAACAGTTGAACAATACTTTAAAAGTGGTCTAGCATAAGTATAAATTATAGTTACATAAGTTCAGAATGTTGTAAAATAGTTCTCCCAGCTATCAAGCTGGCTAAACAAATACATAAGCAACATATATTAGACTTGTGCAAATCACTTAACAAAGCGCTCTGTTTGTAATGGAAGTGGCTAACTGGATCTGCTGTTTGATGTCAAAAGGTTTGCTTGTACCTAATAAATGTGCTAAGAGGAGATAGATTGCAAGCAATTTTGGTTTTTATGCCTCTCCTATTGATCACTACCTCCAAATTTGTCATTTTCACAGAAGCTGCATGCAGAATTAAGTTTTTATTGAGCTGTCCATCATAATTCCAAAACTCTTTCCTTGAATAGTCATGTAAGTAGGCTATTAGAAAAGCATCAATAAATGGTATTCCCTGGTAGAAATTCTACCTGGAAAGGCAGTCCTGGAAGAACAAAATTACATGGAACCATATTGCTAACTGAAAATATTACCATTGCCTCAGACATTGCTAAATTTATATAATCAAAGCCCATCAGCATTTACATGTTTTCAGGGAAAGGAAGGAAAGTGAGTTATTGATCAGTAACACACCACTAGAATTGGAATTCTGATTGTATGGCCAACTCTAATTAGAACTTTTATTTTGCAGCTGAAGGCAACAAATTAGTTATGTTATTTTCCCACCAGTTTATTGCTCCAGTTATAATACTCATTCCAACCTTCTGTTCACATACTAAAGTTATTTACCGTGCGCTTGTAAGAAGCAACTAATTTGAAGAAAAGATAATGCTTATTTAGCAATCATGATTGGGATTGGCAACTATGCTGTCATTAAGAAAAGTGGTTGGTAAGTGAAACCACAACTGCTTATAATCGTATTTTAGCTTTCTTTTGTTTACAGATTTCAAGGTCATAAATGTGAGGATTGATCCTAAAGTTACTTTTTCAACACTCTTCTAACAATGATCACTAAATGAGGACTACCTGTAATTATTACAATAGTAGAACTTGTAGTAATAGCCTCAGTGCTAGTATGCACTGAAAACCGTTCTCTCAGCTATTTAACACATGGAACAAAAAGACCTTTGAAAAAAATTCTATAAATGTACTTTTGATCACTACACAACCCAGGGTCAAGGGTATTTACAAGACCAGTTACTAGGAAAACAGCTATAGAAGATCTTCTTTTATTAAATAACCTCACCAAGCATGAATTTTTACATATACATGCAAGCCATTTAATCTTTGGCATGACATTTGCAACGCCTGGGTGGGGAGGGGGGAGAAGCTGGTTAAAATGCTGAGTCATGATCACAGCCTAATAGCCCAAAGGGTACTTAAGTTTAGGATTATTTTATATAGGTAGATAGGGAGGTAAATAGTCAGGGAAGTAAGATAGAATTACACAAGGTGTCACCTTATCTTCGAAATGTTTGCTTTTATTCTGTAATTCTGTATCTAGGGACAGAAGCACCCAGGACAGAAGAAAATAAAGCTTCTGGACTGTTTTGGGTTTTTGTTGCTGTTTTGCCTGTCTTTTCTGTTAACAGCAGCAAGCTAGACTCTTCTCGGTCTTCCTGAGCGCGCAAGAGCAGAGAGCCTGTAGGGCCTATTCAGTGTCCCCCTCCGCACGCGCGCTTCCATCCTCGGGTGGAAGTCGCCCGCTGCAGTCCGCGCTGTCTTCTGTGTGACTGCACGCGCACAAGCGGCGGCTGCTTTGCGCCCCCCCCCCCCCCGCCAGCTCCTCTTCTCCCCGGTTGCCCATACTCCGCTGCCATTTCCTCCCCCCTTTCAGTGCCCTGCTCAAGGACGAAGCGGGCTGCCCACTCGGCCTCCGCTCGCCGTAGCACCCGTCTCCTATACGACAGAGTCGACGAAGCGACGAAAGAAGCGCGTCTTTCCCTCTTGGCTGGAAGCTGCCGCAGCAAGCAGAAGATAGGAGAGAGCAAAGAGAAAGCGGTGGGGCAGCGGCGCGGGCGATGAAGTGAGGTGAGCAATAAAGAAAAGAGGAACCCAAGCTGAGATGCATTCATTAAGTAACATCACGCAGAGCCAAGAGGAAAAACAGGGGGAGAAGCTGAGCCTCTCGCGGGTTTCCCTACTCCCCGTGTGATCGGTTTTTTTTCTTTTCCCCGTGGCAGTCCCTTTTGAAAATAAGAGCAGAGAGCAGGGAAATCCTGGCCGGGGGTGGGGAGGGGGTGTTGGAAAGCACAGCGAGCATAAAGAGAGCTAGCTTGCTCGAGCTGAGCATTGATTTCTATTTAACTTGGCCCAGTGGGGCTTTCAACTAGTGACAGGATGCAAAACGGCCCTGGAAAACAGTAAATAGCCCTTCCCTCGCTCCCCCCCCCCACTCCCCAAAGAAATTCAGAAGGCTGAATCCTCGGTGCTATTTGACATGACATCTTCTTGCAAATAGTTCAGGGCAAAGCTGCAGAGCAAAAAAAAAAAAAAGGAAAATTAATAAAGCAAGGTTTATATATGGCCTAATTATTGGTTGCCGTGGGTTACAGGCTAATAAAATTGTGATTAAGTCTTATGTATTTATATATCTTTTCAAGGCACAGTCAACAAAATGATTAATCCAAGGGTTAGCTGTTAAACTGCTGTGGTCAAAGAATGCACCGCTGTGTCAAAAGTCTAAGTAGAGGAGAGAAAATCAATAGGGCATGAGCTTTAGAGGCTCCCTGTTTCAGTCCTAAGCACAGCATAGGAGCTCAAAGATCATTGGAACCTGAAACCGGAAAATTCTGGCGGTCTACAGGCTTTTATGGTTGTTTAGAAATAAACTATGTAAAACGGAAATTAAATATATTGGCATAGTCACCTTCCTTTATTCACATCTTAATAACAAGCGATGGTCAGAGAGATATCTACATAGGTAGAACATAATGGATCCTCTCCCGCTCACCAATAGTACAAGTGAATTCTATAATTACTTTCTAATTAAAGCCTCTCGTTGAACTACCTGTTGTATCCACAATCCAAATTGCAGATAAGCATTGACATTCAACATGGGAACATAACTACAATGCACTTATAATATTTACACTGAGAGCAAAAATGTAAGTTCCTTGTGAGTTCAGCTTAATAAAGGTAACACATATAGGTATTAAGGTTAGTTAAGGTAACGCATATAGCCATGCAGTATTCTTGTCAAAAGTAGAGAATGTCATTCCATTTTTCCAGGATAGTTTTTAAGTTTCCAATCTAAGCTACAACCCTGGTATTCCTTGGTGGTCTTCTATCCAAGTATTAATCCATTCCTGCTTGGCTTTTGAGTTCTGATTAGATCACCCAATTTTTACCATCTGTTGAGCCTTAATAAATTAGCAAAAAAAAAAAAAAAAAGGCAAAGTTTTTCCCGTCAGTCATGTCAGGCTCTAAGGTGGTTGCCTCCATTTCATGCCAAGGGAACCAGTGTTGTCCAAAGACAATTTCCGTGGTCCTGTGACCAGCATTGCTATATGCCAAAGGTGCAAGAAACACTGTTACCTTCCCACTGAATTGGTACCTATTTATCTACTGACATTTGTATGCTTTTGTACCTGCTAGGTATTAATAAATTAGCACATTATCATAAAATGCACTTTATCTTAGGATGGCGTGGTCAGCTGTACATGAAAGTGAAAATGAAAACTTTACCCCGTATGGTAATTAGTATAATTAAGAGGTTATTTGTCTGCTATCTATTTAAAAATGCCTTATTTTTATGCCTTAATTTTCATGTGGTTTTTACTTCTTGCAAAAATGTTATTTTTTCCCTGTTTATGATTTTCCATAAGAACAAATTGTCCCTCCTTCCCTCCTTCCCTCCCTCCCCTCCAGGGTGTTTTTTCGTCCATGTTATGTGCTATATATGCTATAACTCTGGTCAGCTAACAAAAATAACAATAACAAGCAAATAAAGACAAGAAAACAAACAATTGACCTAACAACTCTTCGCAGCACATGAACAATTACAAGAATTACAAACTATGGATTCCAGCCTCACCCTAACTTAATGCTTGGGAGAGGAGCCAATGGTGCCAGTTACAACAGGAGAAAAATGGAGAAATTTCCCACATTATATAAAAAATATAAGACCTTTTGAAACTAATACTTCATTGTTCATAATTTTTAATACATCCTGGAAAAACCACGATCTGTTTGTCAGAAAGGGAGAAAGAAAAGATTTTGAATATGCAGTAATCAGTTACTGTTTGAGATTGTTAATTTGAAGGAAATGAACATTTATTCTTGGTATATGTTAGAAACTGGACTATTGTTACATAGGCACATTCTTTTCTAATTTCTATTTTGCTTTTCTCTGCTCTTTTTTGTTTTTAGAAACACTTGCCCAATAGCTGCTTTAGATAAATACAGGTAGTCCTCGACTTACAATTGAGACTGGAATTTATGTTGCTAAGTGAAAAATTTGTTATGTGAATTTTGTTCTATTTTATGATTTTTTTTGCCACATTTGTTAAGTGAATCACTGCAGTTGTTAATATAGTAACGGTTGTTAACTGAATCTGGTTTCCCCGTTGATTTTGCTTATCAGATGGTCGCAAAAGATGGTCACATGACCCTGGGACACTGCAACCACCATAAATATGAACCAGTTGTCAAGCATCTGAATATAAATCACATGGGGATGCTGCAACAGTCATAACTGTGAAAAAATGGCACCCTGTGCTCTTCACAGATGAAAACAGGTTCACGTGACGGGCTGGAGACACCGTGGAGAACATTCTGTGTGAACCTGCTTTCATCTGTGAAGAGCACAGGGCGCCAATGGCAAAGTTGCCAATCTTGGTGTTCTCTGGCAAATGCCAACACCTGCACGGTGTTGGGCTGTAAGCACAACCCCCACCTGTGGATGTCAGGCCCTCATACCACCCTCATGGAGTCTGTTCCTGACCGTTTGAGCAGCCACATGCACATTTATGGCCCGCTGGAGGTCATTTTGCAGGGCTCTGGCAGTGCTCCTCCTGTCCCTCCTCGCACAAAGGCGGAAGTAGTGGTCCTGCTGCTGGGTTTTTGCCCTCCTACGGCTTCCTCCACGTCTCCTGATGTATTGTCCTGTCTCCTAGTAGCGCCTCCATGCTCTGGACACTATGCTGACAGACACAGCAAACCTTCTTGCCACAGCTCGCATTGATGTGCCATCATGGATGAGCTGCACTACCTGAGCCATTTGTGTGGGTGGTAGACTCCATCTCATGCTACCACTAGAGTGACAGCACTGCCAGCATTCAAAAATGTGCCTGGATGAAGCTGTCTATCTAGACCCGTTCCAGTCCGGCTTCCGGTCCGGATATAGTACAGAGACAGCTTTGGTCGCGTTGGTGGATGACCTCTGGAGGGCCAGGGATAGGGGTTGTTCTTCTGCCCTGGTCCTATTAGATTTCTCAGCGGCTTTTGATACCATTGACCATGGTATCCTGCTGCACCGGTTGGAGAGCTTGGGAGTGGGAGGCACCGTTTATTGGTGGTTCTCCTCCTATCTCTCTGACCGGTCGCAGACGGTGTTGACAGGGGAGCAGAGATCGACTGCGAGGCGCCTCACTTGTGGGGTGCCACAGGGGTCGATCCTCTCGCCTCTCCTGTTCAACATCTATATGAAGCCGCTGGGCGAGGTCATCAGTGGCTTTGGGGTGAGATACCAACTGTACGCTGATGATACACAGCTGTACTTTTCCACCCCGGGCCACCCCAATGAAGCTGTCGAAGTGCTGTCCCGGTGCCTGGAAGCCGTACGGGTCTGGATGGGAAAAACAGGCTCAAGCTTAATCCCTCCAAGACGGAGTGGCTGTGGATGCCGGCATCCCAATTCAGTCAGCTGCAGCCGCAGCTGGCTGTCGGAGGCGAGTTACTGGCCCCAAAGGATAGGGTGCGCAACTTGGGTGTTCTCCTGGATGGACGGCTGTCGTTTGAAGATCATTTGGTGGCCATCTCCAGGAGAGCTTTTTACCAGGTGTGCTTGGTTTGCCAGTTGCGCCCCTTCCTTGACCGGGATGCCTTATGCACAGTCACTCACGCTCTTGTCACCTCTCGCTTGGATTATTGCAATGCTCTCTACATGGGGCTCCCCTTGAAGTGCACTCAGAGACTGCAGTTAGTTCAGAATGCAGCTGCACGGATGATTGAGGGAGCCACACGCTGCTCCCGTGTAACACCGCTCCTGCGCAGACTGCACTGGCTACCTGTGGTCTTTCAGGTGCGCTTTAAGGTTATAGTTACCACCTTTAAAGTGCTCCATGGCTTAGGGCCCGGGTACTTACGGGATCGCCTGCTGTTACCATATGCCTCCCACCGACCTGTACGCTCACACAGGGTCTTCTCAGGGTGCCGTCCGCCAAGCAATGTCGGCTGGCAGCCCCCAGGGGAAGGGCCTTCTCTGTGGGGGGTCCTACGCTTTGGAACGAACTTCCCCCTGGCTTGCGTCAATTAGCTGACCTTCGGACCTTCCGCCGTGAGCTGAAAACGCACTTATTTATTCAAGCGGGACTGGCTTAAATTTTAAATATTACTTTTAACTAGAGTTACTATTTTATGAATTTTAAGGGTTTTAAATTTAATTATTTTAAATTTCGGCCATCTATAGATAATAATAATAATAATAATAATAATAATAATAATAATAATAATAATAATAATAATAATAATAATAATAATAATAATAATAATAATAATAATGTTTTAATTTGTATACCGCCTTTCTCCCGAAGGACTCAGGGCGGTGAACAGGCAAATAAAATACAAACAAACATACTCAATAATTAAAACAACCCTTAAAAAACTGATTCAAATTTGCCAGAAAATTTAAAATGACATTACACCCCATAAAATTACAAAATTTAAAACCCATCAACAATTCAATTAAAATTAAAAATTAAAAATCAGGCCAGTCCAGCCATATGAAATAAATAGGTTTTAAGTTCGCGGCGAAAGGTCCTAAGGTCAGGTAGTTTTCGAAGCCCGAGGGGAAGTTCGTTCCACAGGGTAGGAGCCCCCACAGAGAAGACCCTCCCCCTGGGGGCCGCCAGTCGACACTGTTTGGCTGACGGCACCCTGAAGAGTCCCTCTCTGTGGGAACGCACTGGACGCTGGGAGATAGAGGCCAGCAGTAGAGGGTCCCGTAGGTAGCCCGGTCCTAAGCCATGGAGCGCTTTAAAGGTGGTAACCAATACCTTGGAGCGCACCCGGAAAACAACAGGTAGCCAGTGCAGTCTGCGCAGGATAGGTGTTACGTGGGAGCTCCGAACCGCTCCCTCAATAACCCGCGCAGCCGTTTTCTGGACTAGCTGAAGTCTCCGGGTGCTCTTCAAGGGGAGCCCCATGTAGACAGCATTGCAGTAGTCCAGGCGAGAGGTAACGAGAGCATGAGTGACTGTGCATAGGGCATCCCGGACCAGGAAGGGACGCAACTGGCGGATCAGGCAAACCTGATAAAAAGCTCTCCTGGAGACGGTCGCCAAATGATCTTCAAAGGACAACCGACCATCCAGGAGCACGCCCAAGTTGCGTACCTTCTCCATCGGGGTCGATGACTCGACCCCGACAGACAGCCGCATCTGCAGCTGACTGTAGCGAGGTGCCGGCATCCACAGCCACTCCGTCTTGGAGGATTAAGTTTGAGCCTGTTCCTCCCCATCCAGACCCGTACAGCTTCCAGACACCGGGACAGCACTTCGACAGCTTCGCTGGGGTGGCCCGGGGTGGAAAAGTACAGCTGAGTGTCATCAGCGTACAGTTGGTATCTCACCCCAAAGCCACTGATGATCTCACCCAGCGGCTTCATATAGATGTTGAACAGGAGGGGTGAGAGAATCGATCCCTGTGGCACCCCACACATGAGGCACCTCGGAGTCGATCTCTGCCCCCCTGTCAACACCATCTGCGTCCGGTCAGAGAGGTAGGAGGAGAACCACTGATAAACGGTACCTCCCACCCCCAACCGCTCCAACCGGCGCAGCAGGATACCATGGTCGATGGTATCAAAAGCCGCTGAGAGATTTAATAGGACCAGGGCAGAGGAGTAACCCTTATCCCTGGCCCTCCAGAGATCATCCACCAGCGTGACCAAAGCTGTCTCCATACTGTATCCGGGCCGGAAGCCGGACTGGAACGGGTCTAGATAGACAGCTTCATCCAGGTACTGGGGTAACTGACATGCCACTGCACTCTCTACAAACTTCGTCGTGAAGCGAAGATTGGAGACTGGCCGGTAATTCCCTAAAACAGCTGGGTCCAGGGAAGGCTTCTTGAGGAGAGGTCTCACCACCACCTCTTTCAAGGCAGCGGGAAAGACCCCCTCCCGCAAAGAAGCATTTGTAATCCCCCGGAGCCAGCCTCGTGTCACCTCCTGAGTAGCCAGTACTAACCAGGAGGGGCACAGATCCAGTAAACATGTGGTGGCATTCAACCTTCCCAGCAACCTGTCCATGTCCTCGGGAGTCACAGGGTCAAAGTTATCCCAAACCACCTCAACAAGACGTGTCTCGGAACTCTCACCTGGATCTACCCAATTTTGATCCAATTTGTCCCGAAGCTGAACGATTTTATCGTATAGGTAACCTTTAAACTCCTCGGCACGCCCTTGTAGGGGGTCCTCCCGCCCCTCCTGTTGAAGGAGAGAGCGGGTCACCCAAAACAGGGCGGCTAGGCGGTTATCTGCCGACACAATGTGGGAGGAAACGTAGGAGCGTTTCGCATCCCTCAATGCCACTAGGTAGGTCCTGCTATAGGACCTAACTAGTGCCCGGTCAACCTCAGAAAGGCTGGATCTCCAGACACTCTCTAGGCGTCTTCTCCGGCGTTTCATCTCCCTCAGCTCCTCGGAGAACCAAGGAGCTGGCTGAGACCGATGCCGGGTCAGAGGCCGCAAAGGCACAACATGGTCCAAAACTCCAGCCGCGGCCTGTTCCCAGGCCGCAACTAGTTTTTTAGTCGTGTCGTGGGCCAGGTGCTCGGGAAACGGCCCAAGCTCCGTCAGGAACCTCTCCGGGTCCATCAGGCGCCTGGGACGGAACCAACGCATTGGTTCCGTCTCCCTGCGGTGGTGGGTAGCGGTCAGAAAGTCTAGGTGAAGGAGAAAATGATCTGACCATGACAAAGGTTCGACAACTAAATCATTTAAAACCAGATCATTCAACGACTGGCCAGAGATAAAAATCAAGTCTAGGGTGCCTCCCCCGACGTGGGTAGGGCCGTCAATTAATTGAATCAGGTCCATGGCCGTCATGGAAGCCATGAACTCCCGAGCCGCCGAGGATTCCACGCCGGTTGATGGCAAATTGAAATCCCCCATGACCAACAGTCTAGGGGTTTCAACTGCCAACCCGGCCAGCAACTCCAACAGCTCAGGCAGGACTGTTGTCACGCAGCAAGGAGCCAGGTACGTGATCAGCAAGCCCACCTGAGTCCTACGACCCCACTTCACGTAGAGGGATTCACACCCAGCTATCTGAGGCACGGTGGTCTCCCTCGGCTCAAGACTCTCCTTAATAATAACCACCACCCCGCCACCCCTACCCTGGGCCCTCGGCTGATTGAATGCTCGGAAACCTGGTGGGCACATCTCCACTAGGGGAACCCCCCCTTCGGTGCCCAACCAGGTTTCCGTAATGCCCATAACGTCCGTGGTCCCTTCCTGAATTAGATCTGAAATCAGGGGGGCTTTATTAACCGCGGACTTGGCATTACATAACATCAGCCGAAGGCCCAAGTCCCGAGTACTCTGGCCACTCGGGTCACGGGAGAATCCTGGGGGGGCGGAGCATGCAATCGCTCGTAAACACGAGAGCGGACCCCCAAAACCTGATGTGCCCCCCCTTCCATCATATCTGCCTCTCCCATTTACCGTATTAATAGCTCGATCCTGACAAACTGGAACGACACCCCTCTCCACAACCTTCGCACCTATTAAGTTACCTCCGCGAACACATGGTGGACCTAAGACCCTCCCTGACGGGTTCCCCCCCATTCCCCCCCCAACCCAAACCCGTCAGTTTCCCTCCACCCCTTAAAATTCCCATTAAAACTCCCCGGTAAAAAACGATTAAAACAGTTCATTAAAAATCCCCTAAGCCTCCTAGATTTCGCATGCCAACTCTCGGGGTTCCAAAACCCGTCCTCAAGATGTGCCGTCGATAGTGTAGAGGGCCAAACCTGTGAGAGAGGGGAATCTCGCAGGGCAAGAAGGTCCGCAGTTGAAAATCTTAGCATAAATAAAAAGTACAGTATGGTTAGCAGTCCATCCAAGCCGGTCAAAATGTCATTACAGCAAGACTAGGGTCCCTGGCTGGCGACATGGACCGTGGACTTCCAGGACTCCGGGGGGGCGTTATTCTACCCCCAAACCCAAACGGCCCCACTTGCCCCAGGTCCAGATGACCAGCCATTCTCCTCCAAGCCAGTCCATTCGGCCTTGGTGTTAAAGTCGATATGGGCCTTGATGTCAGGGACTCCATACCGGTTGCTCCGACTCTTCAGGCCTGACCTTCAGGCCTGACCTTCGTGAGGGCCTCGACCCTTCAGAATGAACCCAACAGACGAAAAGGTCGTTGCGCCGCCAACGGCCGGAACTCCAGGCCGCCGCCGCCACCGCCATCTTGGGCAGTCCTAGGTCGAACTGCAGAGGGTCTAAAAGAGGGCCAGCCTCGCCTCCAACTCCTCCTTCAATGGGCCAAACCCTCCAGATGACTCATCCGATCCTCTGCCGCTACCTCTCAGCGACCGATCTTCTCCTCTCTCCTCCTCTCTGGCATTGATGGGAAAAAAAACTCTCATACGTTGATAGAAAGCCCTCAGCCCCTGGGAGTAGGGGGAGGCTGCCCACCGTCGCTGCCACTGCCGCCGGAACCCGGAAGCCAAGCGCAACCGCCGCGGCCATCACCCGGCCAAAGGCCCAACAGAAGGCCGAAGGAACGCTGAGGGAAGCGCCGAGCACCGAGGGAAAGAAGTCCAGCCAGGCCCCTTCTGACATCAATGGAAAAAGCCCTCAGTCCCTGGGGGAGGCCTCCATCGCTGCCGCCACCACCACCAGACCCGAAAGTCATGCAGCGCCCGCCGAGGCTGCGACCGCCGCCCCAAGCAGGCCGAGGGAGACACCGAGGGAGCCACCGAGCCGCTGCAGAGCCACCACAGAGCCGCCGAGCGACCATCGCCCCAGGCAGGCCGAGGGAGACCCCGAGGGAGCCGCCAAGCCGCCAAGCCTACCGCCGAGTGACCGCCACCCCAAGCAGGCCGAAGGAGACGCCAAGGAAACCGCCGAGCCTACCGCCGAGCCTATCACCTGTCCCGAGGCTCCCGACTCGGCTGGCCTCATCCTGAACGCCGCATCCGATGTTCCCTCAGCAGGGGCTGGGACCAGGAGGGCAAAAAACAAACCCTCCCAGTCCCAGACCCCCAGGAAAGGCCGCTAACCGCTCCGCCGAAGAGCTTCACCACGCCATCTTGGCACATGCGCAAATATGTTTTTTAACTTTCTGATTTAATTGTATATTGTACTGTTTTTAAAATTGGCTGTACACTGCCCTGAGTCCTTCGGGAGAAGGGCGGTATAAAAATCTAATTAATTAATTAATAATAAATAAATAAATAAATACATACATACATACATACATACATACATACATACATACATACCAACCCATTAGCCAGAAAGCATAGGAACTGAGAAGTGGTCTGTGGTCACCACCTGCAGAACCACTCCTTTATTGGGGATGTCTTGCTACCTGCCTATGCTTTCCACCTGTTGTCTATTCCATGTGCACAACAGCATGTGGAATTGAATGTCAATCAATGTTGCTACCTAAGTGGACAGTTTGATTTCACAGAAGTGTGATTGACTTGGAGTTACATTGTGTTGTTTAAGTGTTCCCTTTATTTTTTGTGCAATGTGTGTGTGTGTGTGTGTGTGTGTGTGTGTGTGTGTGTGTGTGTATTCTGAAGTTTTCATGGGTGTTTTATGTAGGTCTTTGGTTGTTCGGGTTTTCTCCTGTGTAAAATTGGAAGTGTCTTGGCGACGTTTCGACGAAGTCTCATTCGTCATCTTCAGGCTTCAGCTTTGTGCTTCTGGGAGCAATGTGTATATATATATAAATGTGTGTATATGTATGTATGTATGTATGTATGTATGTATGTATGTATGTATGTATGTAGGTCTTTGGTTATTCGGGTTTTCTGCCACGTAAAATTGGAAGTGTCTTGGTGATGTTTCGACGAAATCCCATTCATCATCTTCAGGCTAGGTGTTTACAGCTTCGTGCTTCTAGGAGAAATGTGTGATAGCAGCTGTTTCTTTCTTTTATTTTATTATTTATTTATTTTTATTTATTAGATTTTTATACTGCCCTTCTCCCGAAGGACTCAGGGCGGTGTACAGCCAGAATAAAAACAAAATATATACAATTTAAAACAACATTTAAAAAGAGCAAATTTTAAAGGCTGATTATTAAAATTTAGATTTAAAATTTAAAAAATATTAAGAATACCCAATTAAAATTCATCAATAATTATGCCAGTCCCGCTTTAATGAATAAATATGTTTTGAGCTCACGACGGAAGGTCCGAAGATCAGGCACTTGACGCAGGCCAGGGTCTAACTAGTTAACTGCTAGTGGGGGTTTGAACTGATTGGTTAGGAGCTTGGCTGTGTTCTGATTGGGTGGAAGTGTGTTCTGATTGGGTGGAGGTTTGGCTGTGCTCTGATTGGATTTACATTTACATCTTTACATTCCCAGATAATTCCTGATAGCTCATATCATTTGGATGTAATCATTGAGAAGGGAAGAGAAAACTGTAGAGAAAAAGGAAAGGTCCAAATCAAATAAGCAGTGGCAGCATCAGTAAGACACCCTTTGACTTTTAAATGGCAGTTAAAAAAAATTCAGAAAATAGGGATATAATTGTATTCTTGCTTAGCAACTATAATTGGAATTGGTAGTCCGATTGCTAAGCACTGTGGTTGCTAAGCAAAAAAAGAAATCACATGGCCATGATGGACTTAAGATGTCACTTCCTATTCAATCATTAAGCAAGTCACCACAGTTGGGAAGTGAAACATCATATGACCACGACTTACAACTTTATTTCTGTGTTTTATGTTAACTCTGCTTATTGCAAAGTGCCATGGTTGGGGAAGGCACACAAATGGCAATCACATGAGCATGGGACACTACATGAGTATGGGGCATTGCAACAGTTGTAAATGCAAGGATTGTCACAAAACTCTTTTTTTACACTATTGTAAGTTTGCAAGTTTGCAAAACGAGGCAATTGGCTATTCTGACATGGCACTCCAGTGGCTGCTTAAGGATGAACAGACCATAACTATAGCTCAGATGGCTAGATTCTGCGCAGCAGCATTGGGAGTTCATCGGAAACCCGTGTCTAATCCACCATAGCTATTTTATACAACAAATGTGGTAAACCCTTTGCACTGCTTATTCCTTTGCATTTTAGTATTAAACTGACTACAGGCCTCACAGTTTTGTATTTTAGTAGAGTTAAACCATGTGTAATTGACAGACTGGGTTTTATCATAGATTTTATCTATTTATTATTTTGTTCTAGAATTTTTAATTGGATATACACTGAGTATTTTTATTTGTTCTGGTCTCTGGTCTATAAACAAATAAAATCATAAACTCTTAAAAAAAAGCAAGTCAATTGGTAAGCAAGGACTATCTGTAAGAAAATACATGAATCTTTTGCTTTGTTAACCTATCATAAATTAGCTTATTTATATTTCATGGATGATCCAACAATTCTGATAACACATATTTTAATGGATTATAGCAAACTACTTCATGTTCCTGGCACATATTCAAAAGGTACAGTGCCTATGCCAAATCCGACTTCATTATTAATTAAGGATTATCTTAAAACATTAATGATATGATCTTTTACACATCTGCTTGGAAATGTATTACAGTGGAAAAGATTATAACTGCCAGATTTGTAAACAAAAACTACATCTAGTGGTTCGATAGTAATGTACTGATGAAAAAGGTGAATAACATGGGTTTGTCAAAAACGGATCGTGCCAGACTAATCTTATTGCATTCTTTGACAAAGTGACAAAATTAGTAGACCAGAGGAATGCTGTCGATATAATTTACTTGGACTTCAGCAAAGCATTTGATAAAGTAGACCATAACCTACTACTAGGTAAAGTAGAAAAATGTGGGTTAGACAGCACTACCACCAGATGGATTCATAACTGACTGACCAACCGCACTCAACGTGTAGTCCTCAATGGAACAACATCCACATGGAGGGAAGTATGCAGTGGCTCTGTTTTAGTGCCCAGTACTCTTCAACAACTTCATCAATGACTTGGACGAGGGGATAGATGGGGAACTCATCAAATGAAATTCAACAGTGAAAAAAGTAAGGTTCTACATTTAGGCAAAAAAAACAAAACACAAAATGCACAGGTACCGTATATGTGGTACCTTGCTCAATAATAGTACCTGTGAGAGGGATCTTGGAGTCCTAATGGACAACCATTTAGATATGAGCTAGCAGTGTGCAGCAGCTGCTAAAAAAGCCAACACAGTTCTGGACTGCATAAACAGAGGTATAGAATCAAGAGTGTTAATACCACTCTATAATGCCTTGGTAAGGTCACACTTGGAATATTGCATTCAGTTTTGGTCGCCACGATGTAAAAAAGATGCTGAGACTCTAGAAAGAGTGCAAAGAAGAGCAACAAAACTGATTAGGGGACTGGAGGCTGAAACATGAAGAACGGTAGCAGGAACTGTGTATGTCTAGTTTAATAAAAAGAAGGGGAGACATGATAGCAGTGTTCCAATATGTCAGGGGCTGCCACAAAGAAGAGGGAGTCGGGCTGTTCTCCAAAGCACCTGAGGGTAGAACAAGAAGCAATGGGTGGAAACTGATCAAGGAAAGAAGCAACTTAGAACTAAGGAGAAATTTCCTGACAGTTAGAACAATTAATAAGTGGAACAACTTGCCTGCAGAAGTTGTGAATGTTCCAATACTGGAAATTTTTAAGAAAATGTTGGCTAACCATCTGACTGAGATGGTGTAGGGTTTCCTGCCTGGGCAGGTTAGACTAGAAGGCCTCCAAGGTCCCTTCCAACTCTGTTGTTGTTGTTGTTGTTGTTATAACATTTCAGAATGAAAGTAGAAGGGTGTTTTGGATAGAATAAGGACAAGCAATTAGTACCAGTGGTAGGTTTCAAAAAAATTTACTACCGGTTCTGTGAGTGTGGCTTGGTGGGCATGGCTTGGTGGGCATGGCAGGGGAAAGATACTGTAAAATCTCCATTCCCACTCTACTTGAGGGGAAGGATACTGTAAAATCTTCATTCCCACCCCACTCCAGGGGAAGGTTACTGCAAAATCCCTATTTCCTTCCAGTCAGCTGGGACTTGGGATGCAGAGAATAGATTGGGATGGGGCCAGTCATAATTTTTACTACAGGTTCTCTGAACTACTCAAAATTTCCACTACCGGTTCTCCAGAACTGATCAGAACCTGCTGAAACCCACTTCTGGTTTATTTATTTATTTTTATTTATTTATTTATTTATTTATTTATTTGTCATAACAATATATACAAGCGTTACATAAAAGGTTATAAATATATGAACGTATATATGAGGAGAAATGAGGTACTAAAAACGTGTATATACATAGGGAAAGAAACAGTAGGACAGGAACGGTAGGCACGTTTGTGCTCTTATGCACGCCCCTTTAGAGTCCTCTTAGGAAAGTGGTGAGGTCAACCGTGGACAGTTTTTGAGTGAAACCTTTGGGGTTATGAGAAGAAACCACAGAGTCAGGTAATGCATTCCAAGTATATACAATTCTGTTACAGAAATCGTGTTTTCTGCAATCTAAACTGGAGCAGTTGACATTGAGTTTGAATCTGTTTGTAGCTCTTGTGATATTGTTATTGAAACTAAAAAAGTCATTGACAGGAAGGACATTACAACGGATGATTTTATATGCTAAACCCAGATCCAGTCGAAGGCGACGAAGTTCCAAGTTTTCTAGACCCAAGATATCAAGTCTGGTGGAATAAGGTATTTTATTAGTTTCAGAGGAATGGAGAATTCTTCTCGTAAAATACCTTTGGACACGCTCAACTGTGTTGATGTCAGATATATGGTAAGGGTTCCAGACAGGAGAGCAGTAATCAAGAATTGGCCTAACAAATGTTTTATATGCTCTGGTCAGTAGCATGGTGTTTTTTGAAAAGAAGCTACGTAAAATTAAGTTGACAACTCTTAGAGCCTTCTTAGCTATGTAGTTGCAGTGGGCTTTGGAACTTAAATCGTTAGATGTACAAACTCCAAGGTCTTTGACAGGGTGGGGGTCATCTGCGAGGCAATGTCCATCAAGCATGTACTTTGTGATTGGGTTCTTTCTTCCAATGTGCAAGACTGAGCATTTACTGGTTGAAATTTGTAGTTGCCAAATTTTAGACCAGGCAGATAGATGATCAAGGTCCTTTTGAATTGTGGATGCATTGTCAGTGGTGTTGAAAAGTTTGACATCATCAGCAAAGAGAACACAGTTACTTGAAATATCAATACAAAGATCATTTATATATATTATAAAGAGAGTAGGTCCAAGAACGCTGCCTTGAGGAACACCACTCTTGACAGGAACAGGATTTGAAAGAGCATTACCAATTTTAACTATTTGTTGTCTGTTTGACAAAAAAGCAGATATCCAGTGGTGTAAGGGTCCTGAAATGCCATAGGATTTTAATTTTAGGAGAAGTTTATCATGTACTACTGAGTCAAAAGCTTTGCAGAAGTCTATGTATATTGCATCTATTGATTTACCTAGATCAAGATTAGTAGTCCATAGGTTTTACAGTAGAGAAGTTGTAGATTGCATGATAATTTTTCCTGAAGCCAAATTGTTTATTTGAGAGAAGGTTGTGCATTTCTAAGTGTAAGGTAATGGATTGGTTGATGATGGATTCCATAACCTTGCAGGCGACGCAACATAGGAGATAGGTCTATAATTATCAACTAAGCTGGGGTCGCCTTTTTGAAAACTGGAATGACTGTGGCTAGCGACCAGAGACTGGGAAGGAACTGGTTCTAAAGGCTATATTAAAGATTATACTTAGGGTTCTGCTAGATTACTAGAGAGTTTTTAAAAGTAAGCACAAAGACCATCAGGTCCAATGGATAGAGATGGCTTCAATTTACTTAGAGCTTTACCAACATTTTCTTCTGTAAAATCAACAATTGTTAAGTTGTCATGCTCATTGATTGTACAAATTTGGAATGTTGGATGAGTGCCATCACTGTTGACAAAAACTGATGCAAAGAATTTATTAAAGAGGTTTGCTCTAGATTCTTCAGCATTGTATTCATTGCCATCAGGATCTTTTAGAGGTGGCATGCGTCTAGAGTTTTAAGCTTGTTGTTGACAAAATTATAGAAGGCACGACTGGAATTAGTGCGCAGTAGATCTTCTTCTAGCTTGGTGTGGTAACTTGTGCATTCAGTTTTGATTTGGTTGCATATAGTTCTGTAGCGTTTTTTAAAATTAGCTACATAGCCCTTTTGTTTCTTTTCCAGAGGATCTTTTAGATTGAAGCTTTTTTATTGATATGGGTAGTTTGCTTTTCCTAATCTTGATGGTAGTTAGTGGTACATATAGTTCGATGACTCTGTTGATTTTGAGTAGAAAAACTCTATAGTGGTCTTCAGCAGTTATACAGGTTGAGAACAGATTTTGCCAGTCTAGAAATGAAAGATCATTGTTTATAGAGTCATAATTGGCTTTTTTGAAGTTGTAAATGGGAATGCTATTGATATGATGGTTAAAGTCACAACGTATATTAAGATGGAAGTCAATCATGCAATGATCACTGTTGGAAAAGGGTTCTCTTATTTGTAGTCCATAAATGGTATTGTTATTGTTGCAGAAGATGAGGTCAAGGCAGTTGTTTAGTCTTGTATTATTGGTTACAAGTTGTTCAAGACCTAGGTTAGTAACAGCGTTGTATATTGTTGTGTGGATTGGATCAGTTGTACTTTCGTTAGTTATCCAGTTGATGAGAGGTAAATTTAGGTCACCCAGGAAGATGAGTGGATATGGGCAAGAGGCAGCCCAAGTTAGTAATGAGGTTAAAATATTAGCATGAGTAATATCGTAGTCGGGGGCTCTGTAGCATAGAATGAATCAAGTGCGGTATTAGATGATAGATCACATACAATAGTTTCAGGAAGAGAAAGTTTGTGGGCAACTTGTATGTTTTTAGATTAAGTGACTTTTATAGAAAATAGCCACTCCACCACCTCTTCGGTTTTCACGATCTGAACGGTGAACTTGATATTCTTTGTTTAAAATGATGGAATCAGGGATGGAAGAGATTAGCCATGTTTCGCAAATAAATATAATGTCAAATGTACCACTGTTTAGCAGGAGGATAAATTCAGGTAATTTGTTAAGAATACTTCTTGCATTCATCAATTTACATTTAAAATCTGTAGAAAGAGGTGTTAAAGAGGTAAGAGGCGTGCATACCTAGTTTTGAATGTTAGTTGGTTGAGGGATATGTATAACTGGTGGTTGTATTGGAGGTTGGATGGGTGGATGGAAGTTTTGGGTAGTGAGTGCTTGGATGTTGGGTACTAGACTGTTTGTTGATAAGGTTTGTTGGATGGATGGTTGAAAGGCTGGTTGGAAGGTTGGTTGGATGGATGAACGGATGGCTGGTTGAATAGTTTGTTGGATAGCTGTACGGATGGCTGGTTGAATGGTTTGTTCGATGGCTGATTGGTTAGTAGCCATGCAACTCCATAGATCAAACGTTATCTTTTCTCTGGATCTAAAATGCTTCTTCATTTTTTAGAATGACTCAGGCTCAGATCTAAAAACTCTTATTCATAAATAGCAGTAGCTTATATTATATGTTATTAAAAGAATTCTTGATAAATATGGACCTGCTGTGAAAAAAATTTCAGAAATTTCAACTGGTGTTCAGTAATGTTGATAGAATTTTAACTAACAAGCGGGTAGTGGTCCATTAATCATATACCAGTTTATAAATAAAATTAAAGGTGTTCATTTTAACATTTTAAAACTTTACATATCTTAAAATGAAGAGCTGTTTTTTCCCCCTTAGGAAGTGGTCAGCCTTTAAAATGAGCAGGTATTTCTTGTTATATATGCCATTGACCACAAAAGCTTATTTGATACAAATGTGCAAAATAGGATTATGTTGTCAGAATCCTATATATAGTATTCTCTGACCTAAGATTTAGATGGCAAATGAAGACATTTAAAAAACTAATCATACATTTGAAACTGGCTGTTTAATAATAATTACGAATAGTACTTTTATTATTCTTGCTAGTTTAGCTTCTCATGAATATGCTTTAATTTCTTATTGTTGATATATTTTCTATATTTTGTCATCTACTTTAACTTATTTTTTGAAACTAAAAAGTAAAGTAAAATTTCACAATAATTATGCATTGCATATGGCAATTTATCTGTTCACATTATCCAGCATTACAGTGCCTGAAACTGTTAGATACCATAAGATGATTGTAAGCATGTACTGTACATTTACAAAAGGATCCTATGGAAGATTATGAATTCATCTCAAAGTGTTTGTATGCCTAAGATCTGGTTATATTTCTTTAATATTCCTGTATTTTTTTATTCAAAAATAAATTATTTTGTAAGGACATTTGGATAGACTTCATGGGATATATGGATAGAAGTGATAACATTTGTTCGTCACATGTTCTCAGATATGTGGCAATGACAGATTCACTATCCTTTGTCTATCGTTGCTGAATTCCATCACTGAGCTGGAACATTTTAGTCAGAACTGTTTTCAAGAGTATGTGTCTGTCTCCACCAATGTTCTACTCATCTGAATTGCTGACCACAGAGTCTCTAAAGTTTACAAATCCAGCATTATACTCTGTTGAAATAGTTATTTTGTCACAGGAAAGTTCAACTTGTCTGGCAGCATCTTCTATAGCCAGAACATTTTGAATAAACACTAAACATTCTAAATCATTGCCTGAAACTCATCTGTGTTTATTACTGCCATTTTACATTTATTTTTACTAGTATTTCTCACAGTTTGCGAATTTATTTTGCTGTCTCATTTTTATCCTGTCATTTTTGAAGTGTTCTAAAGCCAGGTCTTTTTTAATCTTTTATATTCATGGGCCCTGTTTCATTTGGTTAATTGATAACTTTCCTACAATGTTACCCCACTGTTGAACAGGCAGTCTTCATTTACCAACCACAATTGGTAAATTGCTTAACTCTGTTGCAAAACGCTACAGTCGCTAAGCAAAACTCACAATGATAGTGCCAGACTTATGATGTCACTCTTGATTTTATCATTAAACAAACACAGAATAACAGAGTTGGAAGAGGCCTCGGAGGTTTTCTAGTCCAACCCCTGCTCAAGCAGGAAATCCTATACTATTTCAGACAAGTGACTGTTCAGTTTCTTCTTTCAAACATCCAGTGCTGGAGAACCCACAATTTTGGAGAATAGTTATAAAAGATTGGTTGAAAAGCTGTTTTTTTTAAACTGTTGTAACTTCGAACAGTCATTAAACAAGGCAGCCAGGAAGTAAGGGAACTAACCATATATCTAAATTATTATTATTATTTTTTTGCATTTATATCCCTCCCTTCTCCGAAGACTCAGGGCGGCTTACACTATGTTAGCAATAGTCTTAATCCATTTGTATATTATATACAAAGTCAACTTATTGCCCCCAACAATCTGGGTCCTATTTTACCTACCTTATAAAGGATGGAAGGCTGAGTCAACCTTGGGCCTGGTGGGACTCGAGCCTGCAGTAATTGTAATTGCAGGCAGTTGTGTGTTAATAACAGACTGCATTAGCCTGTTGAGTCACTTCCCAGCCCTAAATAATATTATCACCTGGTTAGCTGCTGAAAGAAGATTACTTGTGTTGACTATAAACAATAGCATGACAAAGAAGCCACAATGCTGCATTGGAAGATCTGCAAGAAATATTATTTGCCTTCAAGCAAGAACTGATGTAACCTTAAAATAGAAAAAGTAATATAAAATGAAGACGCTAAAATGCTTTGGGACTTTAGAATTCAAACCACCTGCCACGTAATACTCGAGACTTAACAGTTGTTGATAAGAAAGACAAAAAAGTCTGGATGGCAGATCTGGCAGTACCTGGAGAGAGCAGAAGAGAAAGAAATGGAGAAGATAACAAAATACAAAGACCTACAAATAGAAATAGAATGATTGTGTATTACTAATAATGATTGGTGCCTTGAGGGAAATTCCAAAACAACTGGAGCACCTCTTAAGCAACATTAATTAATT
Source organism: Ahaetulla prasina (assembly GCF_028640845.1). Lineage (NCBI taxonomy): Eukaryota > Metazoa > Chordata > Lepidosauria > Squamata > Colubridae > Ahaetulla > Ahaetulla prasina. Next base: position 123,841,373 of record NC_080542.1, read on the forward strand.
GATTGATTGATTGGTTGATTGATTGATTGATTAAGCATTGACAAAATTCCCATCAGTCCCTTGCAAAAGGCAGCTTTATTCACAACAGCTTATATTCTGCAGCAATACCTGTAACACCATGAAACATCAACATTAGCCTTGGAAAAGACTCAATAGGTGGATAAAAACGTCAAACTGAGTCTGGACACCTGGATGACTGCGAGAAATTATAACAACATTTATTGGTGCTATATTCCCATTATTCCACAAATTTATTAGGCCTTGCTTTCTCATGTTTAGATTCAGTATTGGAAAAAATAACTTTGCTTTTAAGGGGTGCAGCAGAAGACAATCTGCATTCTGATGCATGAAATGACATAGAACATTCTATAAAACTGAAGATAATCATATTTAGCTGACATTCATACAAATTGTTACATGCCATCAACTTCTAGTGACTGTATGGACCAATATTCACTACTTCAATCTGTCTCTAGTATTAATTTCTAAACTTTCTAAGGCATTATTCTTACCTCATCATCTGTTTGTGTTATTTTCCTTAACTTTATAGTAATTGTATAGTAATTTTTACACTAGAGTCGGCAACGACTAGCACGTATGTGCGAGGGGAACCTTTACCTTTACAGTAATTTTTATAGTCCAGCAGCCACTAGCATCACCATTCCTAAATATGTCAGTTTCTGCTTCCTGATCATTATCTCAAGGAAGTAATCAGCTTTATTTGGTCCAGGACTAACTAAAAGAATAAAGGCTTTCCTGTCAGTCATGTCCAGATCTAGGGCATAGTGCTCACCTATGTTTCTTGGCCAAGGGAGCCAACATTGCCAAAGACCATTTCCATGGTCATGTGGCCAGCATGGCTGTTACCTTCCCACTGAAATGGTACCTATTAATCTATTTGTATTTAACATGCTTTTGAATTGCTAGGTAGTAAAAAGCTGGGGTAAATAATGGGAGCTCATTATTGTGTGGAACTGGGGTCTCGAACCCGGGCTCTTCAGCTGACAAGCTCAGTATCTTTAACTGCTGAGCTATCACTCCTTTCCAGGACTACCAAGTTTCCTTGAAATCCATTGGGTTCATGGTAGCCACATTACAAATTTGTAATTCAAAACTTTTGAAAATGCAGTGTCCAGTCATCCAGTTACCACAATTCTATACAAATGAGAATATCAAAAGGAAAATCTAAAAAAATAAGCTTTCTAGTGTCTTTCTAGTGTGTTGAAGGCAATATTCTCCTTTATTGTCCCAGAGATGTGGAATGCAGATCCATAAGAATTATGTTAGGCCCCTTCTCTCACTTTGTTGGGATCTATGAAGATTTTTCCATTTTTCCATGTTATTCTTTGTTAGGCAATTTAAAATATTCTTGCCTAACTCTGTATTCCTTCTATAGCAGAATATCCATTATTTATCTGTTCTTAGACCCAAGGAAGCAAATTTTTAGCTGTCACTTTTTATCATCAGATTAATGTTAAATATTAGCCCGGATTTTTCAGACATCCCATTCTTATTTTCATGAGTTCTAAGATTTTACTGTCAGCTAATAGTGTTTCATTTTTCATACTGCTAATATGTTGACTATCAATATTTGAGAATAGAATAGAATAGAATAGAATAGAATAGAATAGAATAGAATAGAATAGAATAGAATAGAATAGAATAGAATAGAATAGAATAGAATAGAATTTTTATTGGCCAAGTGTGATTGGACACACAAGGAATTTGTCTTGGTTCATATGCTCTCAGTGTACATAAAAGAAAAGATACGTTCATCAAGGTACAACATTTACAACACAAATGATGGTTAATATATCAATATAAATCATAAGGATTGCCAGCAACAAAGTTACAGTCATACAGTCATAAGTGGAAAGAGATTGGTGATGGGAACGATGAGAAGATTAATAGTAGTGCAGATTTAGTAAATAGTTTGACAGTGTTGAGAGAATTATTTGTTTAGCAGAGTGATGGCCTTCGGGAAAAAACTGTTCTTATGTCTAGTTGTTCTGGTGTGCAGTGCTCTATAGCGTCGTTTTGAGGGTAGGAGTTGAAACATTTTATGTCCTGGATGTGAGGTATCTGTAAATATTTTCCCGGCCCTCTTCTTGATTCGTGCAGTATACAGGTCCTCAGTGGAAGGCAGGTTGATAGCAATTATTTTTAGCAGATGTCTCAGGGTGAAATGTTAAATTTGTTACTACTGGTTCTGTGAGCATGGCTTGGTGAGGGGGTAATGTGACTGTGTGGGCGTGGCCATTTTTTTTTTTACTTTTAAAAGCATTTTTTTCTACAACCTCTTCGGCCAAAGAGGTTGTAAAAAATGCTTTTAAAAGCCTATGTTGATCAGGCAACTCAGCTGGAATCGCCAGAGGAAAAAAAGCTTTTAAAGAGTTCTGATGATCTCAGCTGTGTTGCCTGATCACCAGAACCTTTTAAAAGCATTTTTTCTACAACCTCTTCGGCTGAAGAGGTTGTAGAAAAAATGCTTTTAAAGGGTTCTGACGATCCCAGCTGAGCCGAGGCTTTTTTTTTACTTTTAAAAGCATTTTTTCTGCCGAAGAAAAAATGCTTTTAAAGGTAAAAAAAAACTTCTGATGATCACGCGGCTCAGCTGGGGCTGGGGCAGCAGGGATTTTTGCTACCAGTTCTCTGAACCACCCACTGCCATCGCTACCGGATCAGGTGATTCGGTCCGAACTGGCAGCATTTCACCCCTGAGATGTCTTCTTTAATATAGATCAAAATATGAGTCCATATTTTTAAAAGTCACATGTTATGGATATAATAAAATCATAAATATTCCATAAACATATATAAGTAATAAAAATATACTGCTAAATTGATGAGGTGTAAGGAAATGATAAATCAAAATGTTTTTCTTTTAAAAAAATAATGTTATTTAGAGATTTACCCTATCCTAGAGTATCCTGTTTACAGTTTATTACTAAATGCTCAAGCATTTAGAGGTGAAGCAATACTTTTCTCTTATATCCTATTGCTGCATTACTTACCCACAACTTTGAATCCACACTGGATTTGGCAAATCTTTCACTGCTATTTGTTGAATTAAAAGTGACAAACTAAGTAAATAGTATTGCATTAACTGCTGTATCACTATCAGGAAGTTTCAAATAAAAGAGTTTAGAACATCAGTATTTTAAAGAAAATGTCTCAGCTGTTTTGATTATAGAGCTACGATATAAAAGTTTATATGTAAATTTTAGAAGCCTCATAATGAATAATTATTTAATATAAATGTATAAATCTTCTTGCAGACATTAGTTAGTTGTTCAAAAGCAAATAGAAGCAACTGATGTTCTAAACATTAGCAAATTGCAGAACTATTCAGAGTGTGCCTTTGAAAATATCACCCTCGTGGGATGCTGTAATTCATTATTTTTCATCATTAGTTTCACAAAATATTTCATCAGTTTGCTTTGGCAGAATGTTTGTTGGTTAAAAGTTAATTGGATTTTCAAGTCACATTTAAGACTAATAATTTCCACATGCCTAATACTTCCATTTAAAAAAAGGAAATATTTGAGTAATCAAATACTTGAACTACAAATTTTGAGAAGTAATAAACTGCTTTTGTTTATTATAGAAATGTCAATATAAGTATTACAGCAATTGCATTTAACAAATATTTCAGTATAAGAGACATTCTCACCTCTACAAGAACAAAGAAGACATTATTTATTGCCATATGTTACACTTAAATACTAAAAATATATTTAATTGGCATTGCTTTAGTTGGATGATTACCCCTAGTTATATATAGAGACTAGGGGTGTCAAACTGGGTCAGATCAGCATTGTAGTTCTCATCCGTGGGCGAGCTGTGGGGAGAGATGGGATGGACATCCTCCTGCAGCACCTTGCTGGCCAAAGGCACCGCAGGCCAGCCCTTTGCTATTTCCAGGCCGGCACCGTGGGAAACATTTAAGCGCCCTGCAGTCCAGAGCCAGCCCGTGGGTCTTGAGTGTGACACCCCTGATATAGACAATTGGTTAAGAGAAATTAGTGAACAAATAAGTTCATGTACAAAAGCAGGTTGTCCTCAACTTACATAATTGATTCGCAGTTATGGTTGTAAATTGTGATGGTCATTTCGCTGTGTCTGATTTCACAAACTTTTTCCAAAGGTTGTTAAGCAAACACAACCGTTATTAAGTGAACCCATTGTTTACTGTGCCTTTTGCCAAAAGATAAATGCCAGTTTCTTGCAATGTCATAAATTGTGGTCACATGACTACAGACACTGCAAATGGCCATAAATGTAAGTTGGTTGCCAAGAACCTAAGGTGATTGTGTGAGCAAGGGGACTGTCAGAACTTCAAATCTAGATCATAAGGCTCAAGGTTGATTCAGCCTTCCATCCTTCCAAGGTGGGTAAAATGAGGACCCAAATTGTTGGGAACAATATGCTGACTCTGTGTAAAACCTCTTAGAGTGGGCTGTAAAGCACTGTAAAGCAGTATTTAAGTCTAAGTGCTATTGTTATAAGTATCTTTCAATGTAAATTCTTTCAAAAAGTCCAATGTAACTTTGAACAGTCACTGAGTAACCAATCATAAATCAAGGACTACCTGTATATCATTTCCCAGTATATTTGTATTTATTTGTATTTTACACAACACAGGTGCATAATTCCAATCAGAAGTCACCTCTGTCATTATATGGGATATTGCAAGCATCATTCAAAAAACAGGCAGGAATAGAATCTTAAATATTACTTCAGGTTCTCCTATCTTATAAATAATCTCTAGCAAAATGAAAAACAGAAAAGATTGAATTTATTTGCTCACCAGTAGATGGTGGTACAATACTAAGTAAAAGTTTCAATACTGACAATATGATTTTAATCTTAAATTGGACTAAGAAGCTTATACATACATTTTTGGGAAGAGGGGACAGATGGAAGTTTTCTGTTTTCTAAGTAAGCTATCAGTATTATATTTCCGTAATAACAAAATATAGTTTATTTTTAAAAAAATAAAGGAAGTTTGGAAGAGAGTGGATGTACAGAAATTGGGAAAAAATAATGTAAAGAGAAATTACTTTTTGCGATTTCTGTTCATCCACGCTCTTCCAGACTTCTTTTATTTTTTTGTAAAATATTGGACTTATTTATTTTATTTTATTTATTTATTTTGTCACAACATCATATAAAAAGATTATATAGTATATAAACATATATATGAGTAAATATTGGGAAGTATAAGCATCTATATATATATATAGGAAGAAGAAAAGAAAAACAATAGGACAGGAATGGTAGGCACATTTGTGCGCTTATGCACACCCCTTATGGTCCTCTTAGGAATGCGATGAGGTCAATAGTAGAAAGTTTTTGTTTAAAGCTTTTAGGATTATGGGAAGAGACCACAGAGTCAGGTAAAGTATTCCAAGCACTGATGATTCTGTTACAGAAGTCATATTTTCTGCAATCTAGATTAAAGCGGTTAACATTAAGTTTAAATCTGTTGGTTGCTCTTGTATTATTGCAGTTAAAGCTGAAGTAGTCTTTAACAGGAAGGACATTACAATAAATGATTCTATGAGTTAAACTTAGGTCTTGTTGAAGGCGACGGAGTTCCAAGTTTTCTAAGCCTAGGATTTCAAGTCTGGTGGGATAAGGTATTTTATTGTTTTCAGAGGAATGGAGAACTCTTCTTGTGAAATATTTCTGGACTCGTTCAATTGTATTGATGTCAGAGATGTGGTGAGGGTTCCAAACAGGCGACCTGTATTCTAGAATTGGTCTAGCAAATGTTTTGTATGCTCTGGTTAGTAGTGTAGTGTTTTTGGAAAAGAAGCTACGCAAGATTAGGTTTACAACTCTTAGAGCCTTTTTTGCTATGTAGTTACAGTGGGCTTTGGCACTTAGATCATTTGACATGAAAACTCCAAGGTCTTTAACGGGATGGGGGTCATCTGTAAGGTAATGTCCATCAAGTATGTACTTAGTGTTTGGGTTCTTTTTTCCAATATGTAAGACTGAGCATTTGCTGGTTGAGATTTGGAATTGCCAAGTTTTAGACCAAGCGGTTAGATGATCAAGGTCTTTTTGGATGATAGATGCATTGTCTGTGGTGTTAAATAGTTTGACATCATCAGCAAAGAGAACACAATTACTTGTGATATGGTCACAAAGATCATTAATGTATAGTATGAAGAGTGTTGGTCCAAGGACGCTGCCTTGAGGAACGCCACTCTTGACAGGAACAGGATTTGATAGAGCATTGCCAATTTTGACCACTTGTTGTCTGTTAGACAGAAAAACAGATATCCATTTGTGAAGAGGTCCTGAAATGCCATAGGATTTTAGTTTTAGGAGAAGTTTATCATGTACTACTAAGTCAAAAGCTTTGCAGAAGTCTATGTAGATTGCATCTATTGTTTTGCCTTGATCAAGATTTGTAGTCCATATGTTTTTACAGTGAAGAAATTGTAAGTTGCATGATAATTTTTTCCTGAAACCAAATTGTTTATTGGAGAGTAGGTTGTTAGTTTCTAAGTGTGAGGTAATGGATTGATTGATGATTGATTCCATGACTTTGCAGGTGACGCAGCACAGAGAGATCGGTCTGTAATTTTCGACTAAGCTGGGGTCTCCTTTCTTGAAGATAGGGATGACTGTGGCTAGTGACCAAAGTTTGGGAAGGGAACTGGTAGTGAAAGCTTTGCAAAGATTATGCTTAGGGGTTCTGCTATATTAGTGGAAAGTTTTTCTAAGAAGTATGCGCATAGTCCATCAGGTCCAATAGATAGCGATGGTTTCAAGTTATGAAGAGCTTTTTCAACGTTATCTTCTGTGAAATCTATATGGGTTAAGTCATCATATTCAATGCTGGTGCGTTTATGGAATGTCTGATATGTGTTATTGCTGTTAACAAAAACTAAGCCAAAGAAAATGTTGAAGAGGTTAGCTTTAACTGTTTCGTCATTGTATTCTTTGTTGTTAGAATCGTGTGAGGTAATGGATTGATTGATGATTGATTCCATGACTTTGCAGGTGACGCAGCACAGAGAGATCGGTCTGTAATTTTCGACTAAGCTGGGGTCTCCTTTCTTGAAGATAGGGATGACTGTGGCTAGTGACCAAAGTTTGGGAAGGGAACTGGTAGTGAAAGCTTTGCAAAGATTATGCTTAGGGGTTCTGCTATATTAGTGGAAAGTTTTTCTAAGAAGTATGCGCATAGTCCATCAGGTCCAATAGATAGCGATGGTTTCAAGTTATGAAGAGCTTTTTCAACGTTATCTTCTGTGAAATCTATATGGGTTAAGTCATCATATTCAATGCTGGTGCGTTTATGGAATGTCTGATATGTGTTATTGCTGTTAACAAAAACTAAGCCAAAGAAAATGTTGAAGAGGTTAGCTTTAACTGTTTCGTCATTGTATTCTTTGTTGTTAGAATCTTTTAGTGATGGGATGGATCTTGAGTTTTTAAGTTTATTGTTAACAAAATTATAAAAGGCTCGATTGGAATTTGTGCGCAGAAGGTTCTCTTTTTGCTTGGTGTGGTAATTTGTGCATTCAGTTTTTATTTGGTTGCATATATTTTTGTAGCGGTTTTTGAAATTTGCTACATAGCCTTTTTTGTTTCTTTTCCAGAGGGATTTTTTTTTTGATTGAAGCTTTTTTATTGATATGGGTAGTTTGCTTTTCCTGGTCATGGTGGTCATTTGTGGTACATATAGTTTAATGACTTTATTGATTTCAAGTAGGAAAACTCTATAGTGGTCTTCAGTGGTTGTGCAGGTTGCAAACAGATTTTGCCAGTCCAGAAATGAAAGATCGTTGTTTATAAAATTGTAGTTGGCTTTTTTGAAGTTGTAGCTGGGAATACTATTGTTATTACGATCTAACTATGGACGTATATTGAGATGAAAATCAATCATGCAGTGGTCACTGTTGGAAAAAGGTTCTTTAATTTGTAGTCCATAAATTGAGTTGGAGTTGTTGCAGAAGATGAGATCAAGGCAGTTGTTGAGTCTTGTATTGTTAGTTACAAGTTGTTCAAGACCTAGATTTGTAACAGCGTTGTATAGTGTAGTATGGATTGGATCAGTTGTACATTCATTAGTTATCCAGTTTATGAGAGGTAGATTTAAGTCACCCAGGAAGATGAGAGGATATGGGCAAGAGGTAGCCCATGTTAGCATTGAGGTTAGCATATTTGCATGGGTAATGTCATAGTCAGGGGCTCTGTAGCATAGTAAGAATCGAAGAGTAGTGTTAAGGGATAGGTCGCATACAATAGTTTCAGGAAGAGAAAGTTTTTGTGCAACTTGGATATTTTTGGGGTGCATCCTACTTGGGGTGCATCCTACTCTCTTGTTGAACTGCATATGGTTCTGATTACTCCGTTTACATTGATTTGCAAGGGTTAAAGCAATAGCAATAGTACTTAGACATATATACTGCTCATGGTGCTTTACAGTCAGCATATTGTTCCCAACAATCTGGGTCCTCATTTTACCCGGATAGAAGGCTGAGTCAGGATCAAATGCCTGGATGTGGCTAGAGTTAGGTGCAGTACTGTATTCTAACCACTGTGCCACTGTGACTTTTAGCAAGCAAGATATGTTGTTATTTCTGGTAATCTTTTTGGACTGTTTGGACCGAAAGATGTTTTATGGGGGGGGGTTTATAGATAAAGATGGGACATTAGATGAAGAGATAAATGTCTGCAACCTTAAACAGAGTGCAGTGTTTATATTTATGATAAATGTTGTAATTTACTTCTTTATGTATTTCTTTCTTTATTCTTACTTTTTTGTTCTCTCTTTTTCTTTTTTCCTTATATTTGCCATAGGCTAAATAAATTTACTCGCACTTAGTTTTTACTCCTTTCTATGCTGTTCTCTTTTTTTTGTTTGTTTAGTTTGCATACGTTTTACTAATATAATAAAAATTCTTAATAAAAATTTTCTATACACAGAGAGACAAACCCGCTAGATCAGTAGTAGTCAACCTGGTCCCTACCGCCCACTTGTGGACATTCCAGCTTTCATGGTGGGCGGTAGGGGTTTTGTCCAATACTGAATACTTTTTTTTTAAATTTAATTGACTTTTTAAAAAAATTAAAAAGCATTATAGCATTATTTAAAAACATTTTCATTAGGTTTTCATAAAATTTCCTGTGACAATTTAAATTTCTGAAAGTATAATATTTGTATCGCCCACGCATAAGTTTAGGTCATGTTACATAAGTGAAACTAAATGGTGCTATAGTGTGACGGCAAACAAAAGATCTTTCTCCCAGAATAGCTCGCGCATCTCCCCCCACACCACTCAGCTATTACAGACGAGCAGAGCTGGTAGCCAGCGCCCCCCCAAACCCAATCCATGATGCGTGAGAGGCATGCACAGACGAAGATGCACTTTATAAATCACCATTATTGTGGAACCGGTGGGCAGTTAGAAAATTTTACTACTAACAGATACAAAAGTGGGCGGTAGATATAAAAAGGTAGACTACCTCTGCACTAGATAATCCATGTCCCATTGGATCATTGTTTCAAAAATATTTTTTTACTAGATTTCTCAATGCCTTCAACACAGAGCTTCTTATTGACTGTCTTCACTGGAAAAATTGGGATATATTTAGAGATGTATCTGCCTTGAAAATAGCCCAACTTGAATAGTATAGCAAAAACATCAACAGGCAGCAAATTCTTTTGAGATTTTCTGTTACAGTGTAAACAGATTCATGATTATGTTTATGTCATTTTTTTATTTACAAAACTAGCCAGATTTCAATCCATCGGAGTCATGGGTCTATACGTCTTCCCATATTTGTTCAGATGTTACTGTATTTGTTGTTATAGAATTGGCTAAAATATATTATGTAAAAGTAAAAAAATTGAGGCTATATGTTATCATCTTATTCTACCACACTAAAAAATCAGAAGTTAACCCTTTTTTTTCTTTTTTCACTTTTTCCTCTTCCATTTTTCTTCCCCCATTTCTCACTTTTTTCTTTGAATTTTGATAAATTAATAAAAAAAAATTGGAACTAGAAATGTTTATTGCATTACTCGATAGCAAAAGCATCAATATAAAATATGAAATGTAATTATCTATGGGTAGTCCTAGTTGGCTATTACAATAGCAGCAGGGACCATATATTGCAATAGTGTTGTTTTTATCAGTTACCATTTTTATTTTGCAACTTAAAAATGAAATATATAGAGAGCAGCTGAATTCGTCTTCAAATATAGTATATTTGTCAAGGAGAGTCCTTTTTTGGCAGACAAATATATTCCTGAAAAATTCCAGATTTCTCATGAAAAGTTAATTTTAATTCTAAAATTGTGCAGAAATGCTCTCTGAGATTATTTTTGTTTTCCATAAACTAGGTTTGATGTTTGTTGAATTCTTTTCTCTCTCTAGTGTTTTTACTCTGCATATATGGAGAGCTAGAATCAAGACCTATTTTTTCCTGTCTATTTTTACAAGGGTTAGAGAGATTTCCTTTCTAGCTTGGAGGAGAGAAAGTAGGACTTTGATGCTATAGATGTGGGTGTTACATCTCATTCTAAATCTTGCGTGTGTTGGTATAGGAAATTTGTTTCAGTATATATCAGTGAAAAATTAATTGTGTGTTTCTGTTTTCTTTTAGAAAATATCCTTATAACTTTTGTGCCCAGATATGGAATCAATTTCTATGATGGGAAGTCCTAAAGTCTTAAATGAAGCTTTCTTACCAAATGGCAGAAATTACATCAAAGACACCAGTAAGCTTACAGTTGGCATAATTGGAAGTGGGGACTTCGCTAAATCCTTGACAACTAGGCTTATCAAATGTGGGTTTCATGTGGTAATAGGAAGCAGAAACCCTAAATTTGTGGCGGAATTCTTTCCCCATGTTGTTGATGTCACTCATCATGAAGATGCTATCGCAAAAGCAAACATATTTTTTATCGCTATACGCAGAGAACACTATGCAACTTTGTGGGACCTCAAGCATCTTCTTGTTGGTAAAATTCTTGTAGATGTCAGCAACAACATGAAAATTAACCAGTATCCAGAATCCAATGCAGAATACCTGGCATCCCTTTTTCCAGATTCCTTTGTTGTTAAAGGGTTCAATGTTATTTCAGCATGGGCATTACAAGTAGGACCAAAAGATGCAAGCAGACAGGTAAGTTATGCATTTCAGCATTTAAAACAATGAAAATGATGATCAAGTATACATGAGAAACCCTTTGAAGCAGGGATGAAATGCTACTGGTTCGGACCGGTTCAGCCAAATCAGTAGCGATGGAGGCAGGTTTGGAGAACTGGTAGCGGCGGCAGTGCGAGACTCTGCCCATCTGCCCGGTCATCATTACTTCCTGGCTTTAACCAGGAAGTAACCTGTTTTTTTACTTTCTGCACATGCATAGAAGGGTTTGTGCATGCGAATAGGGTATACGTGATGCGTGCGCACTTCCAAACCTGTAGGGAAGGTAAGTAGGTTTTACCTGTGTCTTGAAGCTTCTGCTACAAAATGCTGTAATTTTTCATATGAGAGTACCTAAAAAATTAAATGAGATTATTTCTCATTTTCATGGTATGGCAACTTCAGCATTCAATTTTATTACGAGGGCAGAGGAGAGTTTCAGATTGAGAGCCTCATTTGATATTTGATTGGCTCATCAATCCACAATCAAAAGTCCAGAGCAAAAGAGAGTAGGACAACATGCCTTCAATTTAAATTTATTTATTTATTTGATTTTTATACGGCCCTTCTCCCGAAGGACTCAGGGTGGTGTACAGGCAAGATAAAACATACAATGTACAAATTAAAATGCAATTTAAAAAACTTATTTTAAAATTAGCCTGAAAAAATTAAAATATGCCAAGAACTAAAAACCCCATTTAAAATTAATCAAATTTACAAAATTTAAAATTAAAATTCAATTCAAGCTAGCCCCGCGCGAATAAAAAGGTGTATCTTCAGTTCGCAACGGAATGTCCGAAGGTCAGGTATTTGGCGTAAGCTCGGGGGAAGCTCGTTCCAGAGTGTGGGAGCCCCCACAGAGAAGGCCCTTCCCCTGGGGGCCGCCAGCTGACATTATTTGGCGGGCAGCACCCTGAGAAGTCCCTCTCTGTGAGAGCGTACGGGTCGGTGGGAAGCATGTGGTAACAGCAGGCGGTCCCGTAAGTACCCAGGCCCTAAGCCATGGAGCGCTTTAAAGGTCGTAACCAACACCTTAAAGTGCACTCGAAAGGCCACAGGTAGCCAGTGCAGTCTGCGCAGGAGCGGTGTTACGTGGGAGCTACGCGTAGCTCCCTCTATCACCCGTGCAGCTGCATTCTGGACTAACTGAAGCCTCCGAGTGCACTTCAAGGGGAGCCCCATGTAGAAGCATTACAATAATCCAAGCGAGAGGTAACGAGCGCATGAGTGACCGTGCACAGGGCATCCCGATCAAGGAAGGGGCGCAACTGCCGAACCAGGCGAACCTGGTGGAAGGCCCTCCTGGAGACGGCCGTCAAATGATCTTCAAGCGACAGCCGATCATCCAGGAGGACACCTAAGTTGCGCACCCTATCCTTTGGGGCCAATAACTCACCTCCAACAGTCAGCCGCGGCTGCAGCTGGCTGAATCGGGATGCCGGCATCCACAGCCACTCCGTCTTGGAGGGATTAAGCTTGAGCCTGTTTCTCCCCATCCAGACCCGTACGGCCTCCAAACACCGGGACAGCACTTCAACAACTTCATTGGGGTGGCCCGGGGTGGAAAAGTACAGCTGGGTGTCATCAGCGTACTGCTGGTATCTCACCCCGAAGCCACTGATGATCTCACCCAACAGCTTCATATAGATGTTGAACAGCAGGGGCGAGAGAATCGACCCCTGCGGGACCCCACAAGTGAGGCACCTCGCGGTCGACCTCTGCCCCCCTGTCAACACCATCTGCGACTGGTCGGAGAGATAGGAGGAGAACCACCGATACACGGTGCCTCCCACTCCCAATCCCTCCAACCGGCGCAGCAAGATACCATGGTCGATGGTATCAAAAGCCGCTGAGAGGTCTAATAGGACCGGGGCAGAGGAATAACCCCTGTCCCTGGCCCTCCAGAGATCATCCACCAATGCGACCAAAGCTGTCTCCGTGCTGTATCCGGGTCGGAAGCCGGACTGGAACGGGTCTAGATAGACATCTTCATCCAGGTATTGGGGTAGCTGTCGCGCCACAGCACTCTCTACAACCTTCGCAACAAAGCGAAGGTTGGAGACTGGACGATAATTACCCAAAATAGCTGGGTCCAGGGAGGGCTTCTTAAGGAGGGGTCTCACCACCGCCTCTTTCAAGGCGGTAAAACTAAAGTAAGTATAATTCATGTGACTAGAATTGTTTGAAAATAATTTATAAGAAATATTTTAGATCCTGCATGAATGCTGCACATATACCATGTAAGTCTGTTTTGTGTTTCTGTATCTGCTTTAAGAGCAAGATTAAAGATGTGTAGTTGTAATGATTTCATTAAAGCAGCATTTGTGGATTTTTCATTCTTGTGTAGAAAAAAGACATGTATGTCTGAATGATACTTTTTAAAAATTATTTTAAGTATTCACAGTAAACTGGTCACATCCCATGTATTTAATAATTTCTCTTACTATCAATATTTGGTGGAACACTATGGGATGTATCTAAGATTTGGGGGAATTATGTACAGTCCAAAATTTGTGGGAATTGTGTACGGGCAATATGTTTTGCACCATTGACTTAACATGAAATAAAGATAAAAATAAAATATAGATAAAATAATTACAAATGCTTTTTAAAGTGTAATATGGATGTCTGTAAAGTTAAGTTAAAAATAATTACAGGAAATTTCATACTTGGAAATACATACATTAGTTTGACTATTTAGTCCATGTGGTTACTAATAATTTGTTTGTTTGTTTTAGGTTTACATATGTGGTAACAGCATTCAAGCTCGACATCAAGTTATTGAACTTGCTCGTCAGCTCAGTTTTATTCCTATTGATTTGGGCACTTTAGCATCCGCAAGAGAGATTGAAAATTTACCTCTTCAGTTGTTCACACTCTGGAAAGGACCAGTCATAGTGGCTGTTGGCCTAGCCACCTTCTTTTTTATCTATTCCTTTATTAGAGATGTAATACATCCTTACGTGAGAAATCATCAGAGTGATTTTTATAAGATTCCTATTGAGATTGTGAACAAGACATTGCCAGTTGTTGCAATTACTTTATTGTCTCTAGTGTATTTATCAGGGCTCCTGGCAGCTGTTTATCAACTTTATTATGGTACTAAATACAAACTGTTTCCATCCTGGTTAGAAAATTGGCTACAGTGTAGAAAACAGCTTGGGTTACTTAGTTTTTTTTTTGCAACAGTTCATGTTGTTTACAGCCTTTGCTTGCCTATGAGGAGGTCAGAACGATACCTATTTTTAAATACAGCTTATCAACAGGTAAGAAAAATATCCTTTTTGGATCAAGTAATTCAGAATACCCTGCATGTGTGATTAGTAATTTGAGATATGTTGATCATTGCCTTAACATTTTTTCCTGCATGAAAAAAACATTAAATTATGGTTTTTAAATATGTTAACATTTTGTAGTGATGTAGTGATGTATGTACTGATGAATAATAATATATAAAGTATTGCTCATTTTTTTAAAAATTGATTTAGCTTCAATAATGGTCACCCTCTTGTTTCTGAAAAGTGCTCATAACTCCCCAAATGATCAATTTAGCTATAAACAAACTACTCAAAATAAAAGGAATTACAATTTATTATTTACTTTGCATAATGTATTCTTCTTCTAAACATGAAAGGGCCAGATGTACCAGCCAGATGAAGTTTCTAAAGCCTCCTTACTTAATTATATAACTCTCTCCTCTTGGCTCCCATTCATGATAGTTCACCAGGCACACTTTAAAATCCTTCAGATTTTCCAGTTAGTTTTAAATAATTTTCTATAAATGTGTTAAAATTGTTGAAGATTCCATAATCTATTTTTACAGGTCCATGAAAATATTGAAAATTCCTGGAATGAGGAAGAAGTATGGCGAATTGAAATGTACATCTCTTTTGGAATAATGAGCCTTGGGCTGCTTTCTTTGTTGGCTGTGACTTCCATTCCATCAGTAAACAAATCATTAAACTGGAGGGAATTCAGTTTTATTCAGGTGTGTACTAAACTGAAATACTAAATGTAATTAATCTAATCTAGTAAAAGACTTTAGTAGCATTCAATATTGAAAGATTCAAGCTTGTGTGATCTGGTCTTTGTGTACTGAGAGCGCTGGAAACTGGGAGACCAGCTTCCCAACGCACATGCATATGCCAGGAAGTTAAGCTTTTGGTTTCCAATGCGTGATGCGTGCCGGAAACCTGAATCTCAGTCTCCCGGTGCAGTTTCTGGTGCTCCCACACTTGCACACCAGGGAGCTGCTCTTCCGGTTTCTGGTGCGCACATGCACATACTCCCATTTCAGCACTCCAAAAAGGTTCACCAACATTGCCCTATGTCATTTATATTATTTTAAAATATTCACAATTTCATTACAGTGTCCTGATACCACAAATTATAGCCCAAGTAATAGCCCAATATACATTTTAGGAATACTTAAGAATTATACATGGAATATATTTACTAATTATTTATTAATGTGATTGTTTTTATTAATATGCTTGGTCTTTATGTAAAACTATTTTCATAACTATTTATTCAAATAAATAAACTCTGTTTCTTTTTTTGCTTTCTAACAGTAGAGCATATCTCATGTTTTGTACTAATCCAGTAAAAATTGAAAGGCCTTTCCAATAAGCATTTGAATATTTAAGATGTTTCCATTCATTTTACACTTTCTTTCTGTTAATTGGAAGAGTTAATTGGAGTCATCATACTAAAAATTATTAGCCCAATTTTCAAAATATTGAACTCTAATTTTTATTGTATGTTCACAAGTCCTTTAGCCATGTTTAGAGTTAATTTTTATTTAGTATGTTTTGTATACTAAAATATGAAGAAACCTAATCTATTTATATCTACGTTTATAATAGTTTAAGTTTTTGTAAATAACTTTTAATAGTTTGCTATATGTGGAAATCATGATGTCAGCATTTTAATTTGTATTTGTTTCTCATCTTCAAATCTCAAAGTCTACCCTTGGATACGTCGCTCTTCTCATAAGTACTTTCCATGTATTAATTTATGGATGGAAAAGAGCCTTTGAAGAAGAATGCTACAGATTTTACACGCCACCAAATTTTGTTCTCGCACTTGTCTTGCCTTGTGTGGTAATTCTGGGTAAGATAATTTTGCTTCTACCGTGTATAAATAGGAAACTGAGAAAGATCAGAAGAGGATGGGAAAAAAGACAATTTATACAAGATGGAAATGGATCTGATTCATATCCCTCACCAGAAAGAATTACAGTCATGTGAACATACAATGAAAATATTACCACAATGTTTGTCCCTTTAAATGTCTGTATTTAATACTGTATAGGTTTTATTTTAGACTGAAATATCTCAGGCATTAAGTGATATTCAGAATATAAGCAATACAGGTAAAAGCAGACATTGAATTTTCATCATAATAGATAAGAACGAATATATTTTGAAGGATTTGATTTGAAACTTAAGCCACTTCTGCCATTCCAAGATTACAGATTTAAACAAATGTAACAGATAATAAGTTCCATTGAATTCAGTAAACTTTACTGAGGGTGGATTTGCTTGCAATCTACTGTATTAGATGTAGCTTCAGTTAGCATACAAGGCTCAATAAAGGGGCCTCAGAGCCACAACCACACCCCTACAGTCCTCTAAAAGTTGTCAGCAAGTTGGAATTACTCTTCTGATTTTTCATACTATTAATGACATTTTAAATTAATCAAATGTAAACCTTTTATTTATTAGATTACAAGTGTGCCTCTGGGTGTGACTCACAACAATTAAAACAAACAGTAAAAAAAAAATAAACAAAACAGGATACAGCTACTCTGAAACCATTATTATAAATTCAATAAAACATCAATTGCAGCTGGTAAATATAAATTGAATATCCATTTAATACTGCCATTACCAATGCTCATGACTACTGCAGACCTCTAGGAACAATGGCACAGCTAAGTCTTCAGGTCCTTCCTGAAGGCCAGAAGGGTAGTTACCAGTTCTTTTTTTTTTTTTTTGTTTACATTTATATCCCGCCCTTCTCCGAAGACTCAGGGCGGCTTTATTCTGGTCCTTCCTGTTCACTGGGCATGGTCTGTCATAAAGGCCAAATTTCTTGCTTGCTTCAAACTAACTTTAAAGCTATTATAGATTTCAGCACTTCAAGAGATAAATCTACTATTTTTACCTAATTGTTTTTCTACTTTCTGGCTTGCATTCTTAATGCTCTGATTATTAGGCTAAAGATGAGATACATTTTATATCATTCTCTGATATCATTGGGCAGCTGATATTACTGTTAGTCTTTAGACCCCCTGAAGCGTTTTTTTCTTTGATACAACATTCTCTGCAGTCAAAGATGTAGATGAATCTAGCCATTATTTAAATTTCATATAGTACCCAAACCCAATACTAGGAAATTATGGAAAATTAAAAAGTCAAGCAATTCAACTGGGCTGGAGCACTGCCACTGGATCCAGATAAGGCCATTCAAGGCCATGTTTTTCACTTGAAGGAAAGGGAAAACAAAAGTGCAGTTACCTGCTAAAATGAGAAATATAAAGTATACAATATGGTGGTACTTCTACTTTGAATCTGGGAAATTCCTTGCCTCAAAACTGAGAAGTATATTTAAAAGTTTTTATTTGAAATTTTTAAGAAAGCCATTATAGAGTTAGTATTTGTAACTGTGTTATAATTAAAAGCTATTAATTTATTTTAAATGTTAAAAAAAACGAAACATAACTATTGGTCGATACAGGAAATGCCTAGTTGAACAACAGCTTTATTAAGATTCAACCAAAAAAGTGACAATTGTTGAATTGTCCAAGACTGTTCAGAAAACAATATGTACCATATAGGGTATTGAAGCAGATGCTTTAAAAAAAAGCAGAGTCAGGTGCTTTTGTGTTAGGTGTCTCCACACCCACCCCATAAACAGGATAAATTGAGAGTCGATAATCTCTGTTTTGCTGGATTCTTGGGAGTGAATGAGGTAAGAAATGAAGAATCTGCAAGAAAAATGCAAGTTCAGACAGCTCCAAATACCTAACACTCTAAACCTGACCTACATTGTGTTTTATTCAAAGAATAGCAGCCATTAATTTGTTTCTGTGCTAAATTTAATCTAACATGCTTCATCCACAGCTTTCATTTTAGATTGATATAATTAGACATCTGGTCTTGTTTTTGGACTTTTTCACTTTCCCTTTATTGTTTTATTGTAGGATTTTGTTAGAATTCTGAGAAAATTTTGTAATCTTAAACAACATTACATAGTATTTTGAATGATACCTAGCTATGCTTTTTACTATCTAAATTAGCCAGAGGATTGCAATTAGCAGACAGAATGAAACAGAACTATGTGTGAAGCATGTAAACTAAACATAATCATGGCTGTTTAAACAATAATTATTTCAATTACAAATATAGCAGGAAAATATGTAAATATAAAATCAATTATCCAGGCCAAAAGCATGTAAAAAGGTCAAATCATGGCAAAAGTTTATTAAACTTTATAATTTATTTTAATAAACTTTGGACTAGTTGCCATGATTTAACCTTCTTACATAGCAGGACCAAGTTAGACTTTTGAGGGCAGCCAGCAATATATCCTATACTATGAAGAATTTGGTAATTTATCAGATTACCAAATGTAATCCATATTCTCCATACATACACACAGAGACATAAAATTTCACTCAGAACAACTGAAATATAACAATTATACTTTATGGAAGGATTTCACAATTTTTATAGCCAGTTAACAATTAATAGTAAAGATACTATAAATGTGGAACAACTGATTGAAAATACAAGCTCTAACAAATTAATCAAATAGGACAGATCAAAAGCTTCCATTTACATCAATATATCATTAGATATTCCAATGTAGAAATGCACAAATCTAATACTTATTCTCTTGATGATTAGATGCAGATCACTAGAATTCTTAATATACATCTTGCTTCTGATATAGTGATACATATAGTAGATGGAAAAGTACCAGTGTTAAGTTGCCTCCTGGCAATACCTCCTGGCATTCACTTATCTCCATACTGAGTAAAACTTTTGAGTAAAGTGAAGTATTCAAGTACAGCATTGATTATCTTAACATAATTAAAAAAACTATATTTGGTTGGAGTACACCAAGTTACTGTTGACTACTTGTAATATTTCCTGTGATATTAATAATATATTTTAAATATGCTTTATTGTGCTTTATTAAATGTACTATTTATGGTGTTTTCATAAAAACCCAATCAGTTTCTACAATGAATCTGCTAAAACCAAATTACCATAAATTAATTAATATTAATTTCATTTTTGAAGCTTCAGTTGTAGAATTTTAAAACTTTCAGTATCAGAATCTTGATCATTATTCTGTTCTTTGCTAGAATGTTCCTTACTTCACCAGCTAGGTGTGTTCTACTATTGCCATTTAAAGTCAGTGAAGATTCTCAAAACATACAGCCAAAATAAATGTTATTTGTTAAATCCTTTAAAAAATCTGAGGCAGCCTTCTGTAGTTTTACGATACATCATCTGTGCAAATATTTTTCTATGGAGAGAACTAAGTAATCAACATTCAGTTGAACCACAAAAAGTGGGCCCTGCACATGGAAAAACACTAGGAAGGCCTATGTGAAAAATGTATTCACTTTTCACCATCACTTTGTATATTATGTTAAAGTCCTCAGACAATGGAACATATTATTATTTTGAATTATTTTCATATTTTACATTAGATTTGCAGTATTTAAATGCTTTCTGTAACAATTATTGCATAGTAGATAATAAAATATTTAAATAATTTTCTATTTTTAAAAACCAATACTTGTTTGCTAGTATTGATATGGCTGGCAAGAATAAAAAACACCATTTATATTGCTATTATATCTGTAGAGTGGAAGTTCATACAAATTAGACATAGGATTGCTTAATTTGCTTTCTTCTGTTTTTAATAAAGCAGGACTGAATTCCTTAAAGCAGCAACATCTTTTTTCAGGTTTGAGTAATTGCTGTGCTCACATGATAACTTAAGCACTTTTGAATCGTTGTTGATGGGTGCACAGCCATAACTACTAGACTGGTACAGTTACTATGTTGTAGGAATGAGATTAAATAGGAAACATTGATTAACATAATTTTATATGAAACAGAAAGGGCTAAACTATTATAAACTAATTTGATATTTGATTTTTAAATTAATTTTTTACCATAAACAGTCAAAACTCTAAAAAATTGAAGTGAAAAAAATAATCCCAAAAAATTAAACAAGACAATTTAAAGGGAAACTTTTAAATTCTTGTATTTATCAGCCATTTTTTCATGATTTTTTTTTCTTTCCTTATCCATGACTGACTTGTATATGCTCTGTACTTGGAATAATACTATATACTATATAATATACTATACCACATTTCAGGTGGTTGTTTCAATGCCTCTTAAATTTCATCATATTTAGAATATTAGATGTTAAAATATTTTACTCTTATAGTTGTGCCCCTAGCTGGCTTGGATCTAGACAACCTATTAATATCAGTGGGTCAGTTCTTAGAGTTTGACTACTGTAAGTCTCGGATAAGCTCAAACATCCTTACTTGTTCACAGCTTTGTTGCATTTTCCTTAAATATATTTTAAAAATTAATTAGAAATATGGTGAAAAAGTTTCAGAAAGGATTACCTACAGAAACGTAAGTAAACTATCACCAAAGAATCCAAACAATTATCTTCGTAGTTATTAAATGACCAAAACGATCCTCATAAATTTAGATTGTTTTCTAATATGATCTATCATATACTTTTTATTTTCTTTCTGTTCTAACTCTGAGTGGAGCAGCTAAACCTGAGTAAATCTTCAACATAATACAAAGTACATGTAACAACTATCAGTGCTGCCTCATCTTCGACCACCGTGTAATGTTAGATATCTATAGTTATCAGACATAATAGGAATTTTTCAGGGTGCATCAGATTGAAATGAAGATAAATGTCCAGAGTCCATTCAGCATGGACAGCTATAGCAAATTTAAATAAATCAATAAAATTCACAATGAAGGAAATTCCATCTATGTAATTTCCAATAAAATTTATTAGCAAATTGTTTTTCCCTAATAAGTACTGTATTGAATCAAGTAAGGCTTCTAGATAAATATATTTGGAATCAGATTGATTTGATTCTGTGAGCTGTTTTTCTATCATAGATTCTCACAAGAAATATAAATATTTATGCTACAAAAGCTACTGCAAGTCCAGGATTTTTTATTTGCACTTGGTTGCAAATGCTCTGAAAATATTGTGAAACTGTAAAAGTGTTCTTACAGAATTAAACACAGTTATTTTTCATATTAAAGAGAGATTAATTTATTTTAAATATAATACCAAATAATTAACTTGTATTTTTAGATAAAATAGCCACATTGAAATACAGATATGCTACATAGAATGTTATTACATATTGACTGCAGTTTTCAACCCACAAATGTACATTGCTTTTCATATGTACATGCCTTAAAAGCATGCAAAGTAACAGAAGGATTGCAACCCAATTTATACAGTCAAAGTATATTTGACTTTAGTTCAAAGTCAAATATAGTTCAAAGCGAGTCAGTAGTATGACTCTAAGTTAACCAAAGTGTTCCTAGAATTAATACTTTTGCTAGATACTCAAATTTAATTGCAAAAATGTACATAATTATTGTATGCTAATTATTAGAAACTCTTCCTGCTCCAAGGTTATTTACCACAATGTGTTTGACTAAGAATGAGTTTTTGCTTAACAAAATAACAGAGTTGTCTTGTTATTTCTAGTCCAACTCCCTACTCAAGCAGGAAACTGTTTCAGACAAATGGTTGTCCAGTCTCTTCTTAATCTCTCTTAATTTCTTCTTACATATTCCTTACTTTCTGTGTACTCATTTTTCTTATATTATGCACTATTATAACAATTCCCAGGACTTGTTAAGCTAATTTTGATTATATCTGACATAACCATTACCTTATAATATTGTCAAGCCATGATTTGTAGCTAAAGGACAATTTATTGTAGCTTGAAAATTAATCTATTTTTTCCTTTTGGATCTAACAGAAATGTGTGGAAATTTTCCACTATGCTGTGTGAAACGTAGGAAAGTACATAAGCAATTTAATATTCATACATTGCAGTATATTGGTCATTGTTAAACCAGGCCATTATACACACACACACACACACACACAAACAAACAAAAACACCTGTCATTACCCCAATATTTTCAATGAAACTAATATTGCCATATATTTTGAATTGAGTAAAAGCCATATAATAAATATAAATTGTTTATATACTTTTAGAAAACTTCAAATATTTTCAATTTCTAAAAATATAACTTTATTTCTCATTACAATGCATTATAATATTCTAACGGCGCTTAATGTATGTGTGATATTCAAAACAAAATTTCTATGCATAATATAATCCTTATAAAAAACTTTGAATTTTAATTTTTCACAGCTGTAAATGATTGGTTTGTTTCTGTATTTAAATGGTGTCTTGATTAGTGTTATTCAGCTCTTTTAATTTTATTTGTTTACTGCATCTGCAGAATACATTAGAGTTGAATTTATGTCAGATAAATTGTTTTGTGATTCTACTGCATTTTATTTAATAGTGTCTATTTGACTGTACCAGTATAAATTCTGAAATGTGTGTCCATTCTTGAACAAATGTGTGATGTTACAATCATAATAAACTTCCTTTGTGAAACAGATTTTACATGTTCAATGTGCATTTGTAATTATTTACTATGGATTATATTATGTTCAATCTAATAACAATAACAACAACAACAAAAACAAAAACAACAGAGTTGGAAGGGAGCTTGGAGGCCTTCTAGTCCAACCCCCTGCCCAGACAGGAAACCCTACACCATCTCAGACAGATGGTTATCCAACATTTTCTTAAAAATTTCCAGTGTTGGAGCATTCACAACTTCTGCAGGCAAGTCGTTCCACTTATTAATTGTTCTAACTGTCAGGAAATTTCTCCTTAGTTCTAAGTTCCTTCTTTCCTTGATCAGTTTCCACCCATTGCTTCTTGTTCTACCTTCAGGTGCTTTGGAGAACAACCCGACTCCCTCTTCTTTGTGGCAACCCCTGAGATATTGGACCACTGCTATCATGTCTCCCCTAGTCCTTCTTTTCATTAAACTAGACATACCTAGTTCCTGCAACCGTTCTTCATGTTTTAGCCTCCAGTCCCCTAATCATCTTTGTTGCTCTTCTCTGCACTCTTTCTAGAGTCACATCTTTTTTACATCGCGGCAACCAAAACTGAATGCAGTATTCCAAGTGTGGCCTTACCAAGGCATTATAAAGTGGCACTAAAACTTCACGTAATCTTGATTCTATCCCTCTGTTTATGCAGTCCAGAACTGTGTTGGCTTTTTTAGCAGCTGCTGCACACTGCTGGCTCATATCTAAATGGTCGTCCACTAGGACTCCAGGATCCCTCTCACAGGTACTACTGTTGAGCAAGGTACCACATATATGTACCTGTGCATTTTGTTTTTGTTTTTTCCCTAAATGTAGATCCTTACTTTTTTCACTGTTGAATTTCATTTTGTTAGATAGCGCCCAATGTTCAAGTCTATCAAGATCCTTCTGTAACGAGCCTATCTTCTGGAGTGTTGGCTATTCCTGCCAAAATAATGTTGGAAGTAGTTTAATGCAACAAAAATTCAACTTGAAAATAAAACATATCAATAAAACACAGCAACATCATCCTAAGAAGTAGCTACTCATCCGATTTATAGCAGAAAGGTTCCTATCATTATTTTTCTGTTCTAAATCTCTCCATTCTGTAAAATACCAATATCTTCTGAGTATGGCATTTTTTACAGGATTAGCTAGACATTATAGAGTGGAAGTGTTAAATTTGTTGAATGATATACGGCTGTGGATATAAAACACAAATGTTCAGAAATATTCTAGGATGCACCAGGTCATGAAAGGAATTCTTGAATCCATTCTTCTAACAAGTTTCTTGTATTCTCTAAAGTTACAGCATGTTCAAGGTAGAGGCACAAATAGGAAGATCCTAAAACTGCTCACAAAGTTGAATGACCTCTGTAGATTAATGAATAATCATTAATCAATTATAACTCAGGCTACAATGTTGAGATAATCAGACATTACCAATAAAAGCTGAAGAAATATGTCTGGTATATCTTTTCCGGTCCATTGAAGGTTGTTTCAAAGAGTTCTCACAGACTGTCCATCTCTGTTGTCACTGTCTATCAGAGATTTCATAGTGCATAAGGTTTGCATGATTGAATGAACATGAGATAAATATGCTAAACTTATGCTTTTAAAATCCAGCAGTAGTCTCCTGGTATTGTTGAGTGATGTTCACTTTGATCTAGTTTTACATTTAAAAAATTCCTAACTATATCGCAATGGGCAAACCTCATGTAACATAAATTTGTAGCTAAATCTTTGGAAAGATTGGTTTTTTGGCATGTTTTTTAGGTTACATAAATTCTTAGATTTAAAAGGAAATTGGAGGGTGACCTTTATTCCTAAATTGTGGTTAGGAATAGATATATAGAATAGAATAGAATAGAATAGAATAGAATAGAATAGAATAGAATAGAATAGAATTTTTATTGGCCATGTATGATTGGACACACAAGGAATTTGTCTTGGTGCGTATGCTCTCAGTGTACATAAAAAAAAGATACATTCATCAAGAATTCTAAGGTACAACACTTAATGATAGTCATAAGCACTCACAAATAAGCACTCAGGAACAATCAATATCAATATAAATCATAAGGATACAAGCAACAAAGTTACAGTCATACAGTCATAAGTGGAAGGAGATGGGTGATGGAAACGATGAGAACATTAATAGTAGTGCAGATTTAATAAATAGTTTGACAGTGTTGTGGGAATTTGTTTGGCAGAGTGATAATGTTTGGCAAGAAACTGTTCTGTGTCTAGTTGTTCTGCTGTGCAGTGCTCTGTAGCGTAGTTTTGAGGGTAGGAGTTGAAACAGTTTATGTCCAAGATGTGAGGGGTCTGTAAATATTTTCACAGTCTTTTTGACTCATGCAGTATACAGGTCCTCAATGGAAGGCAGGTTGGTAGCAATTATTTTTTTTGTAGTTCTAATGGTCTTCTGAAGTTTGTGTCTTGTTGGGTTGCAGAACCAAACCACACAGTTATAGAGGTGCAGATGACAGACCCAGTAATTCCTCTGTAGAACTGTATCAGCAGCTCCTTGGGCAGTTTGAGCTTTCTGAGTTGGCACAGAAAGAATATTCTTTGTTGTGCTATTTTGATGAAGTTTTTGATGTTAGCTGTCCACTTTAGATCTTGTAATATGATAGAACCTAGAAATTTGAAGGTCTCTACTGTTGATACTGTGTTGTTTAGTATTGTAAGAGGTGGAAGTATGGAAGGGTTTCTCCTAAAGACCACCATTTCTTGAAGTCCATTTCTACAGTTTTGAGTGTGTTCAGTTCCATATTGTTCCAGTCGTACCACGAGGCTAGTTGTTCAACCTCCTGGCTATATGCGGATTCATGATTGTCTCGAATGAGACCAATCACTGTTGTGTCATCTGCGAACTTCAGTAGTTTAACAGATGGATCTTTAGAGATGCAGTCATTGGTATATTTATTTTATTTATTTATTTATTTATTTATTTATTTATTTATTTATTTATTTATTTATTTATTTTGTCACAACAATATATATAAGTGTCATACAAAAAGATTATATAGTATATAAACATATATATGAGTAAATATTAGGAGGTATAAGCATATATATAGGAAGAAGAAAAAAACAATATGACAGGAACGGTAGCCACGTTTGTGCTCTTATGCATGCCCCTTATGGTCCTCTTAGGAAAGGGGTGAGGTCAATAGTAGAAAGTTTTTGGTTAAAGTTTTTAGGATTATGGGAAGAGACCACAGAGTCAGGTAATATGTTCCAAGCACTGATAACTCTGTAACAGAAGTCATATTTTCTGCAATCTAGATTAAAGCGGTTAACATTAAGTTTAAATCTATTGGTTGCTCTTGTATTATTGCAATTAAAGCTGAAGTTGTCTTTAACAGGAAGGACATTACAATAGATGATTCTATGAGTTAAACTTAGGTCTTGTCGAAGGCGACGGAGTTCCAAGTTTTCTAAGCCTAGGATTTCAAGTCTAGTGGGATAAGGTATTTTGTTGTTTTCAGAGGAATGGAGAACTCTTCTTGTAAAATATTTCTGGACACGTTCAATTGTATTGATGTCAGAGATGTGGTGAGGGTTCCAAACAGGCGACCTGTATTCTAGAATTGGTCTAGCAAATGTTTTACTTAGTAGTGTAGTGTTTTTGGAAAAGAAGCTACGCAAGATTAGGTTAACAACTCTTAGAGCCTTTTTTGCTATGTAGTTGCAGTGGGCTTTGGCACTTAAATCATTTGACATGAAAACTCCAAAGTCTTTAATGGGATGGGGGTCATCTGTAAGGTAATGTCCATCAAGTATGTACTTAGTGTTTGGGTTCTTTTTTCCAATATGTAAGACTGAGCATTTGCTGGTTGAGATTTGGAGTTGCCAAGTTTTAGACCAAGCGGTTAGATGACCAAGGTCTTTTTGAATGATAGATGTATTGTCTGTGGTGTTAAATAGTTTGACATCGTCCGCAAAGAGAAGTGGAGAGAACACACAGCGTTGGGGGGCCTCTGTGCTAATTTTACAGGTATCTAATCTGTTCTGATTATTTGTGATCTGATGGAAGGTGTTTCATCAGGATTATCTATCCGTAAATGTGCATGAGACTCTGCATGTTTGGTTTGTTGTGACCTTGATAATTTTTGTCTGCTTATTTTTATATGATGATACTTTTTCCGTTTTTGATTTATTGTGTTTATATTGTGTACTGTACAGAGTCACAGTTTGAGTTAAGTGAAAATAAATAAGCCTAAATGACAAAGTATGGATTCACATTGCAAATCCCACCATTTCATACCTGCATTACAATGCTCCACAGAAGTAGGGCTAGAAGCTGTAGCCTGTTACACACATTTATAGCCAGAAGCAACGGAATACCTAAAGAGTAACTATAGAAAGAAAATACATATGCAGCATTTCTGAATAGACCTGGTGGTATTGCTGACATGCCATGAACCTATTCTGGAAAATTACTTAATTAGAATTTAGGACAAAGTAAAAACACTGACATGGAAAATGTTGACACTCTTGAAGCAGAGGGATTCTCTTCAAGATTTGTGAATCTTCACACTGCCTTAAGTCACTTTGCACAATCAGAACCAGAGATTTTGAAACTTCAAGAGAAACTTTTCCTGATAAAGGCTTTCAGCGGGGAAGTGGGGGAGGAAAACGGCTGCACAAATGGTTTTTTTTTTTTAAATTACGATGATTTCTCGTGTTTCTATCCATTTCTGACAGCCAGGAACTGGATCGATGGCATCTGATGAGCTGGGACGAGCTTTTCCTTCCTTTTTAAAGCTGACGACGACACTGCTAATATCGCTAAGGTTACGGCGGGGTATTATTAATGCAATAATATCGTTTGGGCGCCATTCCTTTGGGGTGCTTTTCTTACGGGCAATGAGTGTGCTTCGGCTCGAAGGAAGCCAAGCTTTGGCTCCTTAGGGCCTTTCCCTTCCGCAAAACTATAAAACACCTTAACCTAACGGCATCTTCGTAGGGTATATGATAAATAACAAAGCAGCTGAGGTGGCGGGAAGGAGCAATAATTTCGGGGTTGTAGCAGCCCGAGGCCTCTTCCCTGACTTTCTCGCCCTGGGAAAAGGGACCCATCGCCCCAGCTGAGGGCTTTGGTCGAGGGCCTGTTGGGTTTGTTTTCTCTTCTGTTTTCCTTCGCCTGCCGTCCGCTCCTCCCATGGGACCGCTAGCGCTTCTCTCGCTGCCATGGCAACGGCGCCCGGTTTGTGTTTTCCTCTGTGGAAGAGGCAGCGTTGAAGCCTGGGTTGCCGATCCTTTCGGAGCCATGGCTTCCCCGGCTCTGCCGGAAGTTTCGCCGATTCTCATGGTTCCCTCTTTCAGCGAGAAACACAGGCATCTCTCCTCTTCCTCCAGGCTGGATAGCAAACTCAGCAACGGCCTCGAGCAGGTGAGAGAAAGTTGCGGCTATAGAGATTCAATTCCCTCTTGTTTCTGCCCAGCTCTGGGGCGTCCTCCTCCTCCTCTTGTTTGGGCCGTTTAGCCGGGACCGCCGGGCCTCGCGAAACGGGTCCTGTCAATTGCAAAAAGTGGCAATCAAAAGAGCAAGTGTTTTTTTCTTCTCTTCCCCCCTCCCCCCCCCCACTCTTGATTTGTGGGTTTTTTCTACTTCATTTATCAAAGAAGGGTTTGTTGTGTTTGAATCTGCCTGAGGGGTATTAAAATTTCCTGCCAGTTAGAGCAATTTATCATGAGTGGCAGGACTTGCCTCCAGAGGTTGTGGGTGCTCCCCACAACTGGAGGTTTGTAAGAAAAGACTGAACAACCATTTCTCTTAAATGGTACAGGCTTTCCTGCCTGAGCAGTGGGTTGGACTAAAAGACCTCCAAGTCCCTTCCAACTCTGTTATTCTGTTATTAACAACAGCTACCCCCTCTCTCTTTCTCCTGGGAATGGTTCTGGAGAAAACCATCCATGTTCTTCTCTGAGAGGACCCAAAACAGACAACAGACAGAGGAAGAAAATTTAGGCAAGGGTAAATAAAAGTACACTTTTATTTTGTTGGTGTATGGTTGCACTTATGCAGGGTATAGGAACACAAAGGGGACCTTAAAAATGTAAACTAAAAGTAACAAGGGACTTTGGAGGTCTTCTAGTCCAAAACCCTGCTCAAAGATGAGGTGTCATTTATACCATATATTTGAGCTACACATAACTGGGCTTACATAACATTGTATACAACTAGAATTTTTTGGTTGTTCTTAATTGATGAATAACATTTATTTTCTTACAAAGATTTACTTATTGATCATAACAGTTTTACTCATATATCTTTAATTTTTACTGGTATATCCCATTTTTTCTTTCTAGGGTTTAGATTAAAAACATAAAAAGCAATTTTAATGATATTGTGGATGTAATATATTCAATAGAATAAAATAGAATAGAATTTTTTATTGGCCAAGTGTGATTGGACACACAAGGAATTTGTCTTGGTGCTTATGCTCTCAGTGTACATAAAAGAAAAGATACGTTCATCAAGGTACAACATTTACAACACAATTGATGGTCAATATATCAATATAAATTATAAGGATTGCCAGCAACAAAGTTACAGTCATACAGTCATAAGTGGAAAGAGTTTGGTGATGGAAACGATGAGAAGATTAATAGTAGTGCAGATTTAGTAAATAGTTTGCCAGTGTTGAGGGAATTATTTGTTTAGCAGAGTGATGGCCTTCGGGAAAAAACTGTTCTTGTGTCTAGTTGTTCTGGTGTGCAGTGTTCTATAGTGTCGTTTTGAGGGTAGGAGTTGAAACAGTTTATGTCCTGGATGTGAGGGATCTGTAAATATTTTCACGCCCCTCTTCTTGATTCGTGCAGTATACAAGTCCTCAATGGAAGGCAGGTTGGTAGCAATTATTTTTTCTGCAGTTCTAATTATCCTCTGAAGTCTGTGTCTTTCTTGTTGGGTTGCAGAACCGAACCAGACAGTTATAGAGGTGCAAATGACAGACTCAATAATTCCTCTGTAGAACTGAATCAGCAGCTCCTTGGGCAGTTTGAGCTTACTGAGTTGGCGCAGAAAGAACATTCTTTGGTGTCCTTTTTTGATGTTATTTTTGATGTTAGCTGTCCATTTTAGATCTTGCGATATGATAGAACCTAGAAATTTGAAGGTTTCTACTGTTGATACTGTGTTGTCTAGTATTGTGAGAGGTGGAAGTATGGAAGGGTTTCTCCTAAAGTCTACCACCATTTCTACGGTTTTGAGCGTGTTCAGTTCCAGATTGTTTTGGTTGCACCACAAGGCTAGTCGTTCGACCTCTCGTCTATATGCGGATTCGTCATTGTCTTGAATGAGACCAATCACTGTTGTGTCATCTGCGAACTTCAATAGCTTGACAGATGGATCGTTGGAGATGCAGTCATTGGTATACAGAGAGAAGAGAAGCGGGGAGAGCACACAGCCTTGGGGGCCCCTGTGCTAATTGTACAGGTATTTGATGTGATCTTGCTTAGCTTCACCTGCTGCTTCCTATTTGTTAGGAAGCTTGTGATCCACTTACAAGTCTGTTCCGGTACCTGTAGCTGGTTTAGCTTAGTTAGAAGAGTGTCTGGAATGATGGTATTGAATGCTGAGCTAAAGTCTACAAAGAGAACCCTTGCATAGGTCTTTGGAGACTCAAGATGTTGTAGGATGTAGTGCAGAGCCATATTAACAGCATCATCTGTTAATCTATTTGCTCAGTATGCAAATTGCAAGGGGTCCAATAGCGGATCTGTGATGGTTTTCAAGTGGGACAGAACTAGCCTTTCAAAGGTTTTCATGACTACAGATGTTAAAGCAACTGGTCTGTAGTCATTCAGTTCCTTGATGGTGGGCTTCTTTGGCACTGGGATGATGGTAGTGTTTGAAGCAAGAAGGAACATAGCACATCTCTAATGATTTATTGAAAATATGGGTGAAGATGGGGGCCAATTGGGCAGCACAGATTTTTAAGCAAGAAGGAGTTATCTTGTCTGGGCCTGGAGCTTTTCCTGGCTTTTGTCTGTGAAATAGGTCCTGCACTTCCTTTTCTGTGATCAGTAGGGGTTGTGAACCCAATGAAATAGGGTCAGTTGTAGGAGGCTTGGCTGTTGTTGGTGTGTCTGACATGGGGGTTGTGGAGATAGGTGGCTGTAGTTTCCTTTCAAACCTGCAGTAAAACATGTGCAGGTCATCTGCCAGTTGCTGATTAACTTCAGCCTAGGAAGGAGGTTTGCCATAGCCGGTGATATTTTTAAGAGTTTTCCACATATTTGCTGGTTCATTTGCTGAAAATTGATTCTTTAGCTTTTCAGAGTAGCTTCTTTTTGCTGCTCTGCTCTCCCTTGCTAGTGCATTTCTGGTCTGATTGTACAGCATTTTATCACCTTTTCTGTTGGCTTCCTCTTTGGAATGTCGTAGCTGCTTAAGTTTAGGTGTGAATCAAGGTTTGTTGTTACGGTATATTCGCAAGTTCCTTGTAGGTACACATAGGTCTTCACAGAAGCTAACATATGATGTTACAGTATCTGTAAGTTCATCCAGGTCTGCAGAGGTATCTTCAAAAATATTCCAATCAGTGCAGTCAAAGCATGCCTGCAGCTTTAATTCTGACTCTTCCGTCCAGGTCTTCACTGATTTAATTGTTGGTTTTGTGGTTTTAAGTCTTTGCCTGTAAGCAGGTACAAGGTGAATCATGCAATGATCAGAGTGTCCTACAGCTGCACGTGGTAAAGACCGATAAGCATCTTTTAGTGTTATGTAGCAATGGTCTAGAGTATTCTTACCTCTGGTGGGACAATTGACATGCTGAAAGTATTTTGGTAGCTCTTTCCTTAAGTTTGCCTTGTTTAGATCTCCCAAAACAATGGCCAGTGAATCAGGGTGTTTGGCTCAGCCTCCATGATTTGGTCAGTTAGAGTTCGTAATGCCTTGTTTACACAGGCTTGTGGTGGGACATAAACAGCAATTAGAAGAAATGAGGAAAATTCATGAGGCGAATAGTATGGTTTGCAGTTGATAATTAAAGTCTCTAAATTGTTGTCACAGAATTTGTAAATTATTTTAAAATCTTGACACCAGTTGCTGTTAATATATAGGCATAAGCCTCCTCCTTTCTTTTTACCAGATGTTTCTGTAATCCTGTCTGATCATTCAATCTGAAACCCTGGAATGTTCAGGCTGTTATCTTCCATAGATTCGTTTAACCAGGTTTCAGAAAAGCATAGGACTGCTGAATTGCGAAAATCAGAATAATATTTGTTTAAGAGGAGTATTTTATCCATCTTATTTGCAAGTGAGCGTATATTTGTTAGGAAAATTGAAGGCAGAGGAGTTTTAATGAGATTTCTTAATCTGTTTAAGATCCCAGCTCGCTTACCTCTCTTTCTTCGCTTCCGTCGTTTGGTTTTTTTTAGTAATCCATGGCTCCATGGGAATTGCCTCCTCTTGTGTTAGAATCTCCTCCGTGTTTGTAAAGACAGGCGGGGGTGAGATCAAAGAAAGCTGCTTCTTAAAGAAATGTTGCTTAATTTTTAGCAGATGGTCTCGTGAGTAGGAAATCCGTAGTGAGTCACAGAGAACAATTAGACATAAAGAAACAATTAGAGAGCATTTCACTGAGGCAGCCTTCGTCGGCGCCATCTTGAAGGTAGCCATCAACATATATTTACAAATATATCCAGCAAAATTTTGTGCTGATGAAATTAGGGGAGATGCAAACGTTACACAGAATATTTTCTAGATGTTAGGCTAAAAGAGCTATTTATTCAGTGATTATAAAACTTTCCATTTTACTTTCATTTTGACCAATAAAATGTATACCCTATACAGCATAGATGTTTAGTTATCGGAGGGCCTATGGTATATAGAAAATATCAGATATTTCCAATTACATCAGGGGAGGGTTCTAAATTTTTTTACTACTGGCTCTGTGGGTGTGGCTTATTTTGTGGGTGTGGCTTGATGGTCATGTGACAGTGGGCATGGCTTGATGGTCATGTGATTGGGTAGGTGTGGCCAGCTCAATGTCACTCACGTCAAGGGGTGCCTCGCCTGGCCCCTCCCTCCCAGCCATTCCTTGTCACACCAGCCTCAACGTATCTATAGTTCTGTAAAAATGTTGTTCATCTTTTTTCAATTTTATTATCTACATACTATAGATGCACTTTAATGGACCACTGAAAGGAGGAAATGGCTCACATGCTTTGCCCAAGAGTGTGATAGGCAACAGGCTTTTAAGAGGCTGCCAGAAGAAGTGGGAAGGCAATGTATTTTTCAAAGCATCAGAAGGCAAAACAAGAAGCAATGGATGGAAACTGAACAAAGAGAGAAGCAACATAAAACTAAGGAGAAACTTCCTGATAGTGTGAACCAATATAGGTGCAGAAATATTTCAGTTATAATTTCACATATAAAATAGCGATTTGTGTAATACAGCCTGCATATTGTTCAGAACAGTCATTAGTATTATGGCTGATGTTTGACTAAAAGCCTAAAAGTCAAAGATTACAAGAGTGCTTCTTTCCCTGTATGTATACAAAATATCACATACCAGGAATACCATATTAAGATGGACTTACGCAGCGGTGGATTTCAAAATTTTTTACTACTGGTTCTGTTGGTGCGGCTTGGTGGGCATGGCATGGCATGGCAAGTGTTACAGGGGAAGGATACTGCAAAATCCCCATTCCTTCTCCACTCTAGAGGAAGGTTACTTCAAAATCCCCATTCTCTCCCCACCCCACTAACCTGCTCTGGCAAGGAATCAAACTCTTCCCTCTTCATTTCCCCAAATAAAATATTACTCATAAGAAAAGTCTCCCAGAAAAGCAAGGAAAAATCGAGCTGCTAACAAGGAACCTGCCTGATGCTCATTCCACATTCCTGCCAGCTGCATAAAGGAAGCTTTGTAAGAAGAAAACAGCTACCGGTGCTTAGAGATAATAGAATGTGGAAGCCGGAAGTTCGGCTCCATTTACAAGCAGGCAGAAAACTCATTCAAGACAGGATATTTCACAATGGAAATCGGCCAAACCTTTTTAAAATCACAAAGCCCATGTTGCACAAACCCCAAAACTTCAAAAACATAGAACCATATAAGAATCCCTTTTCCTATCCAGTTTGTTGTTCAGCTGACCCAGAAACGAACTGCTGAATGTCATTTCGCTTCTGCAAGTAAAAACCTCCTTCTAGCAGCTGCTGCTTAGCTTGTCAGTTTAAACGAGGTGACTTTTTTTGCCCTTCTTCTTCTTTGCCAAGTGATCTCCTGGCTGAGAAGTGAGTCCTGATTTTTTCATTCTAGTTGATCAGTTGGGAGGCTTCTTGGCTTCTCAATTTAAAGTGATGTTGTCTTGTTTTGTTTTTCTCTTCTTTGTCAAGTGAGCCCTGATTTTTTCCTTCTGGCTGATCAGCTTGGAGTGAGGAGGCTGCGAATAGATTGGGGCGGGGCCAGGCAGAGGTGGTATTTACTAGTTCTCCGAACTACTCATAATTTCCATACAGGTTCGCAAGAACCAGAGAGAACCAGTAGCAACCCACCACTGAATGACATGTAATTTCTTAGACTTCTGTTTGTACACCACAATAAAAGTCTGAAGCATTGTTATGGCTATTTAAGTTCTTATCTTTTTAACAAGACCAAAAGCATTTTTATTTTATTTATATTTGTTACAGCTGTGATTTTTGATCAAATGTATTTTGTAGTAAAAATAAATTAAAATCTTTTATTTCCTAGAATTATTTCGTAAGAACTTTTGAAAACTTTTTTTAAGATTAAGTATAATAGTAAAAAAAATACAAATTAAATTCAAGAAAAAAGAATAAAACATGCAAATAAAGAAAAACAAAAAGAAAAAAGTTTGAAACTTATTTATTTACATTATTTGTGCTAAAATATTGCAGAGAGATTTGCCTTTGATTACATAGAGATCAAACTACTTCAATGTTACTATACCAGAATAAGACTTCTGGCAGCATAAATGAAGAATTCAACTATTCTTCAACAATATAGTTTGATCATTATCATTCTCATTGAAGTACAAAATCCAGCTGTTAGAGATGACATCAATCTTGATTTGTCAGGATTGCTGTTGCTAAGAAGTGCATTCATGAAATGCAGTGTCTTGTGACCACATCATGTGCAGCAGCAATCTAGGAGTGTGAGCAGTCTGGATATATGCAAGCATGGGAAGGCCAAAGAAAGGTACATGTTAGTCCAGCAGGGCTGGGGAAAGAGGATAGAGGATAGCATGCTTTGGTGCAATCACAAGAACACTATACATTTGTAGTCATACCACAGGCTTTTTATAGTTTTATCTCAAAATAAGATTCTGACATATCTTTTGATAAATGAACAAATACAAATGGGGTGAATTTATGGAATATTAAAATTATGCATATTTATAGGTTGGTGGGTGGGTGGGTGGGTGGGTGGATGAATAGATAGATAGATAGATAGATAGATAGATAGATAGATAGATAGATAGATAGATAGATAGATAGATAGATAGATAGAGTGAGTCAATATTTTAGCCTCCACCTTCATGGATCACTGCCTTGTCGTGGTGAAGAGGATTCTGTAGGTCAATGAATGTATGAGCTATGCCATGCAGGGCCACCCAAGATGGACAGGTCATTCTGACAAAACGTGATCCATTGGAGAAAGAAATGGCAACCCATTCCAGTATCTTTGCCCTGAAAACCCCATGGAAAGTACCAAAAGGAAAAAAGATATGACACCAGAAAATGAGTGTCCAATATGCTACTGGGGAATAGCAGAGGGTTAGTACTAATAGTGCCAGAAAGAGTGAAGCAACTGGGCCAAAGCCGAAAGGACGCACAGCTGTGGATGCATCTGGTGGTGAAAGGAAAGTCCAATGCTGTAAAGATTTTTTTCTCCATAGGAACCCGGAATGTAAGATCCATGAATCAAGGCAAGCTAGACGTGGTCAAACAAGAGATGATAAGACTGAATATCAAAATCTTAGGAATCAGTGAACTAAAATGGACAGGAATGGGTGAATTTAATTCAGATGACCATCAGGTGTACTACTGCGGGCAAGAATCCCTCAGAAGAAATGGAGTAGCCTTCATAATCAATAAAAGAGTAGGAAAAGCAATACTGGGATATAATCCCCAAAATGACAGAATGATCTCAGTTCAAATCCAACACAAACCATTCAATATCACAGTAATCCAAGTCTATGCCCCAACCACTGGTGCTGAAGAGGATGAAATTGACTGGTTCAATGAAGCCCTAGAGCACCTTATATCCTTATCATCATGAGGGATTGGAATGCTAAAGTAGGAAGCCAAAAGATAATTGGAATAACAGGCAAGTTTGGCCTTGCAGTACAAAATGAAGCAGAACACAGGCTGATAGAATTCTGTCAAGATAATATGACAGTCATAGCAAACACTCTTTTCCAACAACCCAAGAGACGACTCTACACATGGACGGTCAACACAGAAATCAGATTGACTATGTGCTCTGCAGCCAAAGATGGAGAAGCTCTATACGGTCAGTAAAACTTTAAATATAGAAAAAGGAGTTCGACAAGGCTGCCCCCTATCCTCTCTGCTCTTTATACTTTCATTAGAAGTATTACTAGAACGAATTAGACAAAATCCAGAAATAAAAGGATTGAAAATCAGAAGTAAAGAATATAAACTGCAAGCATTTGCAGATGATTTGGTTTTTATCATTGAAGAACCACTAGAGAGAGGACAAGCACTAATTAAGGAATTAGAAAGATATGGAACTGTAGCAGGGCTGAAAATTAATAGATAGAAAACGAAACTTCTACCGAAAAATTTAACAGAACCACAAACAATAGAACTGGAAAAATCACTTGGACTTCAAACAACAAGAAAAATCAAATACTTAGGGATATAGTTGACAGCGCATTGCAAAGCAATAAAGGAGAATAATTACAACAAATTATTACAAGAAACAAAAAAAGATTTAGAATTGTGGAAGAAGATGCAACTGTCACTACTAGGAAGAATAGCAGCCGTAAAGATGTCTATACTACCAAAATTCCTGTTTCAGACTGTTCCAGTCAAATTAGAAAAGACCTTTTTTAATGACCTTAATAAAACAATTGGAAAATTTATTTGACAGGGGAAAAACCTAGAATAAAAATGAAATATCTACAAGATATGAAGAGCAGAGGAGGATTTGGATTACCAAATTGGGAATTATATTATAGTGCAGCAACACTAGTTTGGTTTAAAAGACTGGATCAATTTAAAGAATAAAAGAATACTAGCTATAGAAGGCCACGACCTACAGAGAGGATGGCATGCCTTCCTGTGGGAAACAGGCCATACGAAATAAAAGTATTTCCACAGACATTTGATTAGAGATTTCCTAATAAACAATTGGATTAAAGTTAAAAAGAAACACTATATAAAAATCCCAATTTGGCTATCCACAATGGAAGCGATGATTCACCCAAATAATTTAGATTTGAATAAAATTCTAAAATATAAAGATCTATTAGATATTCATGGAAATTTAAAAACACTACAGGACCTCCAAGAACAAGGACTACGGGTTGACTGGTGGGCCTATCTTCAGTTACAAAATTGATACAAACAAGATATAAAAGAATATGGAATATATCTTAAACTACAGCAATTAGATAAAATTTTACTAGGGCCAGACAAAAAAAATATTACCCAAATTTATAAATACTTGCTAGAAGTAGAATTGGAAGAAGAAGTACTGAAAGGATATATGATTGCATGGGGTCAAAATATTGGACATCATATAAATTTATCAGATTGGGAGAAAATATGGAACCGAAATTATAAACTTAACAAAATCAGCAGCATACAAAGAAAATGCATATAAAATGTTCTACAGGTGGCACCTGCCACCTTCGAGACTAGCGAAAATGTATCCCAAAATGTCTCCCATATGCTGGAAATGTAAAAATAAAGAGGGAACATATTATCATGTGGTGGTCCTGCCCCGAATCACGTAAATATTGGTTAAAAATTAAAAAGTGGCTACAAGAAATCACAAATGAACAATTGGATCTAGAACCCGAACTTTTTTTATTGGGGATTTTTAAAAAAAAATATGTGAAGAGTATAAAATATTTAATACTACATATATTAACTGCTGCTAGGATGGCCTTCGCTCAATGTTGGAAACAGCCATGTGTGCCCTCAGAGAGACTTATTATACAAAAGATTATGAATTGCGCAGAAATGGACAAACTAACTCTGAGTCTGAAGGATAAAGAGACATCAGTATTTTATGGTATATGGGAATGGTGGTATGGATGGATGGAAAGGAGATAGGAATATTTAGTTACTAAGTATAATCAACAGATAAAATAAGAACACAAATATGTATAATTTATTGTTTGTCATTGCACGGATTATTGTTAGATGAAAAACACCACAAATAGCTGTTAAATGATATAAGCTTTTCTTTTTCCTTTTTTTCTATGCTTTTAATGTAAAAAAGTTCAATAAAGTATATATATACAAAAAACAAGACCAGGAGATGACTGTGGCTCAGATCATGAGCTTCTCCTTGCAAAATTTAGACTTAAATTGAAGAAAGTAGGAAAAAGCACTAGGCCACTCAGGTATGAAGTAAATCATATCCCTGATGAATATACAGTAGAGGTGACAAATAGATTTAAAGAATTAGATCTGATAGACAGAGTGCCTGAAGAACTATGGATGGAGGTTTACAACATTGTACAAGAGGTAGCAACTAAAACCATCCCAAAGAAAAAGAAAGGCAAGAAAGCAAAATGGTTGTCTGAAGAAGTTTTGCAAACAGCTGAGAAAAGAAGGGAAATGGAAGGCAAGGGAGAAAGAGAAAGATACACCCAACTGAATGCAGAATTCCAGAGAATAGTTAGAACAGATAAGAATGCATTCTTAAATGAACAGTGCAAAGAAATAGAAGAAAACAGTAGAATAGGGAGGATCAGAGATCTCTTCAAGAAAATTGCAGATATAAAGGGAACATTTCATGCAAAGATGGGCATGATAAAGGACCAAAATGGCAGGGACCTAACAGAGGCAGAAGAGATTAAGAAGAGGTGGTAAAATTACACAGATGAACTATACAAGAACGAGCTTAACATCCCTGATAACCATGATGGGATGGTCACTGACCTTGAGCCAGGCATCCTAGAATGTGAAGTCAAATGGGCCTTAGAAAATCTGAGCAACAAAAAAGCTAGTGGAGGACACAGTATTCAAGTGAAGCTATTCAAAATCTTAAAAGATGATGCAGTAAAAGTGCTAGACTCAATTTGCCAACGAATTTGGAAAACTTAACAGTGGCCACAGGGTTGGAAAAGGTCAGTTTACATTCCAATTCCAAAGAAAGGCAATGCCAAAGAATGTTCAAACTATCACACCATTGCACTCATTTCACATGCTAGTAAGGTTATGCTTAAAATCGTACAAGCTAGGCTCCAGCAGTATGTGGATCAAGAACTGCCAGAAGTACAGGCAGGATTTCGAAGAAGCAGGGGAACTAGAGATCAAATTGCCAACATACACTGGATCCTGGAGAAAGCAAGGGAGTTCCAGAAAAACATCTACTTCTGCTTCATTGACTAGATGAATCAAAAATTGGAATTAAGATTATCAGGAGAAATATCAGATATGCAAATGATACCACTCTAATGGCAAAAAGTGAAAAGGAGCTAACGAGCCTCTTGATGTGGGTGAAGAAGGAGAGTGCAAAAGTTGGCTTGAAACTCAGCAATAAGACAAATAAGATCATGGCATCTGGCCGTCTCAATTCCTGGCAAATAGATGGGGAAGAAATGGAGGTAGTGACAATTTTATTTTCCTGGACTCAAGATCACCACAGATGGGGACTGCAGACAAGAAATTAAAAAACGCTTGCTCCTGGGGAGGAAAGCTATGGCAAATCTAGACAGCATAAAAAGCAGAGACATCACCCTGCCAACAAAAGTGTGTATATTCAAGGCTATGGTTTTCCCAGTTGCAATGTATGGCTGTGAAAGTTGGACCATAAGAAAGGCTGAGGCCTTTGAACTCTGGTGCTAGAGAAGACTCCTGCGAGTCCCTTGGACTGCAAGGTGATCAAACTGATCAGTCCTAGAGGAGATCAACCATGACTGCTGTTTAGAAGGACAGATCCTGAAGATGAAACTCAAATACTTTGGCCACTTAATGAAAAGGAGGGACTCACAGGAGAAGAGCCTAATGCTGGGAAACATTGAGGGCAAAAGAAGATGACGACAGAGAACGAGGTGGCTGGATGGAGTCACGGAAGCAGAAGGCATGAGCTTAAATGGACTCCAGAGGATGGTAGAGGACAGGAAGGCCTGGAGAAACATTGTCCATGGGGCCCAATGGATTGGACACAACTTCACAACTAACAATAAAAAAATTAGATGTAGATCTTTTTTAATTGTTTACCCCCCCCCCCAGTTTAACTTCTAAGTTTTTACCTAGAGTTGCTTCATAATTATATCTGAAACAAAAAAAACATTATCTGTTTGAATTTTATACTCATACAACATGTAAAATTTACAAATACCATTTATTAAAAGTAAAAGAAACAAGTTTTTTTCAGATTTTCTAGGTAAAGTAAGAAATGGAAGAGTTGTTA
Organism: Ahaetulla prasina; assembly: GCF_028640845.1. Taxonomy (NCBI): domain Eukaryota; kingdom Metazoa; phylum Chordata; class Lepidosauria; order Squamata; family Colubridae; genus Ahaetulla; species Ahaetulla prasina. The sequence goes on from NC_080542.1 coordinate 123,881,872, forward strand.
CATTCATAGAAATTACTAACCATTACAATCTTATTTAAATGAATATTTTAGGAAAATCACTTCATATATGTGGACCTTGATCACGTGATCAAATTGCTTGAAGAAACTAACTCAGTAAGTATATTAAAACAAATAATAAGCATGAATCTTATTTCTATTTATTCCAATAGAATTTAAAGCTAGTAATACTATATCCTATATACATTGTATAGAGTGCTTAAAAAAATTCAGAAGATTATTAGCTCTAGGATGATTGCAAATGCATACGTGCTGTTGTTATGGGATTGTGCTTCCATGGTAAGCAAAACAATAACTTTGTCTTGCTTCCTACTTAAAACTGATAGACATATTTTCCTCAAAACTAAGAGGAAAGTCACAAGATATGCAAAGCAATGCTGGTGACACATTGAATCTTCTATCTCTTTGAAGAGCGGATTGTTGCAAATATTAAATACATATTTTCCTTTTGCTACTCTTATTTACTCTACTTTTTTTAAGAATATAGAAGAACAGATCCAAGCATGTCAGAAGGTTGCAAAACACTATGAATATGGAATCGTATCCTTTTCTCTTGTTTTGTTACATGAAAAATTAGAAGCCAAAAATACTTCTATTCCATGAATAGAAAAAGACAAAATAATATTTATCTATTTTAAATTGATAAGTTTGTTTATTTACTAAATTACATTCTAATATAGTTATAATAATTATATTAATTAATAATTACATTGTAATCATCACTACCTTTAAAGCGCTCCATGGCTTAGGGCCTGGGTACTTACGGGACCGCCTGCTGTTACCTCATGCCTCCCACCGACCCGTGCGCTCTCACAGAGAGGGACTTCTCAGGGTGCCGTCCGCCAAGCAGTGTCAGCTGGCGGCCCCCAGGGGAAGATCTATCTTTCTCTGTGGGGGCTCCCACCCTCTGGAACGAACTTCCCCCGGGTTTACGCCAAATACCTGACCTTCGGACCTTCCGCCGCAAATTGAAAACACATCTATTTATTCGCGCGGGGCTGGGCTAAATTTTATTGGTTTTAACTTTATTACTAATTTTAATGGGGTTTTAGTTTTATATATTTTTAAAGTTTTTAGGCCAACTATATAATAAGTTTTTTAATTTGTATTTTAATTGTATATTTTTGTACTGTTTTGTTTAATCTTGGCTGTACACCGCCCTGAGTTCTTCGGGAGAAGGGCGGTATAAAAATTGAATAAATCATCATCATCATCATCATCATCATCATTATATAAAATAAAAATATATGAATAAAAATTGGATTACTACTAAAAAAAATTAATCTAGACCACACCAATCTGGCTGTTCTGGGAATGGTCCAATTCAGTAGGATCTGTTCAGCCTTCAAACCAAAGCTGATCCATATAGTTCATAATCTTAGTTAATATTCTTTGATATTAACATAAAAAGAGCCATCAATTTTATAAGCAATGTTCTTTATGAATGTTTCAATGGGCTCTATGTTAACAATGTTCCCAATATCTTGTACAGTACACAAATCTTCCTCTGAGATCTATTTCAGAAATTTTTTGTTCAAATCCATGTGCAGGATCTCATTTAAAGTCTTCCTGGTCAAGCTTGTCTGCCTGGGACCCACACCACATTTCTGACATCGATACAATTGAACGTGTCCAGAAATATTTTACATGAAGAGTTCTCCATTCTTCTGAAAACAACAAAATACTTTATCCCACGAGACTTGAAATCCTAGGCTTATAAAACTTAGAACTCTGTCGCCTTCGACAAGACCTAAATTTAACTCATAGAATCATCTATTGTAATGTCCTTCCTGTTAAAGACTACTTCAGCTTCAATTGCAATAATACAAGAGCAACCAATAGATTCAAACTTAATGTTAACCGCTTTAATCTAGATTGCAGAAAATATGACTTCTGTTACAGAGTTATCAGTGCTTGGAACATATTACCTGACTCTGTGGTCTCTTCCCATAATCCCAAAAGCTTTACCCAAAAACTTTCTACTGTTGACCTCACCCCATTCCTAAGAGGTCTGTGTGCATAAGAGCACAAACGTGCCTACCGTTCCTGTCCTATTGTTTGCTTGTTTTTTCTTTTTATATATCTTATACTTCCTTATATTACCTCATATATATGTTTATATACTATATAATCTTTTTATGTGATGCTTATATATATTGTTGTGACAAAATAAATAAATAAATAAAAATAAATAAAATAAAAGCTTGCCATTCTTTGGCTAAATGTCCACCATTCAGTAGAAAATCACAGAAATTAAATTTCTGTGCTGACAATTTTGTCATTGTAGCATTCATTTGCAATATTGTATATTGTCTCTTGTTTGAATACATTTCTTTGAAGAGGAAAGATATATGATAATGCCAGGTCTTTTAACTTCCTTGCTAGAGCCTCAAAATCTATTATGATGTGACTATAACATCATTTGCCATTTTACTTGTCCTGATGTATATTAGCAATAAAGGATTGTTGATTGGATACATCTTGACAGCTACTATGTCACATTTCTAACCTATATTGCCAAGCAGCAAATTTCACAGGCTGGTAGGTTCAGTCAGCACAGGTTTATTTCAGTTCTTCATTCTAATGAATTTGCCAAGTACTGCAAATCTTTTTATGTGTTGAAGGGCACCGCTGCATCCCCTCTGCCCTTCAGGGATCCTTCTTCCTGTCTTCTGTTCTGTAACGTGTATGCTTGTATGTTTTCTACTGAAGGCTGTTTTTTGTAAGCCCAGAGGTACAGACTATTTTATGTCTCTTACTTTTGGTAGCCTTTATCCACTGGGATCAATGGGCTTTTTTCTTTGTATGATTCTTTTTTTCATGGACAATAGTTTTCTTAATCAGTTCCTATCATGCGCTGCCAAATTTCTTTAACATGCTCCTATTTTATTTATATTCCCCTTACAATCTTTATGTAGGCTGTAAATCACTCTAATCCACAATTGGCATTTTCAGACACACCATTGTAATTAGCCTTACTCTGGAGATTACCTTTTCAGCTTTCATTGTGAATCTTCACACTAGAATATGATAGTTTTAACTCTTCAGACATTTAACTTTTCTAATTGGCCCAACTTTGCAGAAGATTGCCAGATATGAATAGTTTAAAATCTTTATTGCTAACAAGAATGAAGTCTTATATATAAGAAATGATCTGCCCTGCGTAGTGCAGTCAATGCTTTATGGTTCAGAGTTCTTATCCAAATTAACAGTTCTCTGGTCTTAGCCATGGGAGGCAGCTGGAATATTTTATAAAACACTTCTTATGAGTCTGAGTAATGTTGCTTAGTGACTCACCAAATTTATCTTATATATTCAGCTGAACACACAGTTTCATAAAAGATCCTGTTCTATGGTCGTTTCCCTCTTTTTGTTATGTCTTACTCCTTTTCATTGACAAAATCCTACTTGCTTTCTCTGTTCAGTTGCTTGCATTATTTATATAGGTTATATCATAATCTATCAAATAATGCAAGCAACTTCTATATAGTGTGTGTAGTGCTGAATAGAATAGGCTCTACTTCTGCATATTTTATGTAGGGCAGAATCTCATATATGTAGTTATTTTATGATTGGTAATGGGGGCACATCATACAATCTAGGATTATTTTGCTATTATATGACCAATATGGCTAGTTTGGATGGCCAATATGTCCATTAGCTGTCTCTTTCAATCTGGCACACCCCAAATATATTAGATTATGGTTTGCAATTCCCAATAAGTGTATTTAATGGGCTGCTGTCTGAGATGAAAGAAAACTGTTTCTAGCTAATTTGGAAGGCACTAAATATATTTTAGAGTTGAGATTGTACTCAGCTATTTTCATAAATTATTAAAATATTATTTAGAGAAAAGAGTGTTACTCTGAGACTTGATATTAAGTAAGTCTGAATGATTTATTTATCCTCTTTACTATTAGAATTCTAGCACAGTTATCAACATGAAAATTGTTACTAATTTTACAACTAAAGTTTGGGATTTTGGTTTGTTTATTTGTTTTTAATTTGTAATGCAAAATGTTATGCAAAATTGTGTTTTCTGTAACAATTTTCCTTGATTGTTAATCATTATAAGCCTCTGAATGATTTAGCACACATCTCTAAAATTTTAAACTTATGTGTGGAGAAAATTCAGACAATGGATAATGTTTTTATAGAAATTACATGTGAAATTCTCAAATTGTATGGGTAAGTACTTAAGTAATGCTTCTATTTTATTCTGATATTAACTAGCCTTGTAGTTTGGTGGCCAGAAATAATATGCATTGATATTCATTTTAGCAAAAGCATATGACTTCAACATTTGTTGTTGTTGTTAGTTGCGAAGTCGTGTCTGACCCATCGCGACAACATGGATAATATTCCTCCAGGCCTTCCTATCCTCTACCATCCTCTGGAGTCCATTTAAACTCATGCCTACTGCTTCAGTGACTCCATCCAGCCACCTCGTTCTCTGTTGTCCCCTTTTTCTTTTGCCCTCAATCTTTCCCAGCATCAGGCTCTTCTCCAGTGAGTCCTTCTTTCTCATTAGGTGGCCAAAGTATTTCAGTTTCATCTTCAGGATCTGGCCTTTTAAAGAGCAGTCAGGATTGATCTCCTCTAGAACTGACTTGTTTGTTCGCCTTGCAGTCCAAGGGACTCGCAGGAGTCTTCTCCAGCACCAGAGTTCAAAGGCCTCAATTCTTTGGCGCTCAGCCTTTCTTATGGTCCAACTTTCACAGCCATACATTGCAACTGGGAAAACCATAGCCTTGACTATACACACTTTTGTTGGCAGGGTGATGTCTCTGCTTTTTAGTACGCTGTCTAGATTTGCCATAGCTTTCCTCCCTAGGAGCAAGCGTCTCTTAATTTCTTGGCTGCAGTCCCCATCTGCGGTGATCTTGGAGCCCAGGAAAATAAAATCTGTCACTACCTCCATTTCTTCACCATCTATCTGCCAGGAATTGAAAGGGACGGATGCCATGATTTTAGTTTTCTTAATGTTGAGTTTCAAGCCAACTTTTGCACTCTCCTCCTTCACCCGCATCAAGAGACTCTTTAGTTCCTCTTCGCTTTCTGCCATTAGAGTGGTATCATCTGCATATCTGAGGTTGTTGATATTTCTTCCGGCAATCTTAATTCCAATTTTTGATTCATCTAGCCCCGCCTTTCTCATGATGTGTTCTGCATATAAGTTAAATAGGCAGGGCGATAGTATACAGCCTTGCCTGACTCCTTTCCCAATTTTGAACCAATCAGTGGTTCCTTGTCCAGTTCTCACTGTGGCTTCTTGACCCGCATACGGGTTTCTCAAGAGACAAATAAGATGGTCTGGTACTCCCATCTCTTTAAGAACTTGCCACAGTTTGTTGTGATCCACACAATCAAAGGCTTTAGCATAGTCATATATATATATGACTATGACATATATGACATATACATATATAACATTTAGAATGTTATAATTATAATTTAGATATTGGGGAAAATATTCTCCACAAATTATGATTGCATTAAATAAACTGAGCAAAGATTATAATGTTACATTTCATTTAAAATTAATTTGAAAAAGAAAACTCTCAGTTTATATATCATTCAGATATATTAAACCTTTATCTAAATTTGTGGATTCAACTTTCATATAAAATTAATGAAAATGTAAGTAACAAATAAATCAATAGAAAGTATTTCTAATATATAAGACCTCATACTTTTATTAACTGTTGCAGGTATTTTAATAGCTTAAATGAATCCAATTAGCCCAACATCGAATATTTAGGAACTCAATAAAAGTAGTTCTGCTTGTTGTCCTACATATCACACTTAAACAGCAACTGTGTGCTAGTTTTCCTAGAACACAACCAATCATTCTTAGTAAATATTATGGATCTTAGTATAACTACTTATTAAAAGTGCGAAAGGTATTCTCAAGTCTTTAATTCTTCAGATGTACTGAGTTTATCCTTAAGTACCTTTAAGGTACTTTAAGGTACTTTAAGGTACTCTTTAATACAATTGAACGTGTCCAGAAATATTTTACAAGAAGAGTTCTCCACTCCTCTGAAAACAACAAAATACCTTATCCCACCAGACTTGAAATCCGAGGCTTAGAAAACTTAGAACTCCGTCGCCTTCGACAAGACCTAAGTTTAACTCATAGAATCATCTATTGTAATGTCCTTCCTATTAAAGACTACTTCAGCTTTAATTGCAATAACACAAGAGCAACCAGTAGATTCAAACTTAATGTTAACTGCTTTAATCTAGATTGCAGAAAATATGACTTCTGTAACAGAATCATCAGTGCTTGGAACACTTTACCTGACTTTTGGGATTATGGGTCTCTTCCCATAATCCCAAAAGCTTTAACCAAAAACTTTCTACTATTGACCTCACCCCATTCCTAAGAGGAACATAAGGGGCGTGCATAAGAGCACAAACATGCCTACCGTTCCTGTCCTATTGTTTTTCTTTTTTTTCTTTATATATATATTTTATATATATATATATATATATGCTTATACCTCTTTATATTTCTTCATATATATATTTATATACTATATAATCTTTTTGTGTGATGCTTATGTATATTGTTGTGACAAAATAAATAAATAAATAAAGATTATGTCTTCTCCTCCACTTACATTGTTTAACTTTGCTGCCACATAGTGGGCATATAAATATTCACTAGTTATAATAATGCAGTTGCAAAAATCTAAATATTTCATAACTGTTTCCTGAAGAGAGGAATGAACCAAAGTTTCTTACTGTATGTTTTAAACTTTTTAGTAGCATTAAAGTATCTTTTAATGTTTTTCTTCAGTGTTTTTCATTCAGGTTATCCTTGGTAGAATTGCTACACAGCTAGAGGATTGCACTATTTCAGAGTCTTAGATTAAGATTGGAAAAACCCATGGTCATATTCATAATCCAAGCATATGGATTAGGTTTATAATCCATATATAGTTGGCAGATCTAGAAAATATTAAAGTGAAATTAGTAGTTAGAAATAACATACATTTTTATCTTTTCATGAAAACTGTAATCATCATTATTCAAGTATTGTTATTTCTCTCATGCTTTTTAAAATACATCTGTAATAATTGATACATTTAATTCTGCAGGTTACCATTTTACAAAAAGAAGTTATCTGATGAAGGAAAGTATGCTAAAGAAGTTCAAGAATCAATTGCACAATTGGGTAATATTTTATGTTGACATACCTTCCTTATATAACTTGACCTCAACTTAGGACAACAATTTGAAATGGTTGTAACTCATTACATTTGTAACTTGACTCAATGGGGTTATTGGACCCAATTATTTGACTTTTTTGCAGTGTTCATGAATGAATGAATGAATCATGTTAAGAAAATCCATATTCATTAAACAAATGCAATGCTTTTAAACCCATTCTTCTGAATTATGCCTTTTGCCAGAAATTGACAAAAAATGCTGGAAACTGGCAAAAAAACCTTCACAAATTTTGTTTACATGACCACTGACATTGCAACCAGTTATAAAGATGAGCTAGTTGTTTTTCTTCTGAATTAAAAGGCAGTATGATGGCATTTTACAGTCAGAAATGCTTTATGGAATGTACTGCACCTATTTAGAGCCAATCATATTTGGTATGACCATTAAGTTATCAATCATAAACTGAGGACTATACATCTTTCTGAACAGAATTCTCTTGATATATTGCAAAATTGCATAATTGTTTTGAATTATCATAGCATATTGCAATAGAGGGAAACTTGTCAAGTTATGTATCTCAAGAAAAATTGCCCAAAGAAAAAAAACTGCATTCATCCAATTATTAAGAAAGGCTGTGAGCTATGCTAACTGGATATCAAGGGAGTGGTAATCCAGTTCATCTAGGAAGTACCAAATTGGAAATGACAGTAGTAAGAGTAGAAATTGCATTTATTTAGGATTGTTTCATATTTTCAAATCAGTACTGATGATAAAAAATGGAAAAGAGATTAAAAAAAGAAAACTCCATTTGATGTACAGGTAGTCCTTGTTTACAACCACAATAGAGCTCAAAATTTCTGTTGCTAAGCATGAGAGTTATTAATTGACCAAGCCCCATTGTATGACTTTTTTGCAATGGTTATTAAGCAAATCAGTACAGTTGTTAATTGAATCATGCAGTTGTTAAGCAAATCTGTTCTCCCCCATTAACTTTGCTTGTCAGAAATTCCCTAGGAAGATTGCAAATGACAATTCCAATACCCCTGGATGCTGCAACCATCATAAATATATGCCAGTTGCCAAGCACCTGAACTTTGATCATATGACTGTTGGAATGCTGTAATGGTCATAAGCATGAGAAGTAGTCATAAATCACTTTTTTCAGTGCCATTGTAACTTTAAATAGTTATTAATCCAATGGTTATAATTTTAGAGAGAGAAAAAGAGAAATTGTATAATAGAGTGGGATACATTCTTCCTCCTTAGCTCTCGAAACAAAACATTGTAACTTTGTAACTAAATACTGAGAAGAAATGCATATAATGTTCATATATAAATAAAAAAATAAAACTCATGCAACAGAATGTCATAAAAGTGTATTACAGTTTGCCTTTTGTTTCAGGTCACTTGATCAGAGTGCCATGTTCTCAAATAAGAATACAAATATGTAAGTGCATTATTAGTTTTTACCATGCTGAGCCACCAGTAAAAGAATTTGAAGGTAAGAGTTATTTTATATTTTGATATATTTTAATAAAATTAGTTTACTACAATGTTAAAAAATATAAACAGCCTATCTATATAATAAATGAGAAAGCAATAAGCTGTGAAGAAAATCTGTTACATCATGTAGAATACAGATATTTCACATGAAATCTTATATGCAAATGCAAGTAGATAAATAGATACGACTTTGGTGGGAAGGTAACAGCATCCTGGGATAGAGTCATGCTGACCAATGACCATAGAAATTGTCTTTGGACAACACTGGCTCGTTCGGCTAAGAAGCAGAGATGAGCACTGCCCCCTAGAGTCGGATATGACTGGACAGAGGAAATATTTATCTTTACAAATATAGTTCAACCACTATGCATCAAATGTCTGAATGAAATGTCACACAATATACTGTACTAGAAGTGTGATGAAGAAAATATATGTAACCACTGTTTCTTTGCTATGGAGAAATGCTTATTCTGAGTAAAACTGTGAATTAGATCACAAACACATTTTTTTTTAAAATTTGAATTTATATCCCGCCCTTCTCCGAAGACTCAGGGCGGCTTACACAGTGTTAAGCAATAGTCTTCATCCATTTGTATATTATATACAAAGTCAACTTTTATTGCCCCCAACAATCTGGGTCCTCATTTTACCTACTTTATAAAGGATGGCAGGCTGAGTCAACCTTGGGCCTGGTGGGACTTGAACTTGCAGTAATTGCAAGCAGCTGCTGTTAATAACAGACAGACTTAGTCTGCTGAGCCACCAGCACATTTGTTAGCCACATTTGTTACTTCAGTTTATAATAAAGTAATAAATTTAGTTTTACTTCAATAGACTACTTATCTTTCTCATATCTTGTTAAATTTAATTATTTTTAAAGAAGTTATTTTGTATATTTTAAATATAATAGATCAGTCCCATTGAAAATCCAGTTATTTCCAACATTGATGCATTGGATAGACATAACTATTCATAATTTTATCCAGGGGTGAAATGTAAAAATGTTTGCTACTAGTTCTATGGGCGTGGCTTGATGGGTTGGCTTGGTGGTCATGTGGTCATACCCAGTGGGCGTGGCCAACTTGACATCACTCACTGTTAGAGCCAGCAGCTGCACATTTTGAAACACTTTCTGCCCTTCTGAAGGCCCTAACACTTTGAGTTTCCTTCCATCACCCAAGCGAACATCGGAGCCTTCTCTTGCAGAAGGAGAATCCAGGCACAGAAATGGAGAAATGTGGGGCGGGGGGGAATGGAAAAGAGAAGGTGTAAGAAGCAGAATCCAGGCACAGAAATAGAAAAATGAGGAGGGGAGAATGAAGAGGAGAAGATGTAAGAAGCAGAATCCAGGCACAGAAATGAAAAAGGAAATGGGAAGAGAAGGTGTAAAGCAGAATCCAGGCACAGAAATGAAAAAGGAAATGGGAAGAGAAGGTGTAAGAAGCAGAATCCACGCACAGAAATAGAAAAATGAGGGGGGGGGGGGAGAATGGAGAGGAGAATGTAAGAAGCAGAATCCAGGCACAGAAATGGAAAAACGGGTGGGGGGGGGAATGGGGAGGAGAAGGTGTAAGAAGTGGAGTCCAGGCTCAGAAATGGAAAAATTGGGGGGGGGGATTGGGAGGAGAAGGTGTAAGAAGACTTTTCCTTAGATTGCTGACGTTTGGCGATCTAAAGAAACGTCTTCCAGCTCTTCAAGATCGACTTTAAGAAGCCAACAGCAAAGTAGTGGCAGCAGGGGCAATAGGCGTGTGTGTGTGTCTGTCTATCTGTCTGTCTGTCTGCAAGGATCTGGAGGCAGGTACCGCCCCTCTTAGGAAAAGAGGAGGTGCCGAAGCCCTTGCTGTCTGCTGGGAGAGGAGGACTGAGGAGAGGTGCGCGCACACACACACACACACACACACACACACACACACACACACACACCTATTGCCCCCGCTGCCACTACTTTTGCTGTCGGCTTCTCAGAGCTCTTAAAGTCGATCTTGAAGAATTGGAAGACGTTTCCTTAGATGCTCCAAACAATGAGTTTGGAAGTGTGGAAGGTAGGGAAGCATGGCAGGGCTGCGGGCCATAGACCGGTTTGTGGGCATGGCCAGCCAGCAATTGCTAGTGGTACAGTCCTCAATCTTTGCTACCGGTTCTCCCGATCCAGTCCGAACCCGTAGCTTTTCACCCCTGATTTTATCTTTATGAAATATGCCATCTACAAAATGCAGGCCCTGATTTCTAGAGTCATTAATGTTTTTGATTATTAGTTCTAATATGAAACAATTACTGGTAATTATCGTGCTGATTAACCTTAATAATAAGGTTCCTCCTATGTTACCATTTCTGAATTGTGTTTGCATGTATCCCTCTCTCTATTATTATCCTTCATTCTGTAAGGAATAAACAAGCTTAATATATTACTTCATGTTTAATCAAAATGAGTAATACAATCAAGAAATAATATCCTAACTTTAATTAAGTAAAACACACATTTATTTACTCTGATATTTAATTATCAATTCTAAAATTCTATAAAATGTTTATAAATTTGTTTATTTGAAACTTAAGTTAATTATTATTGTCAATGATCTTAATGCTTGGGAGTACAGTGTGGTAGTTAAGGTGTTAAACGATAGGTAGTCCTCGGCTTACAACAGTCCATTTAGTGATCGTTCAAGGTGACTGCACTTTAAAAAGTGACTTAGCACTGTTTTTCATACTTACAACCTTTCCAGCATCCCCATGTCATATGGTCAAAATTCAGATGTTTAGCAACTGGTTCATAATAGTTGCAATATTCTGGAGTCATTTGATCAGCTTTTGTGACTTTCTGACAAACAAAGTCAATGGGGAATTCACTTAACAACACTTAATAACTACAATAATTCACTTAACTACTATGGCAAGAAAAATTGTAAAGTGGGGCAAAACTCATTTACAAATGTTTCACTTAGCAACATAAATTTTGGACTCAATAGTGGTCATAACTTGAGGACTACCTGTAGAAAACTCCATTCTCAGACATGGAAATTCATTTCACCATGAATTCTTGGAGAACAGCAGGCTATAAATCTAATGAATAAATAAAATCAGAAAAGAATTAGTTTGCCTTAAAGTAATTTGATGGGCTTCTTCCAATTTTTCTTAATACAGGTTATCAATCTACAAGTGCAAATTATAAAAAGCAGATTGTAGAATTAGGAGGTTTAGCAGAGACTTTGGTTTTGTCACTAACACTTGTTGAAAATCAACTTTCTGAGAAATTATGGATCATTAAAACTTTGCAACATCTTTCTATTTCTGGTTAGTATGATTTATATTTAAAAAATATTGTAGCTAATCCTTATCTATTTTACTTTCTTTTTCAGTACAATGCTGGCAATTTGAAGGGAGCTAATTATCAATCCTTTTGTATTTCAGAAGCAAATTGTAAACTTATGATGAAAGCTGAAGCACCAAGAATATTATGTTCTCATCTGAATGAAGTTGACCCCTCTGGGCAATTATTATTCCGTTCCTCAGAAATCCTTTGGAATTTATTAGAAAAAACCTCCAAGGAACAAATTATTGAACAGCTCAGTAACTTGGAATGTGTACAGTTAAGCCTATTTAAAATACTATATATAAACCTAAATTTAAATGCTAGTTTATAAATTAGAAACTGGCATTTTTATCTTCTATTTCTCATATACATTAAAAAGAAAGGTAGAACAAGCATTTTTTAATTGCTTTCATTCTATTTGAATTATTTATTGATATAAAATAAATTATTTATTACATTATTAAAATACTAAAATCAGTAGATTATGGACTAACTACTTTCTGCCTTCTAAACCTTTGCTATATAAAGGTGTATATTAAACCAAAGAACAAAAATACAAAAAACATGACATGGAGGTGCTGCAGTGACTGTAATTTAGAGGACTATAATTTAGAGGACCAGTGACTGTAAGTTAGAGGCCCTACCAGTGGTGGGTTGTTCCTGGTTTGGACCAGTTCTATAAAACAGGTAGTAAAACTGGTGGGAGGCTCCTCCCACTGACCCAAACATCAAAACTCTTCTGCGCATGCACAAGAGTGTGCGCGGGGCCATGATGTGAACTGGTAGTAAAGGTAAGTAGAACCCACCCCTGGGACCTACCATTTGTTCAACACTGTCTTAAATTTGAACAGTCACTAAATAAATGTCTTTAAGTGAGGACTACTTAGTACTGTTTAGAATTTCAGTATGTAGGAATGATATTATATTTTCAATTAGAAAAAGTATAGGTATTAAGATATATAATTGTGTTGTTTTATTTAGTGCTCTGAAGGAAGCATTTACAAATTTACTCATACACGGTTTCCGCCATTATGATCGTCAGTTAAGAAATGACATTTTGGTAATAGCTACCCTTGTTGCTCAGAACCCAGGAGCTCCGATGATTGTATGTATACTTGATTTTGAATTTTGGCAATTAAAAGTAATTGAAAATCAGTTACATGTTCTGTTAACATCATTGTGCCAGCTTTTTTAATACAGCCACAACCTTTCTTCCCTAAAACACATTTACCTTTTTCTAAATAATTATTTCTTGTCTTGGAATTCTATATATAATTATGTTTTCAGTTAAATATGGCAGGCATTATAAGGTCTTGCTTTATATTTAAAATATAAATATAAATATATTTAAATGATAAGGTTTCAAAAGTTGTGACACAGAAGATAAAAAATTAACTCCTATGAAAATAGAATTAATACTGAAAAACTTGTAGAAGATATGGTAATCTTATAATCTTGACATTTTCTCTTACCTTAAAATGAGATTTTAAATTTTACACCTAATAACTGCAAAATATCATTGGATCAAATATCAAGTTTTTCTTTTTTTTCTTTATTACAAGTTTTTTATTTTTTTACAAACATATCAATATCAACAGTGTGGCACCTGGGAGTCATACATTCTAATACAAATAAAACTAGTAGAATTAATCATAATTATTACATTCAATCAACTTATATATTTCTAATAATGATACATTTATATTAAGTTGCATTATTCAATTATTCCATATTTTCTCTTGTTATTGCATTTATTTTATTATATAAAGGCAGGGGTGAAATCTAAAAAAATTTCCTACCAGTTCTGTGGGCGTGGTTTAATTGGTGGGTGTGGCTTGGTGGTCAGGTGACTAGGTGGGCATGGCCAATAACAATAAATAATAAAAATAATAAACAAAACAATATGAGGTGCCAAAAACCAATTTTCACACTTTACACACACACAACACAACACAACTGACTCATATACAATCTAAAAGCAGCTGCACTTCACCCAAAATGGCCCCTGCAACAAGCAGGAACCTCACACAGCCACAAAAAGCTCAAAAACCAACTTTCACACTTTACACACACACAACAAACACAACTGATTCACACACACACACAAAATGCCACATACAGCTTTGTGAGATTTTGTGTTTGTGTAGTTAGAATGAAACACTACAGAAACACACCAAATCTCAGAAAGCTGCACAAATATTTTATTTTATTATTTTATTTATATTTTTTGGATAAAAGCAGTTAAATTTAAAACTTTCTTAACTTTAAATTGCTGTCTAAAAAAAAAACTCCTTACAAAAAAACCAATTAACTATTTTTTAAAGCTCCCCCCACAACAGTAACTTACCCAATTGGAGGCAGGCAGATTGAGTTGCTAGCTGATGCAATTGATTGCAGTAGCCGAAACAAAACAAGGCTTAGCGAGCCCAAAAGAAGCAGCAATTAGGCAAGTGGGGACCAGGTGATTGGGTGGGCATGGGCGGGGGCTGTTGTAAGAGGTTGTTAAAAAAAGATTTTAAAAGCCTGTGATGATCAGGCAACTCAGCTGGGATCGTCAGAGAGAAAAAAACCTTTTAAAATGCTTCTCTGACGATCCCAGCTGAAGTTGCCTGATCGCCAGAACCTTTTAAAAGGATTGTTTTAACAACTTCTTCTGCCGAAGAACTTGTAAACATGCTTTTTAAAGATTCTGGCAATCAGACAACTCAGCTGGGATTGCCAGAGGAGCCTTTTAAAAGCTTTTTTTTTTAACAACCTCTTTGGCCAAAGAGGTTATTTAAAAAAAAGCTTTTAAAGGGTTCTGACGATCCCAACTGAGCCGTGCAATCATCAAAGGCTTTTTTTTTTAACTTTTAAAAGCATTATGTTGGCTGAAGAAAAAATGCTTTTAAAAGTTTTAAAAAAACACTTCTGATGATGGCACAGCTCAGCTGGGGCAGGGGGTGGGGCCAGGGATTTTTGCTACTGGTTCTTCGAACCACCTGCCGCCATCACTACCGATCGGGCACTCCGGTCCAAACCAGGAGCATTTCACCCCTGCATAAAGGTGTATGCACTAATATTCCCCCTTCTGTTATTTCTATCTCTTATTCTAACTTCTAATCATGTCACCCTTTATTAAAAGACATTTTCTTTCTATCCTACCTAACTTCTAGTCATGTCAACTACCTAAAAAAAGAAAAGAGAGAGAAAAGGAAAAGGAAATCAGAATAACAAAAATAAATCATCTATCCATTGTCTCTTGCCTGCTTCAGTGCTTAAATTGCTATGCTTTTTTTTGGCTTGCCTCCCACATTCCTTTCTTGAATCTTTATCTCTGTCTGCATCTGCTTCTTGGCTGTTCAACAGATATTTCTCCCACCTGTATCCTTTTCCACTGCCTAGTTTCCAAAATTTCTGCCTAGGGCCCTATCTCCCTTTCAAAAGTATCTTCCAACTCTCTTAATACATTTTCCTTGTGATTTAATTCATCAGTCACTGTTATTTCCATTGTTGTCTCCTCTTTGTCATTTTGTTCTTCCTCCATTTCTTCTGTTGACTCCTCCCTTTCCTGGGAGTCTTGGTCTTTACTCATCATCCCTCATATGGTATTTTCCACTTTTTCCATAATCTCCTTAAATCCTTTCTCCATGATGTCTTTTGTGTTTTGAAAAAGTAATGCCATCTCCTTTGAAATTCTGTTCATTTTTTCCTTATAAAGCATCTTATTTTGTTTTATAAAATTCAACTTTTGTCCATCAGTCCAAGAACTGTTTATTCAGTCCTTAAGTTGCCCTTCAAGGACTACGCTATTCCCAGTTCTTTATATCCTATAGGTAAACAATCAGTTCCAATTAGATAATTCCATAGGTTATCAAAAGCCACTTTGTGCCCCTTTTATAGGTTTAATCTTCTAGCATAACATTCAGGGATCCCTTTAATTAAACAGCTTCCTTATTTTCATATTTGAGTCTCCAGTAATCATGGGGTACTTAAGAATAACCCAATAGATATTTTCACAGTCCTTCATATAGGTATTCCCAGACTTGTAATTTTTCCTTTCATGAGCAGGTGGCACTCTCAACTTAAATTTCAGTATTGCCACTAGTCAATCATTTTTATTGTAAATCAGTTATAAAAGCAGCATCAGTTTTATAAGTAAATAGTACCAGCGTTTTAAAATGCTTTCCCAGTACCACATCTTCCCAGTTTAAGAGTCCAATTTTTGGTATATTTCAAAATGTACTATTTTTTTCTATTGTGCCTTCTCCTTCTGGTCTGGTATTTTCTCAGAATGCTTAGACGCCTCTTTAACAGATAATTCTGAGCAAATAGTTCTGAATTATTACTTCAGGTTAAATTTAAGGCAAAAAGAATCCTCTCCCCTAGTTCTAGCACTGTTCACCTACTTTGCTCCAGCTCCAGTCTTAGTTGTTCCTTGGTTGTCACAGCTTTGTGGTGGCCATCTTTAGACTGTCTCTTCTTGCCATGGCTGAGAGGGAAAAGAACTCCAGGTCAGACAGGAGAACTGTGATTCTCCTTGACTTCTCAGGACTCCCCTCTTTGCCTCACCCTACAGGGCAGCTTTGGCTCCTCTCGGAGCCCACAAACAGGGAGAGGTCAGCACAGGGAACACGGAGACCCATTCCCTGTGTCTGATATTGCTGCGACATCAACCAGAAGTCTCATTTTTCTTTTTTCTTTTGTGTGCATATGCGTGTGTGTGTGTGTGTGTGTGTGTGTGTGTGTGTGTGTGTGTGATTTTTCCTTCGTACTTTTATCCTATATTAAATATATATTTTGAATCTATGAATCATCTTATCAAAGTGCCCATATTTCTGCTACTGTGCATTAGTTCGCATATTAATATAATAAATACTATTGTGGAGTATCTGTTATCCAACTGACAAAGAAGAGGTTAATTTGCTGTAAAAAAATGCTAAGAAGGTATGAATAATAAAAGCCTGAACCTACATCATTTTTACTCTTCGGTGACTTATGAACTAGAGATTACTACTTCTATATTTGTTTCTTTTGTTTCTTTGTTATTCAGCTATCATTTTACATTGTTACATTTTGATTTGGACAAACTCTGGCTGCAAGGTTATATCTTCTGGCTTAATATAAATCTTTTGAACAGGATCTTATGTTCCAATATCTCAGGGGCTGCCACAAAGAAGAGGGAGTCAAGCTATTCTCCAAAGCACCTGAGGGTAGGACAAGAAGCAATGGGTGGAAACTAATCAAGGAGAGAAGCAACTTAGAACTAAGGAGAAATTTCCTGACAGTTAGAACATTTAATCAGTGGAACAATTTGCCCCCAGAACTCGTGAATGCTCCAATACTGGAAGTTTTTAAGATGTTGGATAACCATTTGTCTGAAGTGGTGTAGGGTTTCCTGCCTAAGCAGGGGCTTGAACTAGAAGACCTCCAAAGTGCCTTCCAACTGTGTTATTCTATTCTATCTAACTTTTTAATAGGTGGTCCATTCCTCATTGATCATAAGAAAGCTTTATTGTAAGTCTACCTTTCCAACTAGGAGCAATAAAATGCCTGGTTTTGATTTTTTTCTAATTATTTCAGTATATAAAGTTGTCTTTATGGAAACATTATCCATTTTTAAAGGATTTTGAAATTATATTTCATCTTCAAAATTGGATCTACTCCTTTTCTTATCCCAGAGCTTTTGCCTTTTTTCATATCACTAAAATTAATACTTTTGTTACTTTTTAAGATCTGAACAAAAAATAATCCTAAATTGGTCCATTTCAAATGTTTGTGAAGAACTACATTGATTTACAAATACCATTTTATATTTTCTAAAAAGTAATTTCTATTAATCCATCCACTGTTTAAAATATTTCCATGTGCTTTAGTGTATTATAAATTTAAAAACAGCACAAATATAAATACAACTGTTTTGTACATATCTTAACTTTATGTGTATCTGTGTTTAGGAAACTGGATTTTCCAAGCAATTAATACTATTTGCTACTTTTGATGAAAGTAAGTATTTTAACCATGAATACTTAATCATGTAAATGTGAACTATGAATGTTTATTTATAAAATGTGTTTAATTTCATTCACAGTAAAAAGTCATAGTCCTTTGGTAAAAGGTCTTAAACTTACTTCCTGTTATGAAGACTTTGAGCTGAAAAAGCTGCTGCTTAACATGCTTACTGTACTAGCAAAAGATTTATGTTCTGTTCAGGTAGGTCATAAAATAATTGAAAGGAATAATAATTCCTCAAGACTTTTAATACTACAAGTTTTCAGAGAGTTCTATTAATGCATCTGTAAATATACATTTATGTTGAAATTGACAGTACTAGTATACGTTCAGCTACTAGCACCAAAAAGCTTCATGTCAGTTATGTCACTTCTAGATGTCAAAATACATAGGCAAATATTTCTCCTCCCTCAGAAGAATGTTATTCTAAAATAACTTTAGTATATTTTAGAGCCCAATAACTGTATATAACAGTGATATATAACAGCCCAATAATTGTATAAGTTCATACAGTCAGATAGGAATCTTTTATTGAAGAACAATTTTAAATAGATTGTATCTTGCACACCCATTTTCCAAAGAAAATAATCAGAGGAATACAATAAAAGTACTTATTGTGTGTATTTGGGGGAGTGGGGGAGAGAATGAGAATGTGGCTGGTGGTTGTGGTTGTGGTTGCGAATGACTGGTATCAGCAGATATAAATTTTACTCCTTTTCTACATTTATTGTGACATCTATCAAAAGTGGCAACCCAGTAGTATACAGCGGGCATCATGTTTCAAATTTTATGCAAAACATAACTTTAAAAATGCTTTCTGAATGTACTAGCAAGAGAAGGTTAAAAGTATATTGTTATTGTTACCCTTTTACTATTAAAACTGATTTCTCTTTTCAAATTATAATATATTTGCTTTCCTTGTTTAGCTGTTGCATGAGGGTAAGGTTATACTTGCTTTATTTCATTATTTAAAACCAAACGAAAAAGGAGGAGCACTTGATATGTCTGCAGCACAGTATGAAGAGTTACAGCTTCTTGCTATTGCTACATTAGCAACAATGGCTCCCTTATTGATAGAAGACTATATGCTGTGCCAGGGAAATACTCGCCTTCTGCTGTTTCTGGAATGGTGTGTGAGCAAAGGTGAGTCAATAAGGCAAGATAACTTTTAGCTATAGTGAATAGACTGCCGTATTGCAGGCTAACTTACTGCTCACTCTGGGGAGTTTGGTTCTGACAGGCTCAAGGTTGAATCACTCTTCCACCCTTCCAAGGTCGGTAAAATGAGGACCTAGATTGTTGGGGACCATATACTGAGTCTGTAAACTGCTTAGAGAGGGCTATTAAGCATTATGAAACTGTATATAAGTCTAGGTGCTAATGAAATGCTGTGAGTTTTTATATAGAGCTAATTTGCTTTTAGGCTAAGAATTATATGTTCCAGTTTCATCCTGCTTGGTTTTCTACATAATCTCTATCCTTATAAGTGAGTAAATGTCACATGACCGTTGCAGCATCCCCATGATCACATTATTATTATTATTATTATTATTATTATTATTATTATTATTATTATTTATTCGATTTTTATACCGCCCTTCTCCCGAAGGACTCAGGGCGGTGTACAGCCAAAGTAAAAACAGACAATACAATATACAATTAAAATACAAATTAAAAAACTTATTTTATAATTGGCCTAAAAAACTTTAAAATATATAAAACTAAAACCCCTTAAAATTAATAATAGAAAATTTAAAATCAATAAAATTTAAGCCAGCCCCGCGCGAATAAAAAGATGTGTCTTCAGTTCGCGGCGGAAGGTCCGAAGGTCAGGTATTTGGCGTAAACCCGGGGGATGTTCGTTCCAGAGTGTGGGAGCCCCCACAGAGAAGGACCTTCCCCTGGGGACCGCCAGCCGACATTGCTTGGCAGACGGCACCCTGAGAAGTCCCTCTTTGTGAGAGCGTACGGGTTGGTGGGAGGCATGCGGTAACAGCAGGCGGTCCCGTAAGTACCCACATGATCAGAATTTGGACCCTTGGCAACTAAAATGCATTTATGACAACTGAAGGGTCCTGGGTCATGTGCTCAGCTTTTGTGTCTTTTGACACACAACGTCAACGGAGAAGCCAGATTCACTTAACAATCATGAACTACTTTAGCAACTGCCATGATTCATTGAGCAATTGTGGCAAGAAAGGTCATAAATGGGACAAAATCTCACTTAGCAGTGGAAAATTTTGCCTCAATTGTGGTTGCATGTTGAGGATTACTGTATGGAAAATTTTGAAATGAAAAACTTTTACAATATTAACTTTTACCATACTGTTAAGTGCAATACATAACAACATACTCTGGGAACAAACTCAGCCAAAATATTTTTTTAAAAAATTCTTATATAATTATATAATACCTAAGCATAGTACATAAAATCATCTGCTACAATGTCCTACCAGCCAATGATTACTTCAGCTTCAATACAATACAAGAGCACACAATAGATAGAAACTCATGGTAAACTGATCCAAATTAGACTGCAGAAAATATGACTTCAGTAACAGAGTTGTCAATGCCTGGAATGCTCTACCTGACTCTGTGGTTTCTTCCCCAAATCCCCAAAACTTTAACCTTAGACTGTCTACTGTAGACCTCACCCCATTCCTAAGAGGTCTGTAAGGGACATGCATAAGCGCACCAGTGTGCCTACCGTCCTTGTCCTAATGTTTTATCCACATCCTTTTCATGTATTTATAATTATGTTTTTATTTGTATCTGTCATAAAATACATGCTTGGTGAAAGTAAAAATAAATAAATAAATAAAATAAGTAGCAAGGAATTTCTGCATGTTCTCTGCCATCATTATAGCTTTGGAGATTGGAGACCAAATGTACAGCATTTCTTGCCAGAATATCAAAGAGCCATGATGATGCCTTCCTTTTTCCTATGAAGATTATATGTTCAATTAAACTTTAGAATTATATAATTAGATATTTGATTAACTATTAGGGAAATATCTATGTTACAGCAATAGAGTGCTGACATTTACAGTAATGTTTCAAACATGTTAATATGAAAAGTTTTATAGTTAATTTGAAATAAAATGAATATATTTTTTCTTTTCAGATTCTTTCTTTACTCAAGGTAATAGTTTCCATGGCACAGGTGGTCGTGGCACCAAACTTGCACAGATGCGCTTCTGCTTGAGAGTCCTGAATCCAGTTGTATCTCTCGCTGATGATGCTGTAAATGTTGACCTTTGTGATCAAGGAGCAATTCATCAACTATTGGGTAACACATCTGAAATTAATTTTGTTTCATTAACTTAAAGTTGTCCGAATAAAAATAAAGCTCAGTTTTATTCTTACTATGCTTTAAAGCAACATAGTTTTTCCTCATTTTTTTTCAAAATGACTGCAATTTTCTTTTAAGTGCTTTCTAACATACAAGACATTTAATAGCAGTGCAATCTTAAAAGGGCATCTCTGGAATCTCCTAGGGGTTTTGTTTGTTTGTTTTATCTCTAAAACCAAATGCAGCCAGTTAGTTCAAAAGAAGCAGGAATTTACCGCATAACTATAGAGGTATAATATTAATCCTGCAATGATAGCATATTCTATATATTTTATCTAAAACTGTGAATGCTATTTTCACATGCGGAGAGCATGATTATGACTTTATTTTGCTTCCCCAGTATGTTTCATAGTATTCCATTCAAAGAAACTTTTGCAGTTGAATTATATTACTTTCTCTAGTCTCATAGCTTTGAGGATGAGAATTTGTATTCTTCTATATGAAGAATCTTGACTGAGATGCCCCTACCTTTGCCAAGATATTATTTTTTCCCCAACAATGGAATAGTTTTTTTATTTGGAGCTTTAAGCTTCATTATCTTCCTAAATTTCCTTAACTGAAAAATAAGAATCCTCAGACAAATGATGTTTATATTGGGAAATCTATCTTAGGGGATGGGCAGTTCATTGGTTCTTTGCTCAAGGAACTTCTATATAGGCAATATGTATAGGTACAGGGGTGAAATCTAAAAATTTCCAGTTCTGTGGGTGTGGCTTAATTGGTGGGCATGGCTTGGTGGTCAGATGACTGGGTGGGCATGGCCAATAACAATAAATAATAAAAATAATAAAGTATACAAAACAATAAGAGGTGCCAAAAACCAACTTTCACACTTTACACACACACAACACAACACAACTGACACACACACAATGTAAAAGCAGCTGCACTTCACCCAAAATAGCCCCTGCAACTATCAGGAACCTCACATAGCCACAAAAAGCTCAAAAACCATCTTTCACACTTTACACACACACAACAAAACACAACTGATTCACACACACACACACACACACACACACACACACACAAAATGTCACATGCAGCTTTGTGAGATTTTTTGTGTTTGTGTAGTTAGAGTGAAAAACTACAGAAACACACCAAATCTCAGAAAGCTGCACAAATATTTTATTTTATTATTTTATTTTATTTTATTTTATTTATATTTTTTAGATCAGGGGTCTCCAATCTTAGTAACTTTAAGGTTTGTGGACTTCAACGCCCAGAGTTCCTCAGCCAGCAAAGCTTCCAGCAAATTTAAAACTTCCCTAACTTTAAATTGCTGTCTAAAAAAAAACTCCTTTAAAAAAAAAAACCCAAGTAACTATTTTTAAAGCTGCCCCCACCCGTTTCTTACCCAATTGGAGGCAGATTGAGTTACTCACCAAGGAGATAGAATAGAATAGAATAGATATTTTTTTTTATTGGCCAAGTGTGATTGGACACACAAGGAATTTGTCTTGGTGCATATGCTCTCAGTGTACATAGAGAGATGGATTGCAGGCAGGCAGATTCAATTGCTAGCTGATGCAACTGATTGCAGCAGCCAAAGCAAAGCAAGGCTTAGCCCGAAATAAGCAGCAATTAGGCAAGTGGGGATGGGTGATTGGGTGGGCATGGGCTAGGACTATTGTAAGAGGTTGTTAAAAAATGATTTTAAAAGCCTGTGATGATCAGGCAACTCATCTGGGATCGCCAGAGGAAAAAAAGATTTTAAAAGGCTCCTCTGACGATCCCAGCTGAAGTTCCTGATCACCAGAACCTGTTAAAAGGATTGTTTTAGCAACCTCTACGGCCGAAGACCTTGTAGACATGCTTTTTAGAGGTTCTGGTGATCAGGCAATTCAGATGGAATCGCCAGAGGAGCCTTTTAAAAGCTTTTTTTTACAACCTCTTCAGCCAAAAACGTTGTTAAAAAAAAGAGTTTAAAGGGTTCTGATGATCCCAGCTGTACCACACATTCATCAAAGGCTTTTTTTTTTTTACTTTTAAAGGCATTTTTTCAGCTGAAGAAAAAATGCTTTTAAAAGTAAAAAAACCCAAAACCCTCTGATGGCGTGTCTCAGCTGGGGCAGGGATTTTTGCTACCGGTTCTCCGAATCACCTGCTGCCATCACTACCGGAACAGGCAATCCAGTCCAAACTGGGTGCATTTTACCCGATAGGTACATATAGGTAATATACAAAACAGGGTATGTATTGTCAATGCTATAGTTCTGTTTTGTTTAAGATTTAGAACACTGCAAAAAAATAAAAATATATATGTCAGCTTTGGAAGCCATACTAGGCCAGAAGCTTCCATGCTGCCACTTTCTCATGTGTGGGAAAGTAGGAGGGGGGATTTAGTAGAGGGGTTGCTATTAGACATAATAACATTCTTCCTGTCGGTCAAGGTCAGGTCAATCCTGCATCTGGAGAATTAGTGGTCGGAGTGATGTCTTGAGATGGGACGTTTGACGATTGGAGCATGTGATCGACAGAGGAGTCAGGGCATGGTTTTGGGGGTTTTGATTTACTGAGGGAAAATCTCGATTTCTCAGATTCAGATTTTCCCAGATGTGCCAGTTTACCTATCTACTAAAAGAACTTTGAAAGATGCATGCTTCGGAGTTTTACTTGGACAGGGGTTTTTTTTCTGGAACACTGACAATATATTGCAAAAAGTAAAATGTTTGCTTTTTCTGAGAGTCTGAGTAAGGAATTAATGGGCCTAGTTGTTGTTACCACTTATGTGTTCAGAAAACATATTGAAGGAAGGGTATCAGACTGACATCAGTCTCTTAAATGACATGACAGATTTCTCCAATAAATTGGACAAAAAATGATAATCACCATTTGGTTTTTTGTTTCTCCCAATAAAAGTGCTGCATCTTAATAAGAACCCCAACTTCCAGTAAGCTTTCCTTTTTGCATCTGAGCGTAAGATGGATATACTTAAATATGTTAAAAGACAATATAGATAAGTTTGAGAAATATTAAATTTGCAAAATAATGTATTATTATGTAATGTGTTCTACTGGTATAATAATTTCTAGTGTAGCAGCCATAACATCTTTGTTGCTGTTTTCTACTAGGTATCTTAAAATTTACCACAACTAATTATAAAGATTCTGCCCTTGTGATGGAGATTCAAAGCGATATCTTACTTATTCTGTCAACTCTTTGTGAAAGTAATATCCATAGAAAGGTTTGTATTTCCTCATGGATTTCAAAAGTTCATTGAGTGAATTTACAATGAATAAGAAAGTGAAAAGTGAGCCTATGTTCAAAGTTTATTTTATTTATTTTATTTTTTGATTCTTTACTGTCTCTGTCCATTAAGATCCTAAACTGGCATTCCTGAGTTGCTTTTGATATGATTAGATTTTCAGATAACTTGGCTTTGGGATTGCATTATAACATGAAGTAGTAAAGATCAGAAACAGCCACATATAAATTGCAAAATATAGTACAGCTATTTTTATTTATGTAATTACTGTATATAAGTGTACAATGGAAAGTTTAAAAGAATCTTGGAAATCCTGTAGTGCAATCTTATACACATGCATAAATACATTTTTATAACATCAGTGATAAATGCGATCTAGCCTTTGTTTATAAACAATGTCAGCAAAGAGAATCTACTACTTCCCAAGGCAGAATGTTCTGTTCCTTATTCTTTTTGATATTCACTTGAAATCTATTTCTATGTCCTGTTAAGTCCATTGTTTCTTATTTTGTCTTCTGGAATAACTCTGAACAATTTTATTTATCTATAGAATAGTTATTCAGATATAGGTAGTCCATGACTTGCAACCACAATGAAAAAAATTGCCTCATGACTTTTCTTCACACTTATGGTTACAGCGTTCCAATGGTTTTTTTCTTCTTCTTCTTGTGCCATATCCCTCATCGGATGTTGGCGATCATGTTTGCAATCCTATTTTTGTCAACAGCCCCATGAAAAAGTGCTGCTGAGTTTTGCCCAAACCAGTCCCTTAGGTTTTGAAGCCATGATGTTCTTCTTCTGCCTGGACCTCCTTTGCCTTCAATCTTTCCCTGGAGGGTTAAGTGAAGAATGCCATATTTTTCTGGGTGTCGCATCACATGTATAAAATTTTGCTTTGGTCCCAATGGTCACATGATCAAAATTCAGCCATTTGGCAACTGAAATGCATTTATGACAGTTGCAGTGTCCCAGGGTCATGTGATCAGCTTTTTGCGACCTTTTGACAAGCAAAATCAATGAGGAAGTCACATTTATTTAATAACCATAATACTAATTTAATAGTGATTCACTTAACAACTGTGGCAAAAAAGATAATAAAATGGGGCAAAACGCAATTAACTATTTTCTTGCTTAGCAACAGAAAATTTGGGTTCAATTGTCATTAAGTCAAGGACT
Source organism: Ahaetulla prasina (assembly GCF_028640845.1). NCBI lineage: Eukaryota > Metazoa > Chordata > Lepidosauria > Squamata > Colubridae > Ahaetulla > Ahaetulla prasina. The sequence goes on from NC_080542.1 coordinate 123,907,612, forward strand.
ACCTTTATTACTGTATATTGCAGGTATGTCTCCTTTCAATCTTCCCAGATTAAATATATGTTACAATTCTAATCTTTTTCTCCTGAGTTTTATCTTCCAGATCCCTTATCATTTTGATTTCTCTTTTCTGAAAATGCTTCAGTATAGGTTGCAATTTTCAAATCAGAAGCAGATAAAAATGTTTTGGATCAATTTATGTAATCTCTCTAAACCTACTGGCAGCTCTTTAAAGGAGCCCTCTCTTTTCCTGGCCTCATGAAGATACATTCTTAAGTTAAAGGAATGACACATGATCACATCCTGTTGTCATCTCTGTAAAGTCTCTTAAAGTCCCAAATGAATATTTTCCTAAGTCTGCATAGCTATTGTGGAAGCCCAATAAAAGGCAAAGCTCTTATAAGAAACTGCCAATGGATATGGAAAAGGTGCTTGTTGTGTTCCAACTGGACACAATGTTTTAGATTTGGCATGACCAAAGTAGAATAGACAGGAACAATTATTTATAATTCTTACAAAATAATGTAAGTTTCACTATTAAACAGGAGCTCTTTGGATGGGAAGGAGTGGATACACTTATTCCATTTATGAAGATAGATGTCAAAAATTTCTATAGTGGATTGGGTCATAATCGTCTTCTTTTCTGTGCTCTGGACTGCTTATGGTAAATATAGCAATTTCAAACATTTTAATCTTTGAAAGAAGGGTGACAGACAGGGTTAGGGTTCAATGATCACAAAAGCATTTTCTTAGTTTATTCTTTAAGTATTTAATTTTAAATGGTTATATTTAATTACTGATTTTTTTCAGTAATAAAACAATAAAACAAAATTTAAAACAAAATTTATTTTGTTTTGAAACTCTCCCCAACTTTAATCTCCTTGTTTACTCCCATACTGCAAATATTAAATTCACACGACTACTTTCTACAAGTGAAGGAAATATTTTGAAGATTCTTAATGAATAATCTTTCAATATACATCTTATATCAATCATACTAATAATTTGACTTTATGGGAGAATTGGCCATAAATCAAGTGGAGCATGTACTTTGTATCTAGGAAGTCTCAAATGCTGGGCAAAAGTTGCATATATTAAACTGGAGTGCTTTTAAGAATTATGTGAGAATATAAATGGAAGTATAGGTAAAGGTAAAAGTTCCCCTCGCACATGTGTGCTAGTCATTCCCGATTCTAGGGAGCGGTGCTCATTTCCGTTTCAAAGCTGAAGAGCCAGCACTGTCCAAAGACATCTCCATAGTCATGTGACTGGCATGACTAAATGCCAAAGGCACACGGAATGCTGTTACCTTCCCACCAAAGGTGATCCCTATTTTTCTACTTGTATTTTTATGAGCTCATCCCATTACACAGCACTAGGGATTTGAATCTCTGAACTGCCGATCTTTCGATCGACAAGCTCAGCATCTTAGCCACTGAGCCACCATGTCCCAGATGGAAGTATGGACTGGGCCAATCTCTGGGGAGAAAAAGAAACACATTTAGGTGTACATGCTGATATTAGACATTTCTTCACATTTATATTCATACATGTACAGAACATACATACACATGTATAAGCTTAAACCAATACTGAAAGCTTCAGGGAGCATGCCAGAAAAATAAGGAAGCAAAAGAATTGGGTAGGAAAAACAAAGGGGATCACATAAGGATGACATGAGAGATAGTCAAGGGGGAAATTTGAATAAGCATTTAGGAAAAATTGACATGGTGGAACTCATTGAGAAGGGATTAGGAAGGAAATGCAGAAGAGAGCAAAGGGAAAGCTGGGAGCATTGCAGGTTAGTAGACTCCACCAGGAAGCAAAGGGACAGATCAGAAAATACAAGTAGTCCTTGCTTAATGACTCTAATTGGGACTGGATTTTCCATTGTTAAGCAATGTAGTCATTAGGCCAGGACCTGCTTCTTCCCTGCTGTGTTCACCTGAACTTCAACAACCCCCATTCCTCTTATTTTTGCCCTTTTATTGACATACATACATGCATGCATACATACATACATACATACATACATACATACATACATACATACACACTGACTGATTGGGGTGATACTGAAATATAATTTTATCATATTTTATTTATCTATATATTAAATTATTGTATTTTACTTCAATTTCATTTTATATTGTATTTATCCAATTCCATTTTAAATTGTTTCTATCAGATTTTAGTAATGATTTGTGCCTGAAACTCTGGACTTTGATAGGGCCCAAAGGCTAATCTATAAAATAAACTAACTAACTGCTCTGCATATGAAAATATGTGAGGGATGGGGGTGTAACATGCAGAGCAAAAAGTCTACTGATACACATACTGTTTACATTCTTGCCTTAAATCCTAGATTGTTACTATAGTACTACTCAGTGTCAATAGCACTGGATTAGCTAAATTAGTGGTGTTACATAACAAATGCATGTTTTTAAAAATAACTTAAATTTTTGAGACTAAATATTTGTCAAATCATCCAATCATCCAAATCGTCAAATCAGGCTGTAGTAGTTCAATGTCAGCCACAACAATTCCTAATGATACATTATTACCTAACAATATGAAAATATCTTTTGTATAATTTTGACTTTGTATATGACTATTTATATTAGAAATTCTCTCCATTTGCAGCTTGTTAATGAAATTCATTCATTGACAGTATAAAGTTTAAATTAAAAGTATATCCTACATCCTGAAAATATTTTTATTTAAGGTGCTGTGTCATGGGTTGCACTATTTTAGAAGACTATTTTCTTGAAAAAGAAGGTCTCTTCACTCTATTAGATTTGCTTTTAGTAAGTACTATTATTTACATAAAAGTGAACAAAATATTAATTATATTGTTACTGAATCTTCTTAAAGTATTCTACAGCATCATTAAAATATTTTAATAAATTCATTATTTTTCTTAATATTTCAATTAACACTTTGTAATGTACATATATATGGCATCTACATTAATATAGTACAAAAGACTATATATTTTAAAGAAAATAGTTGATTATATTAAAAAATTACATAAAGGACTCTATAGCAAACTATGTAAGAAAAAGGGAAATAAAGCAAAATGAACATAAAACCCCTTTCAAAAGAACAAAACTAAACTAAACAGTCAGAAAAAGCACGTGTGTAATTTATACCTAATTCTAAATATAAAAGGAAAAAAAGAAAAAAATAGATTGTTATACTGTTCAGTCAGGTCACTGCATCACAAATCTAGGGGTGAGGGATGACAAATTTTAGTAAGTCAGCTTTATAGTTAGGTTCCTTCTAAGTGCATAATCATGTGTTTTCCAACTATTCCTGCTCAAGATAATTAAGCAATGATATATAAAGATAATCAAGCAATGAATCTGCGAACACCTAGAGGAAACAAAATCATAACCAAAAGCCAAATGGGTTTGTCAAAAATAGATCATGTCAGATAAATCTTATTGAATTCTTTAACAAAGTGATAAAATTAGTGGACCAGAGAAATACTATAGATATAATTTACTTGGCCTTCAGTAAGGCATTTGATAAAGTAGACCACAACCTATTACTTGATAAGATAGAAAAATGTGGATTAGACAGCATCACCACCAGATGGATTTGTAACTGACTAACCAACTGCACTCAATGTATAGTCTTCAAGGGAACTGCATCTACAAGGAGGGAAGTATGCAGTCGGTAGTCCAAGGTTCTTTCTTAGGCCCAGTACTCTTAATACCTTCATAAATGACATGGATGGGGAACTTATCAAATTTGCAGATGACACCAAGCTGGCAGGAATAGCCAACACTCCAGAAGATAGGCTTAAGATACAGAAGGATCTTGGCAGACTTGAATATTGGGTGCTATCTAACAAAGTGAAATTCATTTGTGAAAAAAGTAAGGGTCTACATTTAAGCAAGAAAAACACATGCACAGGTATAGTATAGGTGGTACCTGGCTCAATAGTAGTAATTGTGAAAGACATCTTGGAGTCTTAGTGGACAATCACTTAAATATGAGCCAGCAGTGTGCTGCAGCTGCCAAAAAAGCCAACACAGTCCTAGGCATTAACAGAGGAATAGAATCAAGATCATGTGAAGTGTTAATACCACTCTATAATGCCTTGGTAAGACCACACTTGGAATATTGTATCCAGTTTTGCTCACCATAATGTAAAAAAGATGTTGAGACTCTAGAAAGAGTACAGAGAAGACTAACAAAGATTTTTAGGGAACTGGAGGCTAAAATATATAAAGAACAGTTGCTGGAATTAAGTATGTCTAGTTTAATGAAAAGAAAGACTAGAAGTAACATGATAGCAGTGTTCCAATATTTAAGGGGTTGCCATAAAGAAGAGAGAGTCAACCTATTCTCCAAAGCACCTGGAGGCAGGACAAAAAGCAGTGGATGGAAATTAATCAAGATGAGACAAACTAGAACTAAGAAGAAATTTCCTGACAGAGCAATTAATCAATAGAATGACTTGTCTCTGGAAGTTGTGCATGCTCCAACACTCAAAGCTTTTAAGAAGACCATTTGTCTGAATTGATATAGGGTTTCCTGCCTGGCCAAGGGGTTGGATTATAAGCTCTCCAAGCTTCCTTTTAACTCTGTTATTCTGTTAAATTCCTTACATATTAAAATATGCTAGAGTTTGTAGATATAGTTTAACAAAATATTAAAATGTTTAATCCTTAGGCTTTTTTTCTAAAAATACAATTAATCATATCTAAATAGTGAGGAATTACAAAAAATACTGTATATAAGCAAAGTAAAATAAATAATTAAGTCCACACACTCATAGCGTTCACCAAAGTTAAAACTGACTCCATCTCTAATATACTCCATCTCTAGTAAAGCTAGCCTTCAGAAAGACCTAATCTTTTTAAAATGTCTTGGGCTTCCTTTGGTGAACTTATTTGAATTTTTAGTCATAAGAAATATATCTAACATTGCTTTAAAGCCTAAAGCCATTTATTGGGAAATATAGATACTTTTGTATATTGTCTAAATTGAAGTTTGTTTTTCTTTTTAAAAAAAATCAGTAATAAATTGTAAGTTGTCTTAGTAAAGGCCTTCTCAAATATCTTCAATGCCTCTGATGTTTAAGATAATGCAAGGTAATTGGATTCAAACAATGTATTTTATATTGTTTGAACCCAAAACTTTACAAAATTTTAACCTTATTACTTTTTCAACTATTTTAAATAAATTCTCAGTTAAGAAAATGTTTTCATTCAGAGATTCTATGAACATTTTATATTAATCAGTAAAATCAATGATAGTTTTTACAGTTAAAGCCACCATCTTTCAATTGTGTATCACATTCCTACTTCAGGACAGTAAAAAGGGATGAAAAAAAATATTATTCCCTAAAATAAAGTAAAGGATGTAAGTAAAATTTTTGTTAGGATTTAAAATATGTATCACCTATTGTTGTCAGAGAAAAGAAGACTACATATAAAACTGGCAGGTGGGGAGGAAGCATAAATGCAAAATACATAATCAGCACCTGAACTGATTTTTCATAGGATTATTTTCATAGTTTAAAACATACTTGTAAAACAATGAAAATTAGACATTTTTAATTTATCTAAAATTGGGACAAATGTTCTTTGGAGTTAAAATTTTCCAGATATTGTGCATAATGCCATGCCCTTAAAATTAAAAAAATGTTAAAGGCTTTATATGTAGTTTTGATAGTTATTGTTCATTATTCTTAAATGATAATAAATTAAAGATTTGAAAAATATTTGTTTCATATATCCCCAAAATACTTGTATACCCCAAAATAAACACTGTTGCACATTTCAACATGAATTTAAAATTAAGTCTTCTCTAATGTTCATAATTTCAAGTTACAAAGAGCTTCTTATACACTTCATTGTTATGGAGTACTCATATTAAAATCTGTCTATATATTTGAATTCCTGTAGCTAATATAGGAATTGGATGAAGGATAATTATTTTTAAAAATATCTTAGTATTTGGTTATTTCATTCATAACTTCTCTTCTTTCCTGTTTTTTTTTTCTGTGAAGTTAAATCAAAAGAATGTATGTAACCTAATTCTTGGAATATTAGTTGAATTTTGTGATAATCCTAAAACTGTATCACATATCAATGTATGGCGAGGGAAAAAAGACCAAACAGCAGCTAATTTATTAATAAACCTATGGAGACAAGAAGAAGAAGAGATGGGAGTGAAACATGATAAAGCTGGAAGAATTGTTGGTAAGTATTGGTCCATGTTATTTTATCTTATGAACAACCATAGTCTGAAGACAATCTTAATTTTTCAGGTTTTTTAAATCTTACATAGATACTTCTGCTGTGACTAAAATTGTTTTTAATGATTTGATAAGTTAGAAGAAACATGGGTAAATTGGTCATTAAAAAAGTTTGACAGAAAAAGGCTTGATTTGAATATACAGGTTGTCTACAGTTAACCACTGGCAAAAATCACTTAACCACATCAACTTATGACAGCAGTTCCAATAGCAATTTTTAAATAAATTACATACCATCATTAAGAGCAATATCACATGACCATGATTTCTGATTTCCTGCTAGGTTCTCCATTGAATTTGTGGGAATCTGGTAGTAAAGAGTGCAAATAATGATCATGTGACTGTGGATACTGCAACTGCAATAATTGTCCAGTTACAAAGTGCCCAAATTATAATTGTGATTTCAGGGACATGTAGCAGCTGCAATTTTGTGGACCAGTCATAAGTCTCCTCATTCAGTGTGGTCCTAACTTCAAACAGTAGCTTCAGTGAGCAATAGCTAAACAAGGACTACTTGTACCATAACCATTAATTCATTTATATTTATTTGGACACCTATCTCATAAAAAAGTCACTGGGTGGCATATAATAAAAACATAAATGGTAATATACAAAAGCATCGCCAAATTCATAAAATTTAAAAATTCTGATTAAAAGGCAAAGAGGGGGCACCAGGTATGAACAGGATGGAGGCATCTCAACAACTCACTTATCTTACGTTTTCCACTATAAACCTTTATAGACATATGGACCATTATTAAAAAGTCATAGTTCATCTCTGAGGAAGATGGACAGCTACAAAATATATATAAATAAATATGCATGCATATATACTTTATATATTTATTTATTTATTACTGAACTTGAGAATCATGCTGGGCTTTAACTATAGTTAGTTAAATCAGAAACAAGCTGTACTTCCTGAAAATGTACCAGTATATTATATTATAAAGTAAGAACATGCTTTTTCCATGATTTGTTTACCATGAAATAATGTTTGAAGCTGAGATTTTTTTTTATAAACATCAGTGTTCTAGAAAATAATTATTTGTACCAATGAAGACAATATAGAGATCAGAATGTGATACAATAAATATTATTTCCTAACAAATGTTCTGTTCTTTTTCTGCAACCAAATTACATAAATTTAAATTTAAATTTAAATTCAGTCATTAAAATAATATAATTTTCAAGATACCTCGCTAATTAAAATACAAACAACATTGCTATAAATGTAATTAGTTTTTTTTTAAAAAACTGGAAAGTTATTGAATAATATGAAATCTAGTAGAAGCAGATGTTAAATAACTTCACAATGAAATATACATAAATAGTAGATCACTGCTGTAGTAATGGCTGAAAAAGTTTGATTGCAAGTGTTTATAGTTCTTTGGCTATATACTATTAAGAAATGTAAACAATTGTGAGAATTTTACTGCTTTTGCAGAACCTTCCATACTGATACATCTCACAAGAGTATTTATAAGTAAAGCAATTCTAATTTTCATCATATATCTGCATTAAGGAATTATTATTTCTAAAATCTTTATTTTAAAAAAATTACAGGATGCAATTAATATTTCACTAAACTATTACAGTTGCTGTAGGCTTTATAATGAGTTTTTTTAATGCCATAGATACAAAGAAACCACTAGTTGGCCAGTTCCAAAAAACACAAGAAGTAATTCCAATGCCTGCTAGCTGTCCCACTATTGCTGTCATGGATGTTGCTGAAAATATGAGAGCAAAGATTTATTGTCTAATATGTAAATTAGGTAAGGGCCGTGAGCTTCTTTCCAACAGATTGCTTTTCTATGTATTATTGATGGTGAACAAAAATAACAGAATTTTTTTTGACACAAGCCAACTTAAAAAAACTACAACAACCCTGAATTATAAGGATTATAGTTAAATATTGTAATATATTTTGTATAAAATTGTCAGCAATTGGTATTGAAGATACTTATGTACTATATATTTATTATGTAAAAAATGTTCTGCAAGTAAAGGTAGTTTTTTGTTAACAATAGTAAGTGGAACTGGAGTTTCCATTGCTAAATGATGTACAGTGTGTCAAGTATGGATGTACAAGTATGGTGTCATGTGACTGCATTACTTAGTGACAGCAATCCTTATTTCAACATTATCTGAATCCCACCAGTCATTGGGTAAAGTTCCATCCCGATCTACGCCATTCCCAGTTTGGTCCGCTTCAGTCCCGAATCTCAGCAAGGTAACAGACTGCCACCTCTTCAGCTCCCTCACCCACCTGTATGTCTTTTTTTTTTGTTACCCTATAGAGTGGCATGCAGCACTGACAATGCTGATAGGGCTGAGACTGAAGTAGATGCCCAGGGCTTCAGCAACCTCAGCTGCACGCTGTTGTCTTTAGGCCTCTATTTCAGCCACAGCACTACTACCACTGCTAGCTGCCTGAGCAGTAACCTAAGTCTGGAAATTTGGAAGGCATCAGAAGCATTGTGAGAAGTATTGCAGGAAGATGGCACTCAATTTGGATAAGAATGCACAAGATTTGGAGAGGAACATGCACAGCCTTGCAAAAAAGCCTGGCCTGGCCAGCAGCTGTTCACGCAGGGCCAGGAAGGGCGTACCCTGTTAGTAATGGAAGAAAGGAAATGGAAAAGGTAGGATGGGAGTAGCACGGCCTGCAGAGCGCACAATATTGGGGGCAGCTGTTACTTTGTGCTCTAGCATTGGATTGGCTGACCAGAGTATAAGGCCTGAGGTGGCACTCCTTGGTAGTAGCATTCCTTTCATGTTGGCTTGCGCTGGCAGTATGAGGCTGATGTAGCAAGATTGCTGAAGGCTCTGGGCCTCTACGTCAGCCCTACTGCCAAGAAGTCCACTTGCAATGCAGTCAAGGGATAAGGGGAAAGTTAAAATGCCTGTATCATCGTAAAAACAGGTAGACTGCTAGCACCTGAGTTCTGATCACATGACTGTGCAGGTGCTGCAACAGCTGTAATTTTAGGGACCAGACATTAAGTATCAGTCATTCAATCTTGCTTGGTGGGAATAACTTCATTTGCTAATGTGTGTATTCTACATAAGTATTAGACAATGTTAGTCTTTTAAAAATAATGTTACTTTAAAAATAACAATTGATACATTACTTCAGGTTTTGAAAACTTGCCTGGGCTCTGTGCAAGGGATTTTGTTACACTTGCTATTATACGCAGGTACCTAGACTTCAAGGTAAGTATCATAAATAGTCATTTATTGTGTTTATTTCCTAATTTTAATATTTGCAAAACTATATTAACTTTAAAAAATTGACTTTGTATTTGCTTCCTACATTTATTAATATACAGAAGTTTTCTCAATGAATTAACACCTGACCTATATTGTTTGAAAGTTGTTGTTAGTTGCGAAGTCATGTCCGACCCATCGCGACCCCATGCACAATGTTCCTCCAGGCCTTCCTATCTTCTACCATCCTCTGGAGCCCATTTAAGCTCACACCGACTGCTTCAGTGACTCCATCCAGCCACCTCATTCTCTGTCGTTCCTTTCTTCTTTTGCCCTCAATCTTTCCCAGCATTAGGCTCTTCTCCAGTGAGTCCTTCCTTCTCATTGGTGGCCAAAGTATTTCAGTTTCATCTTCAGGATCTGGCCTTCTAAAGAGCAGTCAGGGTTGATCTCCTCTAGAACTGACTTGTTTGTTCGCCTTGCAGTCCAAGGGACTCGCAGGAGTCTTCTCCAGCCCCAGAGTTCAAAGGCCTCAATTCTTTGGCGCTCAGCCTTTCTTATGGTCCAACTTTCACAGCCATACATTGCAACTGGGAAAACCACAGCCTTGACTATGCACACTTTTGTTGGCAGGGTGATGTCTCTGCTTTTTAGTACGCTGTCTAGATTTGCTATAGCTTTCCACCCCAGGAGCAAGCATCTTTTAATTTCTTGACTGCAATCCCCAACTGTGGTGATCTTGGAGCCCAGGAAAATAAATCTGTCACTACCTCCATTTCTTCCCCATCTATCTGCCAGGAATTGAGAGGGCTGATGCCATGATGCATCCGGCCATGATCTTAGTTTTCTTAATCTTGAGTTTCAAGACAACTTTTGCACTTTCCTCCTTCACCCGCATCAAGAGGTTTTTTAGTTCCTCTTCACTTTCTGTCATTAGAGTGGTATCATCTGCATATCTCAGGTTGTTGATATTTCTCCCGGCAATTTTAATTCCAACTTTTGATTCATCCAGCCCCACCTTTCTCATGATGTGCTCTGCATATAAGTTAAATAGGCAGAGCAATAGTATACAGCCTTGCCGGACTCCTTTCTCAATTTTGAACCAATCAGTGGTTCCATGTTCAGTTCTCACTGTTGCTTCTTGACTCCCATACAGGTTTCTCAAGAGACAAATAAGATGGTCTGGTACTCCCATCTCTTTAAGAACTTGTCACAATTTGTTGTGATCCACACAATCAAAGGCTTTAGCATAGTCAATGAAGCAGAAGTAGATGTTTTTCTGGAACTCCCTAGCTTTCTCCATGATCCAGCATATGTTGGTAATTTGATCTCTAGTTCCTCTCCTGCTTCAAAATCCTGCCTGTACTTCTGGTAGTTCTCGATCCACATACTGCTGGAGCCTAGCTTGTAAGATTTTAAGCATAATCTTGCTAGCATGTGAAATGAGTGCAATAATGCGATAGTTTGAACATTCTTTGGCATTGCCTTTCTTTGGAATTGACTGACCTTTTCCAATCCTGTGGCCACTGTTGAGTTTTCCAAATTTGCTGACAAATTGAGTGTAGCACTTTTACTGTATCGTTTTTTAAAATTTTGAGTAGCTCAGCTGGAATACTGTTTGAAAGTAAGATCATAATATCATCAGTAAAAACTAAAAGATATTTTAATCAGGTTTTTTTACAAAGATTTCTTATTGTTGATAGTAGACAACTGAGTCTGTTAGTTTCATAGTTGATATTATAGTTTTTCAGGTGACCTGTAACAAAAGTTTTAAAAAAGCAAATGTAGCTTAAAAGTGAATAGTTGATACGAAGTAAAAATCTAGTGATCTAATTAATCTGCAGCTATTTGATCAGTTAAAGGAACTGCCTACTTCATTGCATCTACCAATGCAGAACAAGGGAGCAACATTATTTTATTCATCTTTCATATCATAGTCTTAACAGCTCCTTGAGTTACAGTGGCACACGGATTTTTAAAGAATTGCTCTTTTTAAAGAAATTTCGCTTTCCAAAATTTATTGGAAATTATTTCTTGACAAGTTTGTCCAATACTACTTGGATAGTGAATAGTTTATTGAGGTGGGATGGGAAGTTAATACGATATTGATAGTCTTTTAAAAGATCTTATTTGTTTATAATATATAAAGGTTGGTGAGATCTGGGATGAAGTATGTGCAGAACTTAAAAAAGAAAAATTTAGACCTGTGACACCTGACCAGGAAGCATTACAGCTTATTACTGAAGCCTTTGAAAATGTTGGAAAGATTGTAGTCTCTCTCCAAACTGAGATGCTAGAAAGCCAGCAGTTTCAGGAACTTCAGGAGGAGGAAAAATGTTATGGAAGGGTAAGTTTGTGCCACAATAATTTATTTAGAAATAACTACTATGGCTAGTTAGAATGTTACCTCTTTATTGCTGTGATACTTTTGTGGGACATTATATATAATATACTATATGAACATTAGGATAGAGAGCATTTGTAGATATATGATTTGAACTTTACCCTTTGCTAAACTATAAGCTAAGGTTTTCTTTAAATGCTTTACAATTAAGAATGTTTCCTTCTGTTTTTCCTTCTAGATTCATTCTCTCCATAAACAAAAGGAAATAGTCAATAAATCTTGGGAAAATTTCTTAGCTCGGACATCAAACTACGAGGCTTTGAAGGTAAGAAAGTATGCAGTAAACTTCATCAAGGATGACAGTATATTTCAAATTCATATTTCTCTAAATAACTGAATTAATAGTTTACTAGTGAAGCAGTTACACTATTAATTATTATTTATACTTTAAAAATAGATTGAATATTAAGAATATGAAAAAAACATGTTAAGAATAGGCAATGACTAAGGAAGCATATTGAGAATAAGCAATGAATAAATAATTTCTAAAATATGGGCATAAGAATTCTTTTGAGTTTTTTTATAGTTGTTGACAATGTCTCGTTATTTTGTGCAACATGCTTTACTTGTAGCATAACTATTTATGTAATCACATCACTTTGGTTCAGGATTGATACTTAGAAAAGTATGGTTTGAAATATTCTCCTATGTATCATTCTGACATTAAATTTCTCATTAACAAAAGCTAATTTACCTATGAAGTTATATTTTACAATTTTTTTGGCTAGAAAGCAAAAAGGCTTCAAGAAAAATCTATAGAAAACTCGAGACCAAAGATAAAACACTATAATGCAACTTTCCATCCAACTGACATTAAAGGCCTAAATACAACTGTAAGTAAAATTCTTAATTGTTCATTTCTAAATCAAATTAAAGCAATTTTTTAATTAATTTACATCCCACTTTTATTATTTTTACAAATAATTCAAGACAGCGAACATATTTAACACACCTCCTCCTATTTTCCCTATCACAAAAACCCTGTGAGGTGAGTTGGGCTAAGAAAGAGTGACTGGCCCATCCATTTGGCTTTCATGGCTAAGGCAAAACTTTGAAATCATGGTCTCCTGCTTTTTGTCTTGCTGCATTAATCACTAGACCAAACTGATTCAATCAAATATTTAAGATATAAATCATTGTAAAAAAGTTTGTATTACATTACCATAAAGCAGGATATTCTGTAAATAAAATATACAAATTTACATTGAAATTATTTCTTTTTCATGTATACCATAAATATTGCCAAAATATTATAAGCTTATTTTCATTTTACCAATGACCTTTTTGAAACACAGTAGTATGTATCTATGGAGATTCTCAGTCAATCAGATCATGGTTGTCCCAAAGGTGCTTTTTTCAAGAACAACTGGACTTTCTGGTTTTTCTTTGAAGAACAGAGCTAAAGAAGCTTCTTGGATGAGAAGCGAAATGTCTTCAAAGAAAAACCAGAAAGTCCAGTTGCCTCCTGAAAAAAGCACCTTTGAGATAGTAGAATGTAGCTTTCTTTAGGAAGGCGTTTCCAATATACTATTTTAGCTTGTTAAAATAATTATATTAAAGTTCATTTTTATTCACTTTATAAATTGGATGGATGGTTTAAAAGTATTAATAATTGGCTTTGGTGCAAAAAAAACCCTCTAATATTTTCCTCCTGTCTGTGATTGTTGTAAAAGATTTTGACTTGAACATTAAATATAAATTAGGATATAGATATGATTGTATGCATATGTACTAGTACTTTTGATTCTTTCTAACATACACAGACACATGAACACAAAAAATACAATCTATTGGATTACATACTATTAAAAGTAGAATTTAAAAGACCTTCCTTTATTAGAGTGAAGAAATAATGCTGATCAGTGACTGGAATACAGATTCTACTATAGTGAGGAGAAGCAGTTCTTAGAAGTCCAGAAAAGCTATAGGGATAGCAACAGTAATTTACTGGTCTTAGCGAGTGAAATGAAGAGTTGGCTATCTATCTCTTACCTATTTGTCTATATATTACAAATGACAGTTTACTTTTTAGTCAGTACTGACTTTATAAATTATGCTTATATAAATAATATGCTTTTAATAAATAACTTAAACTTAAGCTATAAAACAAAGATATATTTTTGAAACAAATATGTAATTTTGATAAAATAGAGTGATCAATAAGAAACAAACATTTTTAAAGTCAATTTAATCAAACTTTGCCTTTCAGAATATTTTTTGTTTTAAAGCTTCCAATCTCTCAGTTTCCCAGGTTGGAAAAACAGAAGTGAAACTGAACTCCTGTTTTAGTTTTTTCAGATTATTGAAACAACATTTTTGTTTTTGCAGGTTGCATCTGGTCGCTTGGTAACAGTGGAAAGTACACCTTCTGAATTAATTGGAGGGCCACTAGCTGATACAGATCTTGCACTGAAAAAACTTCCAATTCGTGGAGGAGCCTTAAAAAAATTCGAAGGAGTTAAAGTAATAGATTCATTTAAGAAAAGTTCACTAACTGTGAAATAAATGTTGTCCTGCATAGTTCTGTATTTAGAGTTTGTTTAATATATAGGTGCATCTTAATATTTGGATCATTTGGAACCTTGGTAAAATGTTACCTTTAAATACATATACTTGTATCTATGGGTACATATATACATATTCCTGTATAATAATCTGAATTAATGTGGATGTCATTAATATTCTAACCAATAAATCTAGTACATTACGAAGATCAGTTATGTCTAATAACTGACATAACTTTGAATTAACTCAATTTGCATTCTGTGACTGAGTACTAAGATACATTTAACTCTGTGTACTATGCTATTTATGCTAACAAACATCTGAATCATAAAAAGAAGGAAAAAAGACGTTTAAGGAATAAAATGAAAGTACCATTGGTAATCACTGTTATAATTCAGTAATTACTTCCTAATAAGATGAATGGGAGAAATGCTGGAACATGTGTGTTGCAGAGATATTAAACGTTTTAACTTTCATTAACAAAGTGGATGATACATTGATTACCCTTATATGCATCTTAGTTCACTTTCAAATGTACATATTGGGATCAAAGAGATCAAAAATAGTATCTTCTTTTCAGGAAGAATTATGATCAAAATATCCTCAAATACTGAGAACTATATTGCCTTTTCATTGAACTTGTTTCATGTAGAAACTCTGAGTCATTATTCACTCGCAAACATTTCATTATTTTTCACTCTTGGACAATGAATCATAGAACAAAGTATTTATAAACAATCATGCTTACTGATGAATTAGATTATAAGAATATGGTGAACATTTAAAAATGTGAATAATGGGAGACGACTTCCGGTATCCAGCGGCAACGGACGTCTGGAAGGCTTCTCCTGCCTCCAGCGCCCGAATCCGGCCGCCGCCGAGGCCCTCAGGGGCCAGGTGTTCCGAAAAGGACACCTGCCGCACGGACGGCTCGCCAGGGGTCTCCCAGCCGACATACAGGACTGTGGGGACCGATGCTGGCGCGTCCTAGGCTCGGCGGGGTTCGGAGGCCACAGGCCGCGGCCATTATTTTGGTCGTCGCCTGGGCCGCTGTGCCCAGTGACACCGGGGCATTGGATCTATAACTGCAGCAGCCTGGTGGTGAACAGGGCACGGAGAAGAATTGAGGAGGAGAAGGGAAGGGAATATCGGTGGCGTGAGTGGAGTGCTCCGAGTGCGGGGGTTTCTCTCCCCTGCGGTTGGAAGGAGCACGAGTTATTCTGGAGAGGAGAACTTAAAATAAGAAGATTACGGTTTTGTGGAGCTCTGGAGAAGAGGTGATGGAGAAATTTAGGAGGGAAGGTTTGAGGCCCCTCCTTCTGGGGAACAGTGGTGGCGTCCAGCTTCCGCCTTCACTATGAGAATTTTGATGACATCACTTCCCTTGACTTCCTGGTTGACTAACTGTACTCTGGACTCGTTGCTCCTGTGAGTGCCCCTGGTGGATCCGGAGGAAATTACAAGGATATCGTGCCTGCCTGAGGATTTTGTATTTTTTTCCTTAATGGCAAAGGTCAGAGACCAACTGCTGGAGAGATGGAGAATTTTGGAAAAGTTATCTAATATGGACAAGAAATTGGATGAAATAAGAGCAGAAATTGTGACTATCCAAAAGGATTTAAAGGATACTCAACAAGTTTCAGCAGAAAACAAGCAGAAAGTGGAAGGTTTGGAGGGTGAGATACGGGCAGTGTAGAAAGAGAGGAGACGACAGGCAATGCTGTGCTTGGACTACAGATGGATAAAATGTCTTATTTCCTTAGGTTTCAAAATTTGGAAGAAGTGGACCAAGAAGACTTGAGAGATGTTGTGACTAAATTGTTGGGAGAATTTCTTGGGAGAGGTGTTGATTTCATGAATTGGGATGTGGATCGAGTTTATAGAGTTAATTCAATATGCACGCACGCATGCAGTTCCCAGAGAGGTTCATGTCAAATTTGTGAGAAGAGAGACGAGATGAAATTCTTAGAAAACATAGGAGTGGGGCACTGATTTACAGGGGCAGGAGATAGCCATTCTGAGGCAGATTCCCAGACAGGTACGTGAAAAAGAAAGAAATATTATTTTTGTCAAGCAAATTGTACCAGAAGGAGTGGGCTTCAGATGGCTGATGCCAGAGGATTGATGATTTTCCGGGAGGGCATTACGAAAAAAATCAGTACAATTGCGGAGGCTACGGCCTATGTGGAGGAACACAAAGCCTTCCTGGAATCAGATGACCCAGGAATTGAAGAAGGGGAGGTTATAGATCATGGGGCTGAAGCGGCTGCCGCTGTTGCGGCCCTGGAGTTGGGTCAGGCTGAACCCAGAGTTCTGAGATCCAAAACTAGGAAGTGATAAAGATATTTGTGTTGGTTTTCCTTATTCTCTTTTGTACGATATTCTGTTTATTCTTGACTCTTCTTTATTACGTATTTAAAATTTGCAAACTTAGCTACTTCGTGTCACCTGCTTGCCTTATGGCTGTTGTATGTGTTAAAAAATTTGAGTAAAATTCTTATTTTAGATAAGAAAAATGAAAATTTACCATACCTGATATGTATTTGTATAAACCTTTTTTGACTAATAAAAACTTTTTGAATAAAAAAAAAAAAAAAAAAAAATGTGAATAATGCAGTGTCTGCTAGCAAGGGAGACATGATAGCAGTGTTCCAATATCTCAGGGGTTGCCACAGAGAAAGGGAGTCATGTTGTTCTCCAAAGCACCTGAAGGTAGAACAAGAAGCAATGGGTGGAAACTGATCAAGGAAAGAAGCAACTTAGAACTAAGGAGAAAGGGGCGTGGCCATGACCGTGGTGGGGTAAGGACCTTTCCTTCACTTCACAGGGCTTATTAATGAAGATTTATGAGGATTTATGTTGTTTGGAATGCACCGTTATGGATGAAAGTTAATAAATCATGAAGTGAAAGTGTTAACAGCCCAGCAGACTGAATTTAAAACTGGTAGGTCATCTGAAACTGCTTGAATTAAGGAGTTTTTACAGCGTGGGGGTGACCGAGCCGACTGGCAGACACGATAAGTTTGGAATAAATTGTTGTCTTTTGCTTTTCCTATTATAACTATCGTGTTCTGTGTTTTATTGCTGAGGCCAAGGAGTGAATATTAAAGACTGAATTTGTTAATGAGAAGAATTTAATTGAAGAGTAAACCGATCTTTTGTGTTGGACGGACCGGCAGCAATAGGATTTTACTGGGCGGACAATTTTTTTTTTAATTTTTTTTTCTTTTGAGAGGAAACTAATAGCTTGTTTATATCACAGATAACAAAAAAAAAGGACTTTTTTTTGAAGCTTAAGTTGGAATGAAGCAGTAGATCTTTTATATTTTTTTTCTTTTTTCTTTCTTTTTTGCCGACATGGAGAAAAAATGGTGCTGATTATTGTTTAAAAGCTGTGAGGTATCTGTGTTTCTTTGTGGAGTGACTATGAGTCACAAGCTACTGAGAGATAACGAGTGCAAATAAGCCGCTTCGCTTCAATTAAAAGACTGCCGTCCCTTGATCTTCATTAAGACCCTCTGTAAAATTGGTTTGAAATACTAGTTTGGAAAAAATTTTAAGATTTTTTAAAATGACTCAACAACTTTCAGAAACGCAGCAACTTGCTGCAGCTTTAAATAAAATTGGGAAAAAATAGCAGGATTATCAGAGCGCATGGATAATATGACATTGGAACTGACATCGGAAATGAAAAAGATGAAACAAGAAATGAATGAAAATTTTGCAAAGCAAAGAGAGGAAATGACAATTATTAAAGATGAAATGGAGCAGATCCATGTACATGAGGTAAAAGTGGATCGGCAAATTGGTGAAATATTTTATAAAAATGAGCAGCAAGGTAAGAGAATTTGTCTCTTGGAAGAAGAGATGAGGAAATATAATTTGGTTATCCGAGGGATTTCAGAAGAAAAAGAGGATAAATTGAAACAGCGGGTTTTGAAATGGATTAATGATCTGGATACTCAACTTACGTTTACAATAGCAGATCTGGCAAGTGTTTTTAGAATTGGATATAGAAGGCAAAATGGCTCTAACAGGAATGTGCTTGTCAGGTTCGCAAACCTTGGTGACAAGCTGGAAGTTATGGCCAAGGTGAGAGAGATGGGAGATGCTTTGAAGTTTGAAGGGAAGACTATTCAAGTCTTCCCAGATATATCAAGAGAAGAAAGGGCATGGAGATTTTTTTTAAAACCAATTACAAAAGTTTTGAGAGATAATGGAATTAAATATAATTGGAGGCCACCACAACAATTAAAATTTTTTTATAAAGGAAGGATGCGTACAATTACCCCAGACATAGATGCACTATTATATTTACGGGAGCTTGGACTGATTGAGATGGAGGATTTAATGGAGATAAAAGATCAAACGCTCAAGATGGGTGGAACACGTGAAACATCAACCCCAGAAGAAGAAAAGGGGCTATTGGAGGCAAGACCCTAAAGGGTTAAAGAGGAAAGAAATATCACCTGTGTTGGTTGAACAGAAGAAAAGTCGTGAGGATACAGTAGGAGAAGAAGCAGATAAGAGTCTTGGAAAATACTGAAGCGAATGCGGAGAGAGCCATCACTATCTTTTTCTTGAGTGATGAATTTAAATAGACAGCCGAAGAAGTGGCCCGGACATTGTACGTCCCTCTCCCCATTCTCTTTATAGAGGCGAAACCGATGAGGATGTGGGGGAAGAAGATTGTTTGTATTTTATTGTTTGTCTTGTTTTTTGTTTTTTGTTTTGGTCTTCTTATCGTTTTTTATATGTTAAATGTTGGTTATATGGTAGTTTAATGTTGGGTTTTGGGCACAGAAAGGAACATGCGGGGATAGGATTGAAAATTTTATATTTTAAATGGGAGTCATAAAAATAATGTCATGGAATGTGAAGGGTACAGGGAATCAGATTAAAAGAAGAAGATTGGAATTTAAGATTAAAAGAGATTTACCAGATATTTTATTTCTACAAGAAACCCATCAGAAATCTGAAGATTCAAATAGAATGTATATAAAAGGTATGCAAATATATGAAAAAGCATTTGGAACTTCAAAAGCCAGAGGAGTTGCAACACTGATATCAGATAGGGTGTATTTTGAAAAACACCAGGTAATTTTGGATGAAGATGGAAGATATGTAATAATTGTTGGAAATCTTAATGAGGAAAAAGTGACACTTGTTAATTTATATTTACCGAATGAAAAACAAAGAGAATTTCTTGAAAAAATAACAAAAATTTTGGAGAAGGAAAGTGTAGGAAAGTAATTGTGGCTGGGGATTTTAATTTAATCAGAGATAAAATAGATAGTACTAACCCCACCCGCTGTGGAGGAGCAAATAAAATGGGGATTTTAAATACGTGGATGCTTCAAACGGCGTGGTGGATGTGGAGAGAGGTCAAAGGAATTGAAAGAGTATATACTTTTTCTCTAAGATATATAATACATATTCTAGAATTGATTATATTTTTCTTTCTAAAGATTTGTTGAATAATGTGGATAAGGTAGATGTGGGAATTTTTAAAGATTCTGATCATGCAGAAGTTATGGTGGATTTAGATTTTAATTTTGAGAAAAAAAGAAGCTATTGGAGATATGAGGAGAAACTGTATAAAATGAAAAGGATAAAAATGGATACTTAAAAATTGGAGGAAAGTTGGAGATTAAATGATAACGGGGAGGTTAAATTTGAAATTGTTTGGGATGCGATGAAAGCGGTGTTTAGAGGGGAGAGTATTAAATTATCAAGTAGGAAATATAAAAATTATAAAATTAAAATGGAAAGAGATAAAAATCAGATTAAAGAATTGGAAAATCAATTTTGCTTACTAAAGAAAAAAATTCTTCAGGAGCTTAATATGTTAAGAAATAAAATGATAGAAGAGGATACAGAGTTGGTAAAAGAAATTTGAGATATTTTAAATAGGAATTTTTGAATTTAGTAACAGAAATTCTAAGTTATTGGCAAAGATGGTGAAAAATAAAAGAGAGAAGAGAGAAATTGGAGTTTTGATAGATGACAGAGGTATAAGATGTTATAAAAAATTAGAGAAATGTGAAGTGGTTAGAAATTTTTTTCAGAATCTATATTCAAAGAAACCAGTTAATCGGGGAAAATTGCAAAGCTATTTAGAAAAATATGTGGTGAAAATTGATCAAACATATAAGGAATTGATGGAAGAAGATATAACACAAGATGAGATTAATGGAATTATACAAAAAATAAAATTAGGGAAAGCTCCAGGTGAGGATGGATTACCTGCTGAGTTCTATAAAGAATTTAAAGAATTAATAATACCAAGATTGCAAAATTATTTAACGGAATATTACATGGTGGAGAAGTAGCTTCGTCATGGAATAGAACGGTGATATCCCTAATTCCTAAGCCAGATAAAGATTTAGAAAGGATTGAGTCCTATCGGCCCATTTCTTTAATTAATCAGGATGCAAAGATATTTACTGCTATTATAAGTAATAGATTAAATAGATTTATAGATAGATATATAAGTTACAACCAAGTAGGTTTCGTGAAGGGTAGATATATGAGTGATATTGTTAGAAGAGTATTAAATATTATAGATGTAGCTGAACATAATGGTGATAAAATTGGTATAGTATCATTGGATATTTTTAAAGCTTTTGATTCCGTACAATGGGAAACTATTAAAGTAATTGTGGAGGCTTTAGGCTTTGGTAATAAGTTTATACATGTTATTTCAAAATTGTATCAAAAAAGTAGTGCAAGAGTGAAGGTGAATGGAATATTAACTGAAGAGATAAAATTAGAAGCAGGTACGAGACAAGGATGTCCCTTGTCCCCAACATTATTTTTATTGGCTATGGAAATTTTGACAAAAATGATAGAAAAAGATGAAGAATTAGAAGGATATAAGGGGTATAAGATAAATTTGTATGCGGATGATACTTTAATTATTTTGAAAATGTAGAGAAAGACCTGAAAAAGATATATAAGCATTTGATAGAATTTGAGGAAATGACAGGTCTGAAAGTAAATTGGTCAAAGTCAGAATTATTGATGGATAGTAATGGTAATGAGTGTGAGAATATGCAAGAGCAATTTGGGATAAGGATTAAAAATACATTGAAATATTTGGGTATAGTGCTTTCACTCAAGATTAAAGAATTGAAAAAATTTAATTATGATGTGGTGATTAATGAAATTGAGAAGAAGATAGACAAATATAAAATGTTAAAGTTGTCTTGGTTTGGTAGAATTGCAATGTGTAAGATGATGTTGCTGCCCAAGTTTAACTTTTTATTCGAGATGCTACGGTTAAATTTGACAGAGAAAGATATTGAAGGATATCAGAAAAAATTGGACAAATTTTGCAATGGTGGGAAAAGACCTAGATTAGTGAAGAAAATGTGGTATCAAAATCAAAAGGAAGGTGGATTAGTAATCCCCAAATTATTTAATTATTACTGTGCATATGGTATCCAGATAGTGGTAAAAATACTTAAAGGTGAAGATAATCATTGGAGAGACTTAGAGTTAAGGGATATAGAGAAATTTGGATCAAGGTGGTTTTTAGATAAAGCAAACTTAAAATGTGTAATTAGAAGTTATTGGTTAAAGGGATTAAGTAAAATGTGGAATAAATTTTTTAAAATTTTAATCCCGGATATAATCTTTTTGGGGGAGACAATTGGAAATTGGCCGATTAAAAATAATATAAAACGTAATGAAGTGATTAAAGAGGAAAATATAGAAATTATTAGAGATTGGATAAAAGTTATGGAAAATGAAAGGAGGAATAAAGAAATTATTGAAAAATTAGGGTTAAGTTGGTTTGAAAAAATACAGATAGAAAAATGGACAAAAAAATTAAGGGAAAACTATTCGATAAATAGATGTGAAACTGAATTTGAATATTTAGTATCTCGGATTATGAAAGATGAAATTGGGCTAAAGGGACTTGTTAGTAGGGTTTATAAGATTATAAACTCTGATGAAAAATTACAAAGAGTGATGAGGACAAATTGGGAAAAAGATCTTAATATTGAAATACCAGAGTCAGATTGGAATGTGAATTGGAATAGTAGAATTATGAGAACTTTATCTATAAGGATTAAAGAGCATAATTATAAAGTTGTTTGGAAATGGTATTTGACTCCAGTAAAATTGTCACAAATGGATAAAAAAATTAGTAAAAAATGTTGGAGATGTGAGATGGAATTGGAGACTTATGAACATATGTGGTATAAATGTGATAAGGTTAAAAAGTTTTGGCAACAATTGGAGAAAATGATATTTGAAATGATGGGGAAAGTAATAATATTTAGAGTGGAAACTATATTATTGTTGGTAATTAAGGAAATAGAATTAACAAAATATGAAAAAGAATTGATTAGAATTATGATTATAATAGGTAGAATTATAATAGCTAGATATTGGAAATTGGATGTGATTTTTAGAATAGAAGAGTAGAATTCTGAAATGTGGAAATTAGACTTAAATGATAAAATGACATGTGATATTAAAATTAGAAGTGGTGTGTATAAAGAAGATATTTTCTGGAAGACTTGGAAACCATTCGTGGACTATGCGCTTGGAAAATTGGACGCTTTGGTACCTGTACCTCGAGAACGTGGATTTTGGCAATCATGAGGATATATCCGAAGACCCAAATCTTCCTCTTTTTTTATGTATAGCACAAGGGTGTAATAATGTATTTTCTTTTTTGTTTGTTGGAAAAAAGTAATAAAAAAAAACAATAAAAAAAATTTCCAGTAAAGCTAAGTTGGTTGCCAACTACCTGAAAAGAAAAAAAAAGAATTAAGGAGAAATTTCCCGACAGTTAGAACAATTAATAAGTGGAACGACTTGCCTGCAGAAGTTGTGAATGCTCCAACACTGGAAATTTTTAAGAAAATGTTGGATAACCATCTGTCTGAGATGGTGTAGGGTTTCCTGCCTGGACAGGAGGTTGGACTAGAAGGCCTTCAAGGTCCCTTCCAACTCGTTGTTGTTGTTGTTGTTGTTGTTGTTGTTGTTGTTATTATTATTATTATTATTATTATTATTATTATTATTATTATTATTATTATTATTATTCTGTAGAGGTGAGCCTATGGAGCTGACTATGGGTCTGGTGTTCCTTTTTTGTGTATCTTGGGGAGGCTATAAAGCTTTGGGGCATCTGGATGATTTCTCCCTGGGGATGACTCTTTGCTGGATCTTTTCCTGATGGGGGAAGCTTTTATTTTGGATTTGGTGGTTTTTTCCAGGTAGGTGGTGGGGGTCTGTGTTTAGAGGTTTGTAAGCGGGGTCTTGGAGTAGGTTGAATAGTTTGGATTGATAGTCAGATGTGTTCATCACCACTGTGGTGTTGCCTTTGTCTTCTGGAAGAATGATTATGTTATTGTCTTTCCTCAAGTCAGTGAGTGCTTTTTGTTCTTCTTTGTGCAAGTTGCTTCTGGGTGAGTTGCTGGAGCCGAGGACGTTGGTGACTTCAAGTCTGATTTTATTGGCTTCATCTGGGTTGATTTTGGTTAGGCTAGCTTCAACTCGCATATGGTGTTTTCAGTGGAGATGCATTTGGGGGCGACTACAAAGTTGAATCCTTTGGAGAGAACATTGGTTTCTGCTATGGGGAGGGTCCTCTCTGATATGTTGTGTACTGTTTGTTTTATGAGTTGCTGTGGAGGGGGGTTGGGCTTCTGGCATTTTTCTAGTCTGTGGAATTTGTTGGTGTGTGTATCCGTCTTGTGGGAGGTTTCTGTTTCGGCTCTCCAGAGGGCTAGTTTTTTAGATTTGTCCCAGAGTGCCGGGTGGATTTTGTTACTGAGTTTGAGGTGCAGAGTGAGTAGGTCCCTGTTGGTTTGGTCTAGTAGGAATCTTTTTCTGTGGAGTTCATTTCTGATCAGGGCTAATTCAGTTCTTTTCAGGATTCTTTCGACGGCTGAGGTTTTAGAATGAAATTTTAGTTGGAAGCATGTGGGGATCACATTTTTGTCTCGGCAGTTGTGTAGGAATGCGAAGTCGCATAAGATGGTAGCTCTTTGGACTTCGAGTTTCTCGTAGGTTTTGATTTTGATTTTGAAGGAACCAAATTAATCTCCAAAACTGAACACTACAAGAGAATAATTATGGAAGCCATCGAAATAGAGAAACACCCCCACAACATGAACAAATGTGACTACACCTCTCACCTACCAAACATCTGGAAACTAGCCCTAGTCAACAAACGAGTCCCAGCCATGAAAATTGACACCGGACCCAGGGTAACACATGACGCCACCACCAATCATCCTCACCAGATTCAAACCCAAACCCATCCCACAGACAAAACAAACTACCTTCCAGAAGCCAGACCACGCTGGCACCACCAACTGCTGCATCCCCCTCCAATCCCCACACAAAGCAAACTGACACACACTATGAACACATGACAAGACCTCAAACTTGGAACCAAACCAAAACCCGGGATGCTGCATCACAGCCAACTGCTCAGGACATCACATCACAGAACTCCAGAGGCCATAACACCAAAGCTCAGAACAACCTACCACCCAGCACAAGACTCAGGAGGTCACATTCCCAGAACTCAGGACGTTTCCAGAAAGCCCATTACCACTACAGGAGGTCACATTCCCAGAACTCAGGACATTTCCAGAAAGCCCATTAACCAGGTTGTTACAACACAAAAGACTAATGGGCACACAACTAGGACCACTCCCACACAGGATGCTATGAAACAGCTGACTAATCTGCAAACACCCACTTCACCTACCAATCAAGATGTAACCACACAGCCAACCAACCTGCTTACAGCAACACTCCCCACCAGTATTTATAGAGAGACAGCAGCTCTGACCATGCTTTGCTCGCACAAGCACGAAGCCGTAAGCACCAGCCTGAAGATGATGAGTGAGACCTCGTCGAAACATCGCCAAGATACTCTCAACCTTACACGGGAAAAGTCCCGAATACGCCAAGACCTACATGTATGTATGTATGTATGTATGTATGTAAGTTTACATATACCTATGTATACCTATACCAAAAGACAGAATAGAATAGAATAGAATAGAATTTTTATTGGCCAAGTGTGATTGGACACACAAGGAATTTGTCTTGGTGCATATGCTCTCAGTGTACATAAAAGAAAAGATAACGTTCATCAAGGTACAACATTTATAATACAAATGATGGTCAATATATCAATATAAATCATAAGGATTGCCAGCAACAAGTTATAGTCATACAGTCATAAGTGGAAAGAGATTGGTGATGGGAACTATGAGACGATTAATAGTAGTGCAGATTCAGTAAATAGTTTGACAGTGTTGATGGAATTATTTGTTTAGCAGAGTGATGGCCTTCAGGAAAAAACTGTTCTTGTGTCTAGTTGTTCTGGTGTGCAGTGCTCTATAGCGTCGTTTTGAGGGTAGGAGTTGAAACAGTTAATGTCCAGGATGCGAGGGGTCTGTTAATATTTTCACGGCCCTCTTTTTGATTCGTGCAGTATACAGGTCCTCAGTGGAAGGCAGGTTGGTAGCAATTATTTTTTCTGCAGTTCTAATTATCCTCTGAAGTCTGTGTTTTTCTTGTTGGGTTGCAGAACCGAACCAGACAGTTATAGAGGTGCAAATGACAGACTCAATAATTCCTCTGTAGAACTGAATCAGCAGCTCCTTGGGCAGTTTGAGCTTACTGAGTTGGCGCAGAAAGAACATTCTTTGTTGTCCTTTTTTAATGATGTTTTTGATGTTAGCTGTCCATTTTAGATCTTGCGATATGATAGAACCTAGAAATTTGAAGGTTTCTACTGTTGATACTGTGTTGTCTAGTATTGTGAGAGGTGGAAGTATGGAAGGGTTTCTCCTAAAGTCTATCACCATTTCTACGGTTTTGAGTGTGTTCAGTTCCAGATTGTTTTGGTTGCACCACAAGGCTAGTCGTTCGACCTCTCGTCTATATGCGGATTCGTCATTGTCTCGAATGAGACCAATCACTGTTGTGTCATCTGCGAACTTCAGTAGCTTAACAGATGGATCATTGGAGATGCAGTCATTGGTATACAGAGAGAAGAGAAGTGGGGAGAGCACACAACCTTGGGGGGGGCCCTGTGCTAATTGTACAGGTATTTGATGTGATCTTGCTTAGCTTCACCTGCTGCTTCCTGTTTGTTAGGAGGCTTGTGATCCACTTACAAGTCTGTTCTGGTACCTGTAGCTGGTTTAGCTTAGTTAGAAGAATGTCTGGAATGATGGTATTGAATGCTGAACTAAAGTCTACAAAAAGGAAATTGAAACATCTATATTTCATTCCTGCTGGTTGCAGTAATTTCAAATTGCTGAGTTTATTATGCTGGAGAAATGGGCAGAGGCCTGACAGAGTCTTTTGTTTAAAAAAGTCTGACTGAATCAGTCACCAGGCTAAAAACCAGAAGAACTGAATTCTAGTTCCATGACTTTGGGCAAGTTTTTCTCTTAGGGAGGAGACAGTGGCAAATGACTTCTGAAATCTTGCCAAAAAAACTGCAAATACTTGACCAGGCAGTCACTTTGATTCAATACCAGCTCTAAAGCACTAGAAGAAGAAAAAATAATTTTAGATGTTGGGACATCTATTTTCTTCTGATCTTGGGAATTTTATTTTCAGATACCATTTCCCCATTATATTTTCATTCATCTGTTGGCTACTTACTGTATTTATGTCTCTGTAGATGTTCTATACTCATATTGGATGCAATGATCTTAATCTGGAATAGAGTGCATTTCTGATCATTCTGGCATGACTTCTTTCAGTGGTCATATATGCAAATTGATGATTATGGTGTGACTTTTCATTAATCTGTTCACTAGCCATGTAGTGAATATGTTCACACCATTTATCTTTTTCTCACACATGAATCCTTTTAAATATAGACACTATATGTCCTTCCTTTGTTTTTGTTTTTTGCCTTTGCCGAACAAATTATTATGTCACCTTCAGATGATCCCTAAGGATCTTACTGTATACGTCTTTTTCTACCAGTGATTTATACAAAATAATATTCAAGCAGATAGTGAAAATCCTACAAAAATGGCTGAATTGTATTTTTTCAACCCATGATCTTATATGGAATGATTTACAGATTATATTTAATGTTTTTCTGACTGAAGAGAAAAAATGGATGGTTGTGAGGAAAAGTAAAAATCAGAACTATCAGAGACTGACAGGGATATGTTGTTTTCCTTTCAAGATCCTTTGTGAGATCCAAGCATCACAGCAGATTTGAGAGTATTGCAGTAATACAGTGCAATTCCTTGTGCACAGTCATTCACGCCCTCGTCACTTCCCGTCTGGACTACTGCAATGCTCTCTACATGGGGCTTCCCTTGAAGAGCACCCGAAGACTTCAATTAGTTCAGAATGCGGCCGCGCAGGTGATAGAGGGAGTGACTCGTTGCTCCCATATAACACCTCTCCTGCGCAGGCTGCACTGGCTTCCGGTGGTCTTTCGGGTGCAATTCAAGGTGTTAGTTACCACCTTTAAAGCGCTCCATGGCATAGGACCGGGTTACTTACGGGACCGCCTGCTGCTACCGGTGATCTCCCATCGACCAGTGCGCTCCCATAGGGAGGTTCTCCTTGGGATGCCGTCGGCCAGTCAATGTCAGCTGGCGACACCCAGGGGGAGGGCCTTCTCTGTGGGGGCACCAACCCTCTGGAACACGCTACCACCAGGTATCTGTCAACTCCCTGATCTTCGGACCTTTCGACGTGAGCTGAAAACATTTCTGTTTCACCGTGCAGGACTGGCCTAGTGGGGTTTTAATAAGGGGTTTTATTGGTTTTAAGTTCTTCAACCAACTCTAAATTTTCCTTTGTATTAATTGATTTTACTTTGACTGTAAACCGCCCTGAGTCCTTTGGGAGAAGGGCAGTATAGAAATCGAAATAATAATAATAATAATAATAATAATAATAATAATAATAATAATAATAATAATAATAATAATAATAATAATAATAATACAGAAACAAAGTGGTTGCAGCTTTAATGGTTGCTATTCCAAAGAAGAAACATATAGGGAAAATTTATGAAACTAGACAACTTCCTTGTGAAACCCCAAGTTCATTTCCTAATCACATGCTATAATATAAGACAGTATTCAGACTTGGATCTAGAT
This sequence comes from Ahaetulla prasina, assembly GCF_028640845.1. Taxonomy (NCBI): domain Eukaryota; kingdom Metazoa; phylum Chordata; class Lepidosauria; order Squamata; family Colubridae; genus Ahaetulla; species Ahaetulla prasina. The sequence goes on from NC_080542.1 coordinate 123,936,131, forward strand.
GCCCCAGAAAATCAGAGAATGTTAAATATATTGTTTATGGGAAATAGTTGTGAAGATATTAGTACTTGTGGCTACTTTCTAAGTATGGGTTGAAGCCTTTCCTATTAAAACAAACAAGACTAGGAGACCGATTAAAGTATTGTAGAAATAAACTATTCCCAGATTTGGACTGCCTATTTGGTTACTGGCTCAGACAATGGAAATCACTTCAAAGATTGTTCATCAATCCATTGAAATTCCATGCCACTTATCGTGCAGAATTAAATAAGAGAATGAAAAAGATGATGGTTTAATTAAAAGTCTCTGGGCCTCTGTGGCTCAGACTGGTAAGACAGTCTGTTATTAACACAGCTGCTTGCAATTACTGCAGGTTCTAGTCCCACCAGGCCCAAGGTTGACTCAGCCTTCCATCCTTTATAAGATAGGTAAAATGAGGACCCAGATTGTTGGGGGCAATAAGTTGACTTTGTATATAAATATACAAATAGAATGAAGACTATTGCTAACATAGTGTAAGCCGCCCTGAGTCTTCGGAGAAGGGCGGGATATAAATGCAAATTTAAAAAAAAGATGCTTGGCTAAGTTGGCCAAAGAAGCTAAGCTGACTTGGATCAAAGCATTGCCCTTATGTCTTTTAAGACTAAGAATTTCACCAAACAAAAATTAGTCTTTTTGAATTTTTTTATAGTAGATCCTATCAGATTATTTTCACCTGACTCAGTTTCTGACCCATCCCAAATTGTAAATGATATTAGGCAGGCTTATGATCAACAACTGTCTGCTATGATTTTTTTCTCTTGTTAAATATGTGCAGGAAGTTGCACCTGTTAAATTGAACCAACCAGTTCATCCTTTTGTTCCTGGTGTAGGAGAAGTCTTTGACAAATGAAAGTTTATTGGCAACAAGTGGAAGGGACAAATATTGTTGACTACTTAAACCTGTGTTAAAGTCCAGGCAATCAAGTCTTGAATTCATTATACCAGATTGAAGATTGCAGATCCACCAAACCCTGCTTGGATGTTGTACTGTGAAACTTAGGCCTGAAGCTGCTGTTTAAAAGGACCAAGTGACAGAATAGAAAATAGTATTTGAAAATTTCTGTCTGCTTTTTTTTAATGTAATTGTGTATTATAGGGGACTTTTCTTCACTAACTGTACAGTGTGGGAAAAACTTCTATATTACATGGCAATAACCATGACTTCTTCATGGCTAGTGTCTTCTTGGATACTGTGTTTTTATTTTTTAAAGTCTTTTGTTGCCTGTGATAAACCATATGCCTTGCAATATCCTATATGTTACTGTCCAAATCCCTATTGTGGTGCAATGTGCAGTGTACATACAGTCTAGAATATATTCCTATCTGGAGTATAGAAAACATCCAGGTTGCTCACAAGATGTTGTCAGTCACAAAGTCATCTCTGACACATCACGACCCCATGGACAACATTCCTCCAGGCCTTCCTGTCCTCAACCATCCTCTGGAGTCCATTTAAGCTCACACTGACTGCTTCAGTGACTCCATCCAGCCACCTCATTCTCTGTCGTTCCTTTCTTCTTTTGCCCTCAATCTTTCCCAGCATTAGGCTCTTCTCCAGTGAGTCCTTCCTTCTCATTGGTGGCCAAAGTATTTCAGTTTCATCTTCAGGATCTGGCCTTCTAAAGAGCAGTCAGGGTTGATCTCCTCTAGGACTGACTTGTTTGTTCGCCTTGCAGTCCAAGGGACTCGCAGGAGTCTTCTCCAGCCCCAGAGTTCAAAGGCCTCAATTCTTTGGCGCTCAGCCTTTCTTATGGTCCAACTTTCACAGCCATACATTGCAACTGGGAAAACCATAGCCTTGACTATGCACACTTTTGTTGGCAGGGTGATGTCTCTGCTTTTTAGTACGCTGTCTAGATTTGCTATAGCTTTCCTCCCCAGGAGCAAGCATCTTTTAATTTCTTGACTGCAATCCCCAACTGTGGTGATCTTGGAGCCCAGGAAAATAAATCTGTCACTACCTCCATTTCTTCCCCATCTATCTGCCAGGAATTGAGAGGGCTGATGCCATGATGCATCCGGCCATGATCTTAGTTTTCTTAATCTTGAGTTTCAAGCCAACTTTTGCACTCTCCTTCTTCATCTGCATCAAGCGGCTCTTTACTTCCTCTTCCCTTTCTGCCATTAGAGTGGCATCATCTGCATATCTGAGGTTGTTGATATTTCTCCTGGCAATCTTAATTCCAACTTTTGATTCATCTAGCCCCGCCTTTCTCACATGTGCTCTGCACGAAAGTTAAATAGGCAGGGCAATAGTATACAGCCTTGCCAGACTCCTTTCCCAATTTTGAACCAATCAGTGGTTCCGTGTCCAGTTCTCACTGTTACTTCTTGACCCGCATACAGGTTTCTCAAGAGACAAGTAAGATGGTCTGGTACTCCCATGTCTTTAAGAACTTGCCACAATTTATTGTGTTCCACACAATCAAAGGCCTTAGCATACTCAAAGAAGCTGATATTTTTCTGGAACTCCCTAGCTTTCTCCATGATCCAGCGTATGTTGGCAATTTGACCTCTAGTTCCTCTGCCTCTTCGAAATCCTGCCTGTACTTCTGGCAGTTCTTGATCCACATACTGCTGGAGCTTAGCTTGTAGGATTTTAATTATAACCTTACAATCATGTGAAATGAGTGCAATAATGCGATAGTTTGAACATTCTTTGGCATTGCCTTTTTTTGGGGGGGGGGGAATGTAAACTGAATGTAAACTGACCTTTTCCAATCCTGTGGGCACTGTTGAGTTTTTCAAACTTGCTGGCAAATTTGCTGGCAAATTTTACTGCATCATCTTTTAAGATTTTGAATAGCTCAGCTGGAATACTGTCATATTGTCATAGTACTGGAATACTAGCTTTGTTGTTGCTCTGATTTCCTAAGGCCATTTGACTTCACATTCTAGGATGTCTGGCTCGAGGTCAGTGACCCATCGTCGTTATCAGGGATGTTAGGCTCATTCTTGTATAATTCTTCTGTGTAATTTTGCCATCTCTTCTTAATCTCTTCTGCCTCTGTTAGGCCCCTGCCATTTTGGTCCTTTATCTTTGCATGAAACATTCCCTTCATATTTCCAATTTTCTTGGAGAGATCTCTGGTCCTCCCTATTCTATTGTTTTCTTCTATTTCTTGCACTGTTCATTTAAGAATGCATTCTTATCTCTTCTAACTGTTCTCTGGAATTCTGCATTCAGTTGGGTGTCTCTTTCTCTTTCACCCTTGCCTTTCCTTGCCTTTCATGCTCACATGAATTGGTGACAAATGTCACTAATGGAAGAAAATTTTGCATTTCATCCTCCTCAAATCTTGGACAGAAATTATTGGCTCTCATTTCTACATTTGACCCCAAGAAGTTCCTTAAGAATCTTTATGATCCAGAAAAGGATTTGGTAAAGGATTGTATGATAAAATGGGCACAGAGTATTCAGGAACCAATAATGTTGGAAACGTGGGAGAAAATCTGGGTTAGAAAAGTTAAGTTTACACAAGCACAGAATTTAAGGGAAAATTTTTATAAGATGTTTTATAGATGGCACTTAGATCCTAAAAAATTATCATGTATGTATCCTGATATTCAAGCGAAATGTTGGAGATGTGACTGTGATGACGCTACATATTTTCATATTTAGTGGACTTGTAAGAAAATTAAGGCCTTTTGGATAAGAATATAGTGGATTATTCAAAATGTCCTGAAGAAGAAGATAAAGTTCCTGCCGCAATTTTTCCTTTTGGGAATTATAACGGATTGTACAGTGACTGAGATTAAATTGATTTTGAACTTAATAACAGCAGCAAGGCTGTTGATTGGACAATATTGGAAGAAAAAAAGAGTTACCTACAATAGAAGAATGGATATTGAAAGTTACTAACTTGGCTGAGATGGCTAAAATCTCAGCTTTTTTGAAAGACAATACACAGGAAAGATATTTAATTGAATGGAAAAAATGGATTGATTATTTACAAAACAGATATCAGATTAAGAAATATCAGATTGCCTTTGAATAATTAGGAAGTATTATTTTATTTAATGGGGGGGTTAGGAAATGAAAAGATTTGGATGAGGTTAATTGGATTAGAAGGGAAAGTTTGGTTTATGTATAACAATACCTTGTGACTGACCCGGGAAGCCGGGGGGGAAGTGAGGGGGGAAGGGGGTTTTGTGGGGGGGGGGGGAAAGGGGGGAAAATGTTTTTGCTTGCTAAAACTTTTTCAATAAAAAAAAAATAGAATCTTTATGATCCTATTATTCTGCTCCAGGCTTTACATGGGACTCCATTACAGACTGTATCACTGTAAGGAGCATCTCCTTTGTCATTCACAAACTTTGAAGGGATTCCCCCCACCATGATCATCAGTTAACTTGGAAGGATAATTTTCTTGTTCATATGTATTCCAACCTTGCTGCAAATTTGAAACTGAAAGATTGTTAGGTAGGCACTAAAATGGCAATGGAGGGTGTTCCTTTATTAAGAGCCCCTTTAATGACACTGCTTTTCTTGATGAATATTATTTTTCAAGCCCTAAACTAGAGTAACTCATAAAGATATAAATGTATGGATGTTTACATTTTTTCTTGATACAGGTTATATGTATTGCATGTATTGCAAGTTTCCCCACATAAAGTAATTTCTGTTGGAAAATTGGAACCAAAATTTTGCAGCCACAAGTCAAGTCAAACCCTGTTTTACAACTATGTTTTCAATGGTTGTTATATGAATACCATGGTCATAAGTGCAATCCCTATCTTCTGAATGGGTAATTTTTGCCGGAAATTAGCAAATAAGGTCACAAATTGCAATCACATGACCACAGTAAACTACAACAGTTGTAAATGGGACCTGGTTGCCAAATGCCTGAATTGCAATCACCAGACATAAGTGTGAGGACTGGACATTTTTCAGCACCGTAATTTGAAATGGTGACGATTCCCTGTACTGTTGTATGTGCACTGAAAAGTACTGGATACTACAGAAGAGCCTTGATCATGTTAAATCAAGAAAAGTATACTACTACAAGTCAAAAGAATTACATTTAAAAGAATAACAACACTATTTCAATCTTCACTGCAGAAAAGCATATTTTAATTTGTAATAATCAACATGAATCATAAAATTAATAATTATAGACTGCACAGAAAATCACATCAACCATGATTGCTTTCCTTGGCGTTACAAAGATATTGTCCTCTCATATATCTTATAAGGAAATGTAACACATTTATAAGATACGTTACCAAATATATTTCTTGATGTTGCACCATCATTTATTAATCTATAAAAAGATATTGGATTTCCACTGAATTTAGCACTTTTCCTCAAAAGGAATGAGTAAGAATTTTATAAACATTTGCTAAATTTAAAGATACAATTTTTCCTAAGAGAATGTACGTATTCAACATTTATAAAGCACTGGAACTAGCAAATGGAAGATTGAAACTCTAATAACAGAAGATCATGTTTGTAATTATTATATGCAACATGTTTTTCAGAAATCAGAAAAAGATAAGAAATAGTATTCAGAACCGTCTGTGGTAAAGCAACCTTTTTTCTTTTTCTTCTTAGTCTTTTTTTGCCATAAACTTCCTATATATTTTATTCTTAATTTCCTACATAGGAAAAAAGAAAATGGTAAGAAATATTAAACTTCTATAAATTGTTCATAATTGGTAAAGAGAATAGTTTTGTTTTTTAAAAATAGTAGTAACATAACGGTACAAATAAAAATGCAAATTAAACATTCCTATTTTCAGATTTATAATCTGCTTTAATGATTAACACTGCATTTAAAATTGAAATTAAAATCCCTTGTCAAAGTTTTTCAAATTCATTAATGTTTATGAATGAATATAAATTCAATCCCCATGAAAGCAAATTATTATAATAAGTAAAAATACCATCATTATTAATATTTATTAAACTTGTATGCTGACTAGTTCCCAGCAACTTTGGACAGTTTACTTATTGTTTAAAAAATGAGGGGCGGGGGGACCAGAAACAAAATAAGGATGAAAATGACAAAACCAGGTGGTAACAAAGAAAAACAGCCTGGGTTTAATGAAGGCTTCAGTCATTCCCACCAAAAGCCAGTTAGATCTCTAGAATAACCTCATTCCAAGGGAAGGAGCTATAGCAAAGAAAGCGTGCTTTCAGGATTACACTGTAGATGGCTTTATTTAATTGAAGGAACCAGAGTGTGTCAACCCTGCCAGATTGAGTCAGTCAGCCAGACACCAAGGGAGTTGGTTGATCCTTCAAGTAACAAAGCCCTTTACTATATTGGGCTTTGTATGTATAATCAGCAGTTTGAATCACCACAGAAGCAATCTGGCAACCAGTGTTGTGTGTAGAACAGAATGTTACATGGACACCTTGAAGCATACCCATCAGTGCTTGTGATACTGCATTCTGGTTAAGTTAAAGTTCTGGGTAGTCTCCAAGGGCAGCTCCACATAGAACACACTGTAATAGTCAAGCTGTGAGGTGATTAGAATGGACCTCAAGAGTTCCCCAATCTATAGTAGAGTGGAACACCAGATGAAACTGTAGTAAAGGCCTTTCTAGCCACAGCTGCCATCTGCTGAATCCAGGAAGACCCCACACACAAAGTTCATTTAAAACATTAAACAATGTTGAATTCCCAAACTCTGTAGGATAAAGGTGTAACAAAAGCATTAAGTGCTCAGCTGTAATATATGAAAGAAATACAGAAAAGAAATCAGCAATGGTTTGATTTGGCCGAAATCCTCTGGCTCCTGAGGCTTAAGACTAGAATCCTCATTCATTAGAATTTGTTTTTTCTATCAAAAACTGGAGAGGAAGAAAGATTCCCTCCATTATGTCTCTAATCTGGAGACACATAAAGGAGGTCCTTTGTATCAGAGGTCTCCAACCTGGGCAATTTTAAGACTTGTGGACTTCAACTGCCAGAGTTCCTCAGCCAGCAAAGCTTTGGTGCCAAGGCTGCTTTGTATTGCTTGCAATGTGACAATAATTGTAAAGTAAAAATTGATTAAAATAATCCAGGAAAAGAGAAACATTTTAACATCAGAGACCTAACCATTAATATGAAACCAAACAGAAAGGAAGAACATTCAAGTTATTTTTACCTTGCCTGCATTTAAAAGTGCTGTCTTGAATCCTGCATGTCTCTTGCCCATTCCATGATTTTTCCAGACAAGACACCCAGCATACATCTTCTGAAAATCATACAGGAGACTGAAGTAGAAATACTCATTTCTACCTTTGGTTCGGTTCACATATAGATTCTCCATGAAATCCCAGAGTAAGGGAACTGTCCGCTTTGTCTTGAACTTCCTGAACTCAATTAGTTCGTTAGAGGCCATTTCAAAGCAATGTCTATCTCTATAGCCCAAAGAGCTAAGGACTTCCTCTTCAAATTCTGGACTGCCATAAGCTAAATGCACTATCGCGAGAAAGCCCAGCAAAACATATGATCTTCTGGATGCAGATTCCATGTTGCTTTTAAAGATCTCTGGAAGCATAAAGAAAAGAAAAAAAGAAAAGAAAAACTATGAAATTAATTAGAAAAAGCCTTTAATTTGGGATAGCTGTTATATATCAATTATAAAACAAAACCTTAAAGTTAGATTGCCAGAACACAAGATGGCTACTTTAAAGGAAACGTTGATTTACGAGCCCTGTGAAGTACTTGAACTTTTCAACTTTTTACTGGAAACAAAACTTACCACTGAAGACAGAAAAATCCCTCTGGAGACAACTAAGATAGATTCACTATATTAAAAAATACAATTGAATTATTATTCAAAAATTGAAAAAGATATTGTAATTACCCTTTCAAATTGGAATATATACAATATTTGTTGGACTTGCTTCATGAAAATCACAACTGGACTTAAAAGATGATAAGAATTTCAAGAGAAGAAGAAAAATGCTAGAAGAAAACGGAAATCAGAATTTTATTTATGAGTATGGAAGAAGACAAGAATATAAAATTGACTTATCTGATTACGATTAAATAGTGAATTCTTCTGGTAATGTTTAAAGGTTATCTGGATTGGTTATTTTGGAAATATCTAATGGGGTAGTAGATTAGTTTTTGATACCTAAATAAGGGATGATTATTTTTGGTAATGTTTAATAGTTTTTAATTCCTTTTTGCAATGTTTAATTGTAGAAAAAGGTACAAGGGGAATGTAAACTAAATGCAAAGGGGAAATATATACTTGTGTTATTAGGTATTTTTGTTCATTTTTTCTAGATCTTTGCTGACTAGGAAGGAAAGTTGAAGATTTGGAGATGGGTTTAAAGAGAATGGACTAAAATATGGAATGATCTGGTTGTATTTTAAGAGATAGTAATGAACCATTAATGTTCAATATACTTGGGAATGAAGGGGGAAGTTTCTTATATTTTCCCCCCTTTTTTAGGCAGTTTCACATTTTCTAAATATTTTTTCTTCTTTAATTTTTTAAATATATAAAAATATAAAAATCAGTATGTTAATCATAAAATGTCATTAATGAAATTGTATCAATTGGTTACCAGAAATGAAGCAGAAAGAGCTGTTTAATATTATTAGTGCATAAAAATATTAGTATTTTTAGTTTTTACAGTATTGATCCTTCAGTTCAGGGGTGTCAAACTGGGTATCTTTGAGGCCAGATCAGCATTGTACTTCTTCTCTGTGGCCCAGCGGCAGTGGCGGGAGATGGAACGGATGCCTCCTGCAGCACCCTGCCAGCCAAAATGGGGCATGGAGGAGCTCTGTGTGGCTTCCCCTTGCACCCCATTTTGGACAGCAGGGTGCGGCAGGAGGCTGTCCAGGCCAAAAATGGGGTGCGGGGGAGCCGTGTGCAGCCCCTAATGCCCCATTTTGGCTGCTAGAGGCATCGCGGGCCAGTCCTTTGCTATTGCTAGGCCAGCCCCATGGGCAAGATTTAAGCACCCCACAGGCTGGATCCGGCTGGGGGCCTTGAGTTTGACACCCCTGCTTTAGTTGGTTGTGAAGATTGATTCAGGCCAAATATTAAATTTATTATTCATTCCTCATTAACAGGATATTTCAGGCTTTAGTAAAGACTACATTATTATTTTTTTTAGTGAGCCAGAAAGTTACTGAATGAACTTAGGGAATGGTATGAAATAGAGATATAGCTACAAAATGCTATGGAAATAATAGGTCCTTACTGTGACCAAAGTCCAGAAAACAAAATATTTGAAATACTGCTACACATAAATTAACATACTACTTTTAAAAATATTTATTCTAATTGTCTAAGACAGTGATGGCTAACATTTTTGTCACTGTGTGTGGAAAGTGCACATGCTGGCATGCACACGTGCCAGCATCCATAACACAATGTGTGTCCCCCTGCATATGTATGCCCCCCGCATGCCCCCTGTACAGGTGCACACATCCCTGTGCATGTGCCCCAGCCCCTCTGTGTCCCGTTTTGGGCCTAGAAAGCCTCCTGCATCAACTTTTGCCAGAATGAAAGGCCTGCAGAGGCAGCAGCGTCACCTCCTCCTGCGAGCCTCATGCTCCAGGCAGCGTCCAGCCAGCCTGCCAGAATGCAATGTGTGCCTCCCTGCGCATGTGCACTCAGGCTTGGCTACCCCGCATGTGTCCAGCCCCCACATGCCCCATTTTGATGTGGAAAGCCTCCTGCACAAACCTTTGCCAGCGCGAATGGCCTGCCACCATAGCCTCTTTGCAGAGGCAGTGGCGGCTCCTCCTCCTGCCAGCCATGCCTGGCCTCCCCCTACAGCAGCCCATGTGGATCCCAGGCACTGCAGTTTTGGGGCCTTTCTTGGTGGTGGTGGCAATGATGAGGCAGGCAGGCAGGCAGGCAGGCACAGGGGAGTGACTGGCAGCAATGCTCCTGGCTGGCAAGGGAGTGGATGTCGGCAGCATAGCCACTGCCCACGTGTGCTAAAAGGAGCTGCCCTTTGGGCATGCACACGCAGGGAAATGAACTTCCAGTTTCTGGTAAACACGTGCATACCAGCCAGCTAATCTTCTGGTTACTGGCGCACATGAGTGCATGACAATCAGCTGGCTGGCTGATCTTCCGGTTTCTGGCATTGCCGCCCGCAGGCCAGCTGATCATCACGTGCACATGCATGCCAGTAACCAGAAAATTAGCTGGCTGGTGCGCATGCGTGCACCAAAAACCCAGAAGAAGATTGGGTGACGCTGCACATGCCAGGAGCACACGCTCACATTTGCAAACCAGTAGGGAAGGTAAGTGAATCCCACCTGTGCTAGAGACCCAACATTGAATTAGGACCAGGGGAAAAAGAAGAATAAAAAAAAAGATATAAGCACAGGTTCCTTTATGACCTGGGTTTATATACTGAGATAATAAAAATCTCAGCTGGTATAATTGATTTATACAGTATATCAAGAAAACCCATGTGGGCTAAGATACAAGAGTCTTCACCAGTTGTCAAACTTATCATGAGAAAGAAAATGTAATGAACCTCCAAATAAAATAAGAAAGGTCCTGCATACAGATTTCCTTTTTGTCTTTAATCCTGATTATTTATTTTTTTGAAGTCAGCAAACTTGGGATAAGGATTTTCTGTTTTATGTGTTCTGTATACTGCATTCCCATTCACTGTTTTTTCCCCTCAATATCAATCTGCCTCATTAAACTGTGAAAACATATTTTGTCAGAAAGATAGGATATACATCTGATAAAATTTAAAGGGCTAAAATGTGAGGCTCCCAACTAATCATACTGAAGAATTATGAAAAAGCAGCCAGAAACAGTTAGAAATTCTAGTTCTAAATAAATAAATTTCTAAAAGCCTTTTGCTTTTCTAATTCAAAATGGTTTTGCTACTGTTCAAGCTCAATTAAAATAATAAACATAATATAGTCTTTATTATTAACCCAAGGATTTAGCAGTCATTGATTCAATGCTGTTTTTTGCTCTTAAAACTATATTCTAAATATACTTAGACCATATGTGTGTGTGTGTGTGTGTGTGTGTGTGTGTGTGTGTGTGTGAGATTTCATATATGAAGGGTTCAGAACCTTTTTCATACATTATAGTAAAATTTCCAACAGTTCTGAAAAATCAGTTCATGTTAATGCCATACTGATAATACTGAAAAATATCTGTATTAAATGACTGAGGTCTTGGATGAGCTGAAGATGAAAATGGGAATGAGTTTTATGTACCTTTTGATTTTTATTAGTTGATTTCTCTGAAAAACAAAACGTTCAAAAGAGACTAGTTTAAATTTTTTTACAATGCAATGCTTTTTCATGGAATTGTTGACCCAGTAATATAGCAGCCCACATTTGGCAGCACAACAACCTTGCCGCATTTTATTTTCTCTATTTATATATAATTTTCTATTACTTAACTTCAGCATCATTGTTAATGTTTTCTTCTCTCCAGTTCATTTGTTGAGAGATACATTCATAATATTTGGACCTATGTGGATCCCTTGGAAGCCCTGATTACATGATTTCTTTTTGTGCATCTATACTTGTAAATATACACAGCTTCTTCCTTCTTCTGGAAATCAAGTGTCATCTACATCAAAAAGTCTGTCAGAGGGCTAAGCAATAAATCAAGGAAGTTCGATCAATATGATCGGGGTAGTTTTAGTTCACGCAATGAAACACCAAGAGAATTCAGTAAAATTATTACTTTAAAAAAAAGATCCCTAAAAAGAATTAAAGCTCAGGCCCTCAGTATGTTTATTAAGGAATACTTTCCTAACTCTCTCAAACATGGCAGTACACAGAAAGTTCTGAAATCTAAGTCTCTCTTTTTAAGTACAGAAAGTCTTTTAAAACACCTGTTTCATGCAACCAAGTGATAGAAGTAGTGAAGAAATTATACTTACTGAGAGATACAGTCTTGAGTGCAACAACTCAGTCTCTGGTAAAAGGTTCTGTTAACTGGAATAACTAGAGTGAAGTCTTCAGTTGGCTGTCCCAGAGCAGACGACTGAAGCTGCTACTGGTGATCCATATATATATATAACAGCAGCTACACTAATCATTAATAGAAAGGGGCTATAAAAACATAACCCCGCCTCTCTCTACCTTATCTTTCAAAAGCCAATATGCTATGTTCCTTTCCATCCTATTGAAAATGTGGGCACTGTAGATTTTTCAAATGATAACAAATTTCATAAAAATAGATCTGCAAGCGAAGGTATTTAACTCAGAAATAAAGTCTCACTTAATCCAATTAGCTTGTTAACTAGACTGACATAACAAATCTGTGGATCATATTAAAAATGTATAAGAACATTCTTTTATCATATCCTAAAATAAAGATTATTTTAAAGATTTATACGTCGTCTTTCTGCCAAATTACATTTAAGGTGGTCTGACCTGATACGTCTAGAATCATTGAAAAAATTTAAAAACCACAGATGACAAGAAAATGTTTATTAGAGTTGTAAGGATAAGGATATTTTCTTTCCAAATAAAGAAAAGAAAAATGCTTACCTCTAATCAAATAGACATTAAAACCTCTTTTTAAAAAAAGTATTAAAATATTTTAACAATTTAAAGGGGCAAAGAAATATTGTCCATAACCTGTATTTATCTATTTTTTTAAAAAATGGTTTTTATCCTTTTTGCTAGGTTATTAACCCTTTATTTATCCTCTGGATTCCTGCTTTTGGTCTGAGAGGTTTCCTGCCAGGCAGCAGTAAAAGTTATTAAGAGAAAAATCTCCCTTTCTTTCTTTTTTTCCTCTCTCATTAGGGCATCAGAGATAATTTTCAGATAAAGAGCAAGATATACCTATATCAGCCAGTTCAAATCATTACAGATGCTTAGAGTGAAAAAACTTTATTTTGAATTTTATCCCAACAAGAATGGCACTTAATATCACTATTTCAGCATTTCTCAATTTCTATCTTTCAAAGGTAATAGTTTCCAGGGCCCTTTAAAAACAACTCATGCACAATCAATAATCATTCAAAACATTATCAAGCAATTTCTCCATGCAGAGTCAGACAGGTAAAATGTAGCACATGTAATCTTCATGGTTTAAAGTAGAAATAAGGAACTGAAATCCTGTAAGAATGGACAGTGAAGAAATGGGGGAGAAGAGACTGGGATCACAAACTGTATTAATTTATGGTTTACTTAACTGTGAGGTTTTGAATTTTGTGGGTTCATGCAAAACGTCAAGGTTAGATTGTGATTTGGAAACTACAAATTACACATTATATTGAGTCAAAACCAAACTATGTTTAGCTCAGTTTTTAAATCTAGCCTGAAAGTGATAGAAGAAGAGTGACAAAAATAGAGCCATCGCTTATTTTATTCATTAATCATTTTGTCACATTCATCATCTCCTTCAGGATGAAACTTGGGGGAATAGTAATGCAGACTATTTTTCTGAAATAAGACAAGCACCACTTCTCTAGACAGGAAACCGACAGCCAACTGAGCTATCACCATATCTAGATCAAGGTTTACTTTTTTGGTTTACATACTGTCTTTACTGGTATGTTTTAAAGCACAGGAAGTGGAAGCCGTCACCAAACACATCAATTCTGTGGGCAGATACATTAAGTTCACACTGGAAGATGTTAAGGAAAATAGTCTGATTTTCCTGGATTGTGCAACACACATTAAGGAAGACAATAACATTGAAGTTTACAGAAAATACAAATCAATATTTACATTTTGATTCTCACCAGCAAAGCAATGGTGAAATCCAATTTTTTTTACTACCGGTTCTGTGGGCGTGCTATGGCTTGGTGGGCGTGGCAGGGGAAGGATACTGCAAATCTCCATTCCCACCACACTCCAGGGGAAGGATATTACAAAATCTCCATTCCCACCCACTTTGGGGCCAGCCAGAGATGATATTTGCCGGTTCTTCGAACTGCTCAAAATTTCCGCTACTAGTTCTCCAGAACCTGTCAGAACCTGCTGGATTTCACTCCTGCAGCAAAGGTAAAAAAAGGTAAAGGAGTCCTTGTAGATTTTACTCCGCTAGCCGTTGCCAACTATAAGGAGCTGTGCTCATCTTTATTTCAAGTCAGCACTGTCTGAAGACATTTTCGTAGTCATGTGGCCAGCATGATGTCATGGAGTGCTGTTAGCTTCTCACTGAAATGGTACTTATTTATCTATTTGCATTTGCATGCTTTCAAATTGCTAGATTGGCAGGAGATGGGGTGAGGACAGAAACTCACCCCAGTGCATGGCATTCAGGTCTCCAACCTGGATTTCCGCCTTTCCAGATGACAAGCCCAGCATCTTAACCACTGAGCCACCATGCCACCTGCTGTATCATCAGCAAAGAGGGAAAAGAAAAAGAACTAAAACATGCCAAATTTGTGGCTATCCCAAGTGGGATTTAGAATGGACCAGTTTAAAACTTGGTAACTATCCAATATTTTCTTAAGGAAAAAATAAAAGTAGGAAACTTTCCATGGCCATCTGTAAATATTAAAAACAAAATGCATCATGTGGATGTAAAAAGGAGTTACTGCCCTGGTCTAAGGTCTCACTTTTCTGGCTTTCCTACAGAAATTATTCCCACATAATTGATTAATGTAGCAAGGCAATTTCTATTCTGAAACCAGATCTAACATCTGGCTGAAATAGATCTAGGTATTAAGATTGACAAGAACTGAATAGCTATCATCTGCTTGAGCATTATGACAAGTATTATTTTTAAACAACAACAGTAACAATAATATTAAACATTAATTCACTTACTTAAAAGTGATGGAATGAACCATCTATCTATCTTGTTTTAAAACTAATGAAATATGAGATTTAAGAGAGCACCAAATGCTTCTTGATGAAAAATGATTTAAAAAAATACTGTTTCATTCTTTCCATTATTAATGAAAACATGTTATTCAGTTTTTATAAATTTTATATAAATTTCAAGTTTAAATGAGAACTTTCAGTGAAGTTAGGATATATAGTTTTTTGTAGCAGATGGAGAGGTGTTGCAAACAAATAAACCTTGTTTTTCCTTTTCATGAATGAGTCACAGCTCCGTGCTCAAGCGACTACCATAATGCACCCAACAAGCACATAGTGTTCCTTACTACTATAATTATAAAAGACGACGGTACATGGCAGGAAATTGGTATTTTTTTTAGTAAAAATATCTTACTCCTCCCAATGTGGCCATATGAGCAGTCATTTCACTAACTATAGTCTCCAACAAAGATAAATCACCATGTATTTCCTTTCTCTTAGTAAAGAGAGAGGTAGAGTTAGTAAAAACACTGGTAGAGTTTCACTGATTTTAGGCACTTTAGAGAGCGACAACACGTTGTTGTCATGTGACGTATTACAACTTTTTTCCCCTTCACTAAACTGAGGGTGGAAATGGCCAGCGCGTGATTTATTTATTTTATTTATCATATTTGTATACCGCCCTATCTCCCTAGGGACTCAGGGCGGTTCACAGGCAAATAAAAAAGGTACATATAAATACAAAATAAAATAACAGTTAAAAAGCTTATTCTACATGGCCCAATTTTTTAAAAACAATATAAATAATAAAACCCATTAAAACCAATATAAAATTTAAAATCTAATCCAGTCCTGCGCAGATGAATAGATGTGTTTTAAGCTCGCGACGGAAGGTTTGGAGGTCCGGAAGTTGACGAAGTCCTGGGGGGAGTTTGTTCCAGAGGGTGGGAGCCCCCACAGAGAAGGCCCTTCCCCTGGGTGTTGCCAGACGGCACTGCCTAGCTGACGGCACCCTGAGGAGTCCCTCTCTGTGAGAGCGCACGGGTCGGTGAGAGGTATTCGGTCGCAGCAGGCAGTCCTGTAAATAGCCCGGCCCTATGCCATGGAGCGCTTTAAAGGTAGTTACCAAGACCTTGAAGCGCACCCGGAAGGCCACAGGAAGCCAGTGCAGTCTGCGCAGGAGAGGTGTCACATGGGAGCCACGAGGGGCTCCCTCTATCACCTGCGCAGCCGCATTCTGAACTAACTGAAGCCTCCGGATGCCCCTCAAGGGGAGCCCCATGTAGAGAGCATTGCAGTAATCCAGACGAGACGTCACGAGGGCGTGAGCGACCGTGCATAGGGCATCCCGGTCTAGAAAGGGGCGCAACTGGCGAACCAGGCGAACCTGGTAAAAAGCTCTCCTGGAGACGGCCGTCAAATGATCTTCAAAAGACAGCCGTTCATCCAGGAGGACGCCCAAGTTGCACACCCTCTCCATCGGGGCCAATGACTCGCCCCCAACAGTCAGCCGTGGACTCAGCTGACTGTACCGGGATGCCGGCATCCACAGCCACTCCGTCTTGGAGGGATTGAGCTCGAGCCTGTTTCTCCCCATCCAGACCCGTACGGCCTCCAAACACCGGGACAGCACTTCGATAGCTTCGTTGGGGTGGCCCAGAGTGGAAAAGTACAGCTGGGTGTCATCAGCGTACAGCTGGTACCTCACACCGAAGCCACTGATGATCTCACCCAATGGCTTCATATAGATGTTGAACAGAAGGGGCGAGAGAATCGACCCCTGCGGCACCCCACAAGTGAGGCGCCTCGGGGCCGACCTCTGCCCCCCTGTCAACACCGTCTGTGACCGATCGGAGAGATAGGAGGAGAACCACTGATAAACGGTGCCTCCCACTCCCAATCCCTCCAACCGGCGCAGCAGGATACCATGGTCGATGGTATCAAAAGCCACTGAGAGGTCTAATAGGACCAGGGCAGAGGAACAACCCCTATCCCTGGCCCTCCAGAGATCATCCACCAATGCGACCAAAGCTGTCTCAGTGCTGTAACCGGGCCGGAAACCGGACTGGAACGGGTCTAGATAGACAGTTTCATCCAGGTGTAGGGGAAACTGATATGCCACCATACTCTCTACAACCTTCGCCGCGAAGCGAAGGTTGGAGACCGGACGATAATTACCTAAAACAGCCGGGTCCAGGGAAGGCTTCTTGAGGAGGGGCCTCACCACCGCCTCTTTCAAGGCGGCCGGAAAGACCCCCTCCAACAAAGAAGCGCTCGTAATCGCCTGGAGCCAGCCTCATGTCACCTCCTGAGTGGCCAGTACCAACCAGGAGGGGCACGGGTCCAGTAAACACGTGGTGGCATTCAATCTACCCATGCATCTGGCCCACGGGCCATAAGTTTGATACCCCTGCTTTAGAGATATACTTTGGTACTATCTAGCAACCAGATTGCAAATACATAGGGAAATGTTATCTTTGCATTTTTATTGTTGCATTATCTCTTGACCTATCTCAGATTATGACTACTTCTAATACATTCGTTTTGGTCAGAATTTCCATGGTTTGTTCAATCTTTTCTCACTTCACTTCACTGATGAGCTATTGCTTTATGGACCACCTATTAATTTTCTGAGTTGGTTCAAGGGCAATTCCATTTCAGACCAATTTCAGGAGTCAAACTGAGTGGTAACAAGGACATGAACAACAATTTCCAATCTAGGAATGGCCACAAGTAATACACGAGCTGTGCAATGGCCACTAACTTGGCATGGAGGGATAGATGCTTAGATCAAAATAATGCACATCATTATTTTAATTAGCTCCCTAAAACCCATGTTTCCATTAACAATGTAAAAACAAATATTTCTCTGTTCCTAAGCTGTCATGGTAATGTAAACAACTGATATTACAGATGGCTTTGGAATCAAAATAATTTATAAATGATTTATAGATATATGTTAAACATTTAAAAATATTATATAATCATCCCAAATAGACTTGAGATTTACACAATCTTAAACATTATAAACTCTTTGGCAAAGATATTACTAAACTTCATTGCTTATAGTTGTGGGAATGGAAAGCCTCAAATGCAAATAGCTAATGGGCCCCATTTAGGCCAGTCAGTCAAAATGTACGGTTCTGAATTCCCAGATGGAAATCAGGATACAACTGCAACAAATACACCAGTAAACAGACAAAGGATTGTCCCTGAAACCGAATCCCTCTAACTGAAACATACTCCACAGAAATCAATCTCATTTTCAGGCCAATAATTTCCTTAATAATTGGGTTAAAATAAGCCAAGCACTGGAGACAGCATGGTCTGCAATCTCATTACTCAGTGGTTTTCATGGGATTCTATAATTAATTCTCCAGTTCATTCTATACTGTTCATTTAATTATGAACAGTATAGAATGAACTGTTCAATTCAGTTCAGTGAACAGTTCATTACTGTTCAGCTCATTAATAATTCTTCTGTTCATTCTGTGCTTGTTTATAGGGGGAAAAGTGGTGATTGTGTCTTTATCATGCAGAAATTATTATTAAGAATTCCACATCCCTGGAACGGAATCCCTCTAGTTGAAACGTATCCTGCAGAAATCAATCTCATTTGCAGACTAATAATTTCCTTAATAATTGGGTTAAAATGGATTGGCAAAAGATTATACTTTCTTCTCAGAAAAACATAAACTTTTTTCTAGAATTGATATGATATGGATTACAAAAAAATTGCTTCATAAAACAATCAAAGCTAATATTCTTCCAGAATTTTTTTCTGATCATAACCCAATGACTTTATATCAGGGGTAATCAACCTTTTTATACCTACCACCCACTTTTGTATCTCTGTTAGTAGTAAAATTTTCTAACCGCCTACTGGTTCCACAGTAATGCACCACGTATCGTCGTCTGCGCATGCCTCTCGCACATCGTGGACTGGGTTCGGGGGGGCGCTGGCTACCAGCTCTGCTTGTCTGGGGCGTTTGGGGGGTTTGGGGAGGGGGGCGCCGGCTACCAGCTCTGCTTGTCTGTTACAGCTGGGTGGTGTGGGGGGAGATGCACGAGCTATTCTGGGACGAGGCTATTTTGTTTGCGGTCGCACTATAACAACACTTAGTTTCACTTACGTAACATGAACTAAACTTATGCGCGGGCAATACAAATAGTATATTTTCAGAAATTTAAATCGTCACAGGGAATTTTATAAAAATCTAATGAAAATGTTTTTAAATAATGCTATCAAATTTTTTTAAAAAGTCAATTCAATTAAAAAAAGGAAAGTGCTTCAGTATCGGACAAAACACCTACCGCCCACCATGAAAGCTGGAACGCCCACTAGTGGGCGGTAGGGACCAGGTTGACTACCACTGCTTTATATGTTAAATTTGGGGCCCAGTCTTTCAAATAGAGATGAAATGAGTTTGTTTTGCAGAGATTACAGTTTGTTAAAGAATGTAACAAGTATTCCAAGATTATTTTAACAATAATCTGGGCAAGATAACCAATTTGAGAACAGTTTGAGATGTCTGTAAAGTTATGATAAGAGGATACTTTATACAATATATGTATATATTAAATAAGAAGAAGACCGATTGAAAAATCCAAAAAAATCCAAACACATTGCAAGAAATTAAACTAAGGAAAAGAGAGCTTCAGAAATCACCAGAAGAGTTTAATATACTTAACCAGTTAAAATTATTGCAACAACAAATTTCTTTGTTGATTGTTTCAAATATTGAAAAGAAATTGAAATACCAAACTTTTTTTAACATGCAAATAAACCAGAGAGATGGTTGGCATATAAATTAAGAAAACAGATTGAAAAGGAGAGAATAATTAAACTTCAGGAAGGAAATAAGACCTACTAGATTGTTATTTTTACTCCAGACTCTACTGACATTGGTAATAGGTTCTTTTAAACAGTGGCAAAAAGATACAATGTATCTAAATTTATTTGGCAAAACAAAAAACTAAAATTAAATTAAATTAAGTTAAATGATTTGAACTTCCCAGAGCTGCTGCTGAGAGGAGCTGCTGACTGTAAGTGGGGGAGACTGAGAGGGAGTACCAAGGACAGAGGTAGCAGCCCACTTGCCGTTAGACCCATGAATTATATAACTATAACTATAAACCAAAAATAGCAATAATACACTCAGGGTTAGTGCACTTGAGATTGCCATTTTATTTTATTTTATTTCAAAATGACCAGCTTAGTTCAGTGTAATACTTCAGTATAATACACAGCAAAAGTGAATTCTTTAACTTTTCAATATAAAAGGCACTTTTTTTTCTATTCTATTTCTTTGTTGTTCCTAGTTGCGAAGTCATGTCCGACCCATTGCAACCCCATGCACAACATTCTTCCAGGCCTTCCTATCCTCTAACATCCTCTGGAGTCCATTTAAGCTCACACCTACTGCTTCAGTGACTCTACCCAGCCACCTCATTCTCTGTCGTCCCCTTCTTCTTTTGCCCTCAATCTTTCCCAGGAATTGAGAGGGTTGGATGCCATGATCTTAGTTTTCTTAATCTTGAGTTTCAAGCTAATTTTTGCACTCTCCTCCTTCACCCGCATCAAAAGGCTCTTTAGTCCCTCTTCGCTTTCTGCCATTAGAGTGGTATTATCTGCATATCTCAGGTTGTTGACATTTCTCCCAGCAATTTTAATTCCAACTTTTGATTCTTCTAGCCCCGCCTTTCTCATGTGCTCTGCATATAAGTTAAATAGGCACAGCGATAGTATACAGCCTTGCCGGACTCCTTTCCCAATTTTGAACCAATCAGTGGTTCCGTGTCCAGTTCTCACTGTGACTTTTTGACCCGCATGCAGGTTTCTCAAGAGACAAATAAGATGATCTGGTATGCCCATCTCTTTAAGAACTTGCCACAATTTGTTGTGATCCACACAATCAAAGGCTTTAGCACAGTCAATGAAGCAGAAGTAGATGTTTTTCTGGAACTCCCTAGCTTTCTCCATGATCCAGAGTATGTTGGCAATTTGATCTCTAGTTCCTCTGCCTCTTCGAAATCGTGCCTGTATTTCTGGTAGTTCTCGATCCACATACTGCTGAAGCCTAGCTTGTAGGATTTTAAGCATAACCTTACTAGCATGTGAAATCAGTGCAATGGTGTGATAGTTTGAACATTCTTTGGCATTGCCTTTCTTTGGAATTGGAATGTAAACTGACTTTTTCCAATCCTGTTGCCACTGTTGAGTTTTCCAAACTTTCTGGCAAATTGAGTGTAGCACTTTTACTGCATTGTCTTTTAAGATTTTGAATAGCTCAGCTGGAATACTGTCTTCTCCACAATCTTTGTTGTTCTCAGATTTCCTAAGACCCATTTGACTTCACATTCTAGGATGTCTGGCTCGAGGTCAGTGACTACCCCATTGTGGTTATCAGGGATGTTAAGTTTGTTCTTGTATAGTTTATCTGTGTAATTTTGCCACGTCTTCCTAATCTCTTCTGCCTCTGTTAGGTACCTGCCATTTTGGTCCTTTATTATGCTCATCTTTGCATGATACATTCCCTTCATATCTCCAATTTTCTTGAAGAGATCTCTAATCCTCCCTATACTATTGTTTTCTTCTATTTCTTTACACTGTTCCTTTAAGAAAACATTCTTATCTCTTCTAGCTATTCTTTGGAATTCTGCATTCAACTGGATATATCTTTCTCTTTCTCCCTTGCCTTTCACTTCCCTTCTTTCCTCAGCTATTTGCAAAGCTTCCTTGGACAGCCATTTTGCTTTCTTGTCTTTCTTTTTCTTTGGGATGGTGTTAGTTGCTACCTCTTGTACAATGTTGCAAACCTCCATCCATAGTTCTTCAGGCACTCTGTCTATCAGATCTAATTCCTTAAATCTATTTGTCACCTCTACTGTATCAGGGATATGATCAGGGATATGATTTAGTTCATACCTGAGTGGCCTAGTGCTTTTTCCTACTTTCTTCAATTTAAGTCTAAATTTTGCAAGAGACGTTCATGATCTGAGCCACAGTCTGACTGACTGTATAGAGCTTCTCCATCTTTGGCAGCAGAGCTCATAGTCAATCTGATTTCTGTGTTGACTGTCTGATGATGTCCATGTATAGAGTCATCTCTTGGGTTGTTGGAAAAGAGTGTTTGCTATGATCATCGTATTATCTTGACATAATTCTATCAGCCTGTGCTCTGCTACATTTTGTACTCCAAAGCCAAATTTACCTGTTATTCCGGTTATCTTTTGGTTTCCTACTTTAGCATTCCAATCCCCCATGACGATAAGGACATCATTTTTTGGTGTTAATTCTATAAGGTGCTATAGACCTTCATAGAACCGATCAATTTCATCCTCTTCAGCACCAGTGATTGGGGCATAGACTTGGACTACTGTGATATTGAATGGTTTGCTTTGGATTCGAACTGAGATCATTCTGTCATTTTGGGGATTATATCCCAGTATTGCTTTTCCTACTCTTTTATTGATTATGAAGCCTACTCCATTTCTTCTGAGGGATTCTTGCCCACAGTAGTATACCTGATGGTCATCTGAATTAAATTCACCTATTCCTGTCCATTTTAGTTAGCTGATTCCTAAGATGTCGATGTTCAGTCTTGTCATCTTCTTGTTTGACCATGTCCACCTTACCTTGATTCATGGATCTTACATTCCAGGTTCCTATGGAGAAAAATCTTTACAGCATCGGACTTTCCTTTCACCACCAGATACATCCACGGCTGAGCGTCCTTTTGGCTTTGGCCCAGTCGCTTCATTCTTTCTGATGCTACTAGTACTAACCCTCTGCTCTTCCCCAATAGCATATTGGACATCTTCTGACCTGCAGAGCTCATCTTCCAATGTCATATTTTTTTCCCTTTTTGTACTGTCCATGGGGATTTCCCGGCAATGATACTGGAGTAGGTTGCCATTGCCTTCTCCAGTGGATCACTTTTTGTCAGAATGTTCTGCTGTGACCTGTCCGTCTTGGGTGTCCCTGTACAGCATAGCTCATAGCTTCATTGAGCTACGCAAGCCCCTTCATCACGACAAGGCAGTGATCCATGAAGGGGATTACTCTTTCTTACATTTACTTTCTTACACTTCTTACAAAAGTGCACTACTTTTACAATAACTGAAAGCCGCTAATATTTTTCTTTTTTTATTTTCAACTGAGATACCATTTTTCCTTTCAGCTGAGATTTAATTTTTCTTTATCTTTATTCATCTGTTATTTTACACATTCATCTATCATATTTATACATCTGTGGATTTCAAACTATATCCAGAAAGCAACCTCATTCCCATTTAAACCCTGCTCAACACAGAAAATTTTAAATTTTTAAACCAACTTTTAGAATTAGATTTTTTTTCTCTTTTTTAAAAAAAAATAAATTGTGGTAACATCTTCTACATTTTGTAAATTTTAACAATTTTTAAGCCTTAAAAGAATTAGCAAAAAGAAACATAGTCATGGAAAAAGAGACTAATAATTGTGATTTGTAAAATATGTCCATGTGTATGTTTATACCCATAGAAGACTTAAACTACATAGGTACCAAATGTAAATTAATTGAATTACTAAAAAAAAAAAGTAAAAGGTCTGGAGGCAACTCTACCAACTCTGAAACAACCTACAAAATGCAAAATTCCAACCTAAGCAAAAAGGCTATGCCCAAATTGAACATAACAATGAATAAACAAGTAAAATAATAGATCCTGTAAGTAAGGGGTGTCAAACTGTATTTCTTCAAGGGCCGGATCAGCATTTTAGTTCTCCTTCATGGGCTGCCTGGGGGTGGGGAGATGGGATGGATGCCTCCTGCAGCACCCTGCCCCCACAATGCCCCGTTTTTAGCCTCGATGGCCTCCTGCAGCACTCTGCCGGCCAAACTGGGGCTTAGGGGAGCTGCGCACAGTTGTTTCTCACCCCATTTTGGCTGGCAGTGCAACAGGAGGCGATCCAGGCTAAAAATGGGCTGCGGTGCAGCTGCATATACCCCCCCATGCTCTGTTTTGGCCAGCAGAGGCACCGTGGGCAAGTCCTTTGCTATTTCAAGGCTGGTCCTGAAGGCCAGATTTGACATTGATACTCCTGCTGTAAGTAAACTTTTAGAAGAAGACTGATGGAAAATGTCACTCCCAGAAGAAAATTGCAAGCAAGAACAAAGTCCCTGTTGTTGTCTAATCCAACCCACTCTAGTGCAGCTCCATCAGTGAAGCTGAGCAATTGATTTCGTAGCCTCCAGCTGGAAGAAGGCATGCAGATACCAGAAAAGAGGCATCATCAATTGTCCCTAAAAAAAAGTGGCATCTTCAATACTGCTTACTGTGATAAGTAAAAAAGTAGCCCAGACTTCCCTAGGAGAAAAAGGCAAGTGTTAGTGATAGGAGAATCAATTCTTGGGAGACTAGAACCAGCCATTTATAGACCAGACATTCAATTGAGAAAGGTATATTATCTCCCTGCAGCAAAAATCAAAGATGTGGCTGAGAACGTTACTAAAATAAAACAAGCCCACAGACTACTATTCTTTTCTTCTCCTTTACATAGGGACAAAAAAAATCACGGCAATGAACCTGAAAACAATATTGAGGGACTATGAGCAACTTGGCAATAAAGTTAAGGCATTAGAAGCACAGGTAGTGTTTTTACCTGTACTTCCAATGAAAGGTCAACATCCAATGAGAGAACAAAGGATTCTAGAAATGAAGCTTAGGGGTTAATGAAACCAAGAGAAGTTCAGATTTTTAGGCCATGGTCTGCATTACCTATATAAAGGGTTTTGGCAAGGGATGAGCTGCAACTCAAAAGAACTGGGAAAAATGTATTCAGAAAATTACTGGCTCAATTTATCAGAAGGGCTTTAAACAAAAATTGAGGGGGGAGCGTGACTAATTTTTCGGATCTTTAAGACCTAATTCCAAGCATAAACCCCAAGAAAACCAATCAAACAATGAGGTAGGTAGTGATGGGGAGGAAGAAGAACTCAGATACAAAGTAGAAGATGTAGAAAGAACACACAGTGTTGGCCGTAAAAGACTCAGATTAATGCTCAAAGTCTGGAAAACAAACAGGGTTAATTTGAAGTATTATTATACTGGTAATAGGTGCAATATGGTAGCCATTACTGAAACTTGATGGGATGAAACTCATAACTGTAACATACTAATGAGAGGATACAAATTGTTCAAAACAAACAGACTTAACAAAATGAACATTTTTGCTAATCAGTTAACCAATGTATGTAGGAAACATACCACAATAGCATGGGGAATTTTAACTATCCTGACATAAATTAGGAGACGAACTCTGCATCAAGTGAACAAGTTCCTGACCTACCTAGCTGACAATTGTCATCTAAAAGGTTGAGGAGGGAACTAGAGGGACAGCTGTACTGTACCTAATAACAGAGAAGAAGTGATAGAAGGGGTTGAAGTTGCCAGAATTTGTGTAAGAATGACCGTGTCATATTGGAATTCAATATAATGCAAATGCAAGTAACAGAACATAATCAAATCAATGTCTTAGACTTTAAAAGAGCTAATTTTAACAAACTCAAAGAGAGCTTGGAAAGTACTTAATGGATGAAAATCTTAAAAGGAAAAGCTTATGCGGTCCGATGGGCCCTACTGACCTGCAAACACTTTCTTGAGGGCAGTCACCTGCCATTTGAAGTATGGACTGATCATAAGAACTTAGAGGCACTCAAGACCCCATGAACGCTCTCCCCAAAGCAAGTTCATTGGGCGCAGTATTTCAAATGGTTCCATTTCGAGTTAAAATATATTCCTGGGGGAAAGAAACCTCCTGGCAGATGCCCTGTCATGCAAACCACAGTACAATAGTAAACGTGAAGAGGTGGTCCACACTATGATCCCCCCTCCCAACCTGCCTCTCAAGCCACAACCAAGGAATAGGCTAAACAATGAACCACAGATGGGGGATGACCCAAAAACTAAGGGATGAAGTGCCAACTGACCCAGGGTATAGAGACAACGAAGAAGCACTGATCCTAAAAGATGGACTAGCCTGGAAAGACTCCAAATTATATGTGCCCAATACCCTGCAACTCCAAGTACTCAGAGGAGTCAGAATTCCAAGCAAGCAAGGCACTTTGGCTATTTAAGAAGAAACTACAGGCACCTATTTCCACAACCCCTCAGACACACCAACAACAACTGAGCCTCCTACAACTGACCTCATCCCATTGGGTTCACAACTCCTAGTAATCACACAAAAGCAAGTGCAAGACCTATTTCACAGACAAAAGCCAGGAAAAGCTCCAGGCCCAGACAAGATAACGCCTTCTTGCTTAAAAGTCTGTGCTGACCAATTGGCCCCCATCTTCACCTGAATCTTCAATAAATCACTAGAGATGTGCTATCTTCCTTCTTGCTTCAAACGCTCTACTATCATCCCAGTACCAAAAAATCCCACCATCAAGGAACTGAATGACTACAGACCAGTTGCTTTAACATCTGTAGTCATGAAAACCTTTGAAAGGCTAGTGCTGTCCCACTTGAAAACCATCACAGATCCGCTGTTAGACCCCTTGCAATTTGCATATTGAGCACAAAAATCAACAGATGATGCTGTTAATATGGCTCTGTACTACATCCTACAACATCTTGAATCTCCAAAGACCTATGCAAGGGTCCTCTTTGTAGACTTTAGCTCAGTATCAATACCAACATTCAGACACTCTTCTAACTAAGCTAAACCAGTTACAGGTACCTGAACACACTTGTAAGCAGATCATAAGCTTCCTAACAAACAGGAAGCAGCAGGTGAAGCTAAGCAGAATTACATCCGATACATGTACAATTAGCACAGGGGCCCCCCCAAGGCTGTGTGCTCTCCCAACTTTTCTTCTCTCTGTATACCAATGACTGTATCTCTAATGATCTGTTAAACTATTGAAGTTTGCAGATGACACAACAGTGATTGGTCTCATTTGAGTCAATGATGAATCTGCATACAAACGGGAGGTTGAACAACTAGCCTTATCATGAGATGAGATGGCTTTGTTCGCATTGGTGAATGACCTCTGGAGGGCTCGGAACAGGGGATGTTCCTCTGTCCTGGTCCTGTTAGATCTCTCGGCGGCTTTTGATACCATCGACCATGGTATCCTGCTGCGGTGGTTGGAGGGATTGGGGGTGGGGGGCACCATCTATCGGTGGTTCTCCTCCTATCTCTCTGACCGTTTGCAGATGGTGTTGGCAGGGGGGCAGAGATCGACCTCTAGGTGCCTCACTTGTAGGGTGCCTCAGGGGTCGGTTCTCTCACCTCTCCTGAAGCCGCTGGGTGAGGTTATCCGTGGTTTCGGGGTGGATTATCATCTGTACGCTGATGATACTCAGCTGTACATTTCCACCCCGAACCACCCCAGCGAAGCTGTCGAGGTGATGGACCGGTGTCTTGAGGCCGTGCGGGTCTGGATGGGGAGGAACAGGCTCCAGCTCAACCCTACCAAGACAGAGTGGCTGTAGGTCCTGGCATCCCGGTACAGTCAGCTTACGCCTTCGCTGACTGTTGGGGGTGAAGTTGTGGCCCCCAGGGGAAGGGTGCGCAACTTGGGCGTTCTCCTGGACGATCGGCTGTCCCTAGAAGAACATCTGACGGCCGTCCCCAGGGGAGCATTTTATCAGGTTCGCCTGATTCGCCAGTTGCACCCCTTTCTTGACTGGGACTCCTTACGCACGGTCACTCATGCCCTCGTTACCTCTCGCTTGGACTATTGCAATGCTGTCTACATGGGGCTCCCCTTGAAGAGCACCAGGAGGCTCCAGCTAGTCCAGAATGCGGCTGCGTGGGTAATAGAGGGAGTACCACATTGCGTGGGTAATAGAGGGAGTACCACATTGCTCCCACTGCGTGGCCTGCACTGGCTGCCAGTAGCCTCCCGGGTGCAATTCAAGGTGTTAGTGATCACCTTCAAAGCACTCCATGACTTAGGACCAGTTATCTACGAGACCGCCTTCTGCCACCGATAGCCTCCCAACGACCTGTGCGCTCCCACAGAGTGGGCCTGCTCTGGGTGCTATCATCCAAACAATGTCGGTTGGTGGGCCCCAGTGGGAGAGCCTTCTCTGTGGCAGCACCGGCCCTTTGGAACGAGTTACCTCCGGGGTTACTCCAACTCCCCGACCTCTGAACCTTCAAGCAGGAATTGAAGACTCTACTATTTAATCGTGCGGGACTAGCCTAAGTGTGTTTTAATTAATTTTAATTAAAATTTTAAATTTTAAAGGGTTTTATATCAGTCTATGACCGTTTTAGCTAATTAGGCCTATTAAATATTTCATTTTAAATTCGTTTTAAATCTGTTATTTATACTTTGTATATTCTGTGTTTTTAATGTAAACCGCCCTGAGTCCTTTGGGAGAACGGCGGTATAGAAATTAAATTATAAATAAATAAAAATAAATAAAAAAGCACAACAAAGAATGTTTTTTCTATGTCAACTCAGAAAGCTCAAACTATCCAATGAGCTGCTGATACAGTTCTACAGAGGAATTATTGAGTCTGTCATTTGCACCTCTATATAACTGTCTGGTTTGGTTCTGCAATCCAACAAGACAGACAAAGACTTCAGAGGATAACTAGAACTGCAGAAAAAATAATTGCTACCAACCTGCCTTCCATTGAGGACCTGTATATTGCACGAGTCAAAAAGAGGGCTGTGAAAATATTTACAGACCCCTCGCATCCAGGACATAAACTGTTTCAACTCCTACCCTCAAAACGACGCTTCAGAGCACTGCACACCAGAACAACTAGACACAAGAACAGTTTCTTCCTGAACACCATCACTCTGCTAAACAAATAATTCCCTCAACACTGTCAAACTATTACTAAATCTGTACTACTATTAATCTTTGAACGATAATCCTCATCATTCCCATCACCCATCTCCTTCCACTTATGACTGTATGACTGTAACTTTGTTGCTTGTATTATTATGATTTATATTGAAGTTGATTGTTTCCTGATTTCTTATGTTGTGGTCTGCTATCAGCCTGCAGAGCTGGCAATGGAGTCAGACAGCAATGAGGCTGAGGTGAGGTCAGAGCAATCAGGGAGTGAGGTGCAGACTCCAGACCTCCAGAGACTGATAGTAGTGAGGCAGAGGAACAGGAGGAGCCTGTTCCTAATCACGATGAGAAGAGCTGCCAGAAGACAAGAGCAGCTCAAACAAAAAGGACAAGTCAGGAGTAGGGCCAAGAGATGATTGGCCCCTCCCATAAGGCTTAAAACAGACCAGCAACAGCGTTTGGGCTTTGCCAGAAAACAACGTTGGTAGCTTCGTCTTCTGCTTTGTCTTCTGAACGTTTTGTGTGACTTCTGAACGTTTTTGTGACTTCTGAACGTTTGCCAAGAAAGGCCTAAAATGAGATTGATTTCTGTGGGATATGTTTCAACTACATCGATTCAGTTGGGATTCTTAAGAGAATAATTTCCATATGATAAGGACACACCGTCACCACTTTTCTCCATGTAAACAAGTACAGAATGACCCCAAGAATTATTCATGAACTAAACAGTAATGAACAGAATAGAACAGTTCATTCTAAAGTACTTGTAATGAAATGAACACTATAGACTGAACTGGAGAATAATAAACTGGAATCATTCTCTTAAGTATCCCATGAAAACCACTGAGTAATGAGATTACAGAGCATGCTGTCTTTAGTGCTTGAGTTATTGTTGCCCAATTATTAAGGAAATTATTAGCCTGAAAATGAGATTTATTTCTGTGGGATATATTTCAACTAGAGGGATTCAGTTCCAGAAGCAATCCTTGCAGTTGTATCCTGGCAGGGTGAGAGCTTTTGCTGTGTCCCAACCTAACAGACATAGTGCTCTTGCTGACCTTAATAGGAACACTAAAGTGACAGGTCAAGGTAGTTATGATAATAATAACTCAAATAAGCAGGGGATCGGGTCAAAGATGAAGAACTTACTTTGGAAAGGGGAAAGCATGAATCAGGTATTACATATGGGTCACATAAGAAGAGCACAGTATTCAAAAAGAGAAGCTACCTTCTGGTTGGTAATTTAATTTATTTATTTATTTATTTATTTATTTATTGAATTTATATACTGCCCTTCTCCCGAAGGACTTAGGGCAGTTTACAGCCAGATAAAAACACAATTGCACAAAAATTAAAATGATTTTAAAAATCTGATTCAATTAGGCCGAAACAAAATTTTACAACTATAATAAAATCATAATAAACCCCTATTAAAATTACTTTAAGCCAGCCCTGCGCGGGAAAACAAAAAAGTCTTCAGCTTGTGACGGAAGGTCCGGAGGTCAGGGAGTTGTCGTATCCCTGGAGGGAGCTCATTCCAGAGGGCAGGTGCCCCCACAGAGAAGGCCCTCCCCCTGGGGGTCGCCAGTTGACATTGTTTGACTGACGGCACCCTGAGGAGGCCCTCCCTATGGGAGCGCACAGGTCGATGGGAGGCTATTGGTGGCAGCAGGCGCTCCCGTAAATAACCCGGTCCTATGCCATGGAGCGCTTTAAAGGTGATA
This sequence comes from Ahaetulla prasina, assembly GCF_028640845.1. Classification (NCBI taxonomy): domain Eukaryota; kingdom Metazoa; phylum Chordata; class Lepidosauria; order Squamata; family Colubridae; genus Ahaetulla; species Ahaetulla prasina. The sequence continues at coordinate 123,966,387 of NC_080542.1, forward strand.
ACCAACACCTTGAATTGCACCCGGAAGACCACCGGAAGCCAGTGCAGCTTGCGCAGGAGAGGTGTTATATGGGAGCCTCAAGTTGCTCCCTCTATTACCCGCGCTGCCGCATTCTGGACCAGCTGGAGCCTCCGGGTGCTCTTCAAGGGGAGCCCCATGTTACAGTAGTCCAGGCGGGAAGTGATGAGGGCGTGAGTGACCGTGCATAAGGAATCCCGGTCTAGGAAGGGGCACAACTGGCGTATCAGGCGAACCTGATAAAAAACTCCCCTGGTGGAGACGACTTCCGGTATCCGGTGGCAACGGACGTCTGGAAGGCTTCTCCTGCCTCCAGTGTCCGAATCCGGCCGCCGCCGAGGCCCTCAGGGGCCAGGTGTTCCGAAAAGGACACCTGCCGCACGGACGGCTCGCCAGGGGTCTCCCAGCCGATATACAGGACTGGGGGGACCGATGCTGGCGCGTCCTAGGCTCGGCGGGGTTCGGAGGCCACAGGCATGCCATTATTTTGGTCGTCGCCTAGGCCGCTGTGCCCAGTGACACCGGGGCTTTGGATTTATAATTGCAGCAGCCTGGTGGTGAACAGGAAACGGAGAAGAATTGAGGAATGAAGAAGGGAAGGGGATATCGGCAAACGTGAGTGGAGTACCCTGGAGTGCGGGGGGGTTTTCCTCCCCTGCGACTGGAAGGAGTACGAATCACTTTGGAGAGAGGAGAACTTAAAATAACAAGATTACCGGTTTTGTGGAGCTCTGGAGAGAAGAGGTGATGGAGAAATTTAGGAGGGAGGGTTTGAGGCCCCCCCTCCCTCTGGGGAACAATGGTGGCGTCCAGCTTCCGCCTTTACTATGAGAATCTTGATGACATCACTTCCCTTCGGTTTCCTGGTTGACTAACTGTACTCTGGACTCGTTGCTCCTGTGAGTGCCCCCTGGTGGATCCGGAGGAAATTATAAGGATACTGTGCTTGCCTGAGGACTTTAAAAATTTTTTCTTAATGGCAAAAGGTCAGAGACCAACTGCTGGAGAAATGGAGAGAATTTTGGAAAAGTTATCTAATATGGACAAGAAACTGGATGAAATAAGAGCGGAAATTGTGACTATCCAAAAGGACTTAAAGGATACTCAACAAGTCTCAGCAGAAAATAAGCAGAAAGTGGAAGGTTTGGAGGGTGAGATGCGGGCAGTGCAGAAAAGAGGGGAGACGACAAGCAATGCTGTGCTTGGATTACAGATGGATAAAATGTCTTATTTCCTTAGGTTTCAAAATTTGGAAGAAGTGGACCAAGAAGATTTGAGAGATGTTGTGACTAACTGTTGGGAGAATTTCTTGGGAGAGGTGTTGATTTTATGAATTGGGATGTGGATCGAGTTTATAGAGTTAATTCACAATATGCACGCATGCAGTTCCTAGAGAGGTTCATGTCAAATTTGTGAAAAGAGAGACGAGATGAAATTCTTAGAAAACATAGGAGTGGGGCACTGACTTATAGGGGCAGGGAGATAGCCATTCTGAGGCAGATTCCCAGACAGGTACGTGAAATGAGAAAGAAATATTACTTTTGTCAAGCAAATTGTACCAGAAGGAGTAGGCTTCAGATGGCTGATGCCAGAGGGATTGATGATTTTCGGGAGGGCATTACGAAAAAATTAGTACAATTGCGGAGGCTACGGCCTATGTGGAGGAACACAAAGCCCTCCTGGAATCAGATGACCCAGGAATTGAAGAAGGGAGGTTATAGACCATGGGGCGGAGGCGGCTGCCGCTGTTGCGGCCCTGGAGTTGGGTCAGGCTGAACCCAGAGTTCTGAGATCCAAAACTAGGAGGTGACAAAGATATTTGGTATTGTGTTGGTTTTACTTATTCTCTTTCGTATGATATTCTGATTATTCTTGTCCCTTCTTTATTGCGTATGTAAGATTGGTAAACTTAGCTACTCAGATACCTGCTTGCCATATGGCTGTTGTATGTGTTTAAAATTTTGAGTAAAATTCTTATCACGTATAAGAAAAATGAAAATTTACCATACCTGATATGTATTTGTATAAACTTTTTTTTGACCAATAAAAACTTTTTTTGGAAAAAAAAAAAAAAAAAAAAAAAAAACTCCCCTGGTGACGGTCGTCCTATGGTCTTCTAAGGACAACCGTACATCCAGGAGGACGCCTAAGTTGCGGACCCTCTCCATAGGGGTGAATGACTCGTCCCCAACAGTCAGCGATGGAATCAGCTGGCTGTACCGGGATGCCGGCATCCACAGCCACTCAGTCTTGGAAGGGTTGAGTTGAAGCCTGTTCTTCCCCATCCCATAATTGTAAGGGATGTAAAGGATATGGAAGTTTTGAAAGAGGTCAGGTGTCTGCCAGGTGCTACTGCCAGCAGAGACAAAAGGAGTATTCTTAAAATAGTCAAGAATGCCAGTAAGGCACTCGTGGGATTCAAGTAATTTAACAACCGGTTCTCTGCCCTAATGATTCCTTCCAACAACCAGTTTGCCAAACTGCTCATAAAGTTAACAACCAGTTCTCCTGAAGTGGTGGGAACTGTCTGCATTCCAGAAAAACCCCTCCTGCTGAAAAGACTCTGAAGCAAACATCTTCCAAAGTTCTTTTACTAGCATAGGTACCCTAGCACAACTGGGGAAACTCCAAATCTGGGGATCCAGATTTTTCCTCAGTAAGACAAACTCCAAAACTACCACCCCCTTGACCCCTCTGCCAATCACATGCTCCAATCGTCAACCGTCCCATCTCGAGACATCACTCCGGCCACTCCTTCTCCAGATGCAGCTCGGCCTGACCTTGACCAGCAGGAAGAATGTTATTATGTCTAATGGCCCCTTCTGCCAAACCCCCCCTCCTACTTTCCCACACATGGGAAAGTGGCAGCGCGGAAGCCTCCGGCCTAGTATGGCTTCCAAAGCTGACACGAACTGGCTGAATCCCACCACTGCAGTAAGGACTGTGATGCTGATGCTATTATACATCTTGGCACAAATGATATGTCCCAAAAAGATGTACTCTCTCTGCAGAATGATTTCCAGAGCTTGGGGCATAAACTTATTAGTATAGGTTGTAGCCTTATCTTTTCCAAGGTTTTACCAGTATATAAGGAACGAAAAGGGAAATGCCAGCATGTAGCGGAGTTTAATGTGTAGCTAAAGGAATGGTGTAAAAGGGAAGGCTTTGGTTTTATTAGTCATGATGTCTGTGGCTGGTCCAATGAAAAATTGTACAAAAGAGATGGTTTGCATCCATCAAAGAAATGGACTGAGTTACTTGTTAATTCACAGGTTTTCTGGATAAACATTTAAACTGAACAGTGGGTGCAGAGAATTAATTGATACAGAACATTTCTGTCCCCACAAATCTAAAATTAATAGGGTTATCAAGGCATGTAACATAGATGTTTCTGTGGGTAAGATTATCAACCTTGCTGTCAAGCAAAACCAAGCATTTAATAGTGAATGCCATACCATGTGCACTAATCAACAGGTGGCAAGAAAGTAGGGGCAGTCAGATTATGTAGACAGTAAAGACAGGGTCAATCAAAATGGACTTAAATGTCTATACACCAATGCACAGTATGAGGAATAAACAGGGTGAATTAGAAATTCAAATAAATGAGGGCAGATATGATATTGTTGCCATTACAGAAACTTAGTGGGATGAAACCTACAAATGGTACATACAGATAGATTGATTTAAATTATTTAAAAGAAATAGACCAAATAAAAGAGAAGGTGGAGTTGCACTATATATAAGAAATAACTACATCTCTACAAAAATAGGATACAGCAATGATGATAATTATCTTGAATGCATTTAGGTCAATATTAAAGGGCGGGAAATGATATTGCCATAGGTATACACTATAGGCCACCCAACCAAACAGAGGAAATAGACAAACTTTTTGCTAGTCAGCTAAGTATGTAGAAAGCACATCACAATGGTAATGGGGGATTTTAACTATCCTGATATCAACTGGGAGACAAACTCTGCACCAAGTGGAAGATCCAACAGATTCCTAACAAACCTAGCAGACAACTTTGTTTCCCAAAAAGTGGGAACAAGGGGATCAGCCATATTGAGAATGGGAGGGAACAAGGAGGTCAGTCATGTTGGACTTACAGTAATTCTCACTAATAGAGATGAAATGATAGAAGGTGTTGAAGCTACAGGAACCTTGGGGGCAAGTTATCATGCAATATTGGAATTCAACATTGTGCAAGCACAAGTAGTAGAACAAAGTCAAACTAGAGTCTTGGACTTTAAGAGAGCTGATTTCAATAAACTTAGAGAGAGCTTGGGAAGGATTCCATGGATGAGAATCCACAAGGGGGAAACAACTTAAAAAGCTTGGGAAATTTTGAAAAGTGAGATTATAAAAGCCCAATCTAGCACAATACCAATGAAGAAGAATATCTTCTTCATTCTGTAATCTCCAGAAAGATCACACTGCTAATCAGAGCATACAAAACATTTGCTAGATCAGTTCTCGATTACAGCTCACCTGTCTGGAACCCACATCTCATTTTGGACATTAATACAATGGAGCGTGTCCAGAAATATTTTACAAGAAGAGTTCTCAACTCCTCTGATCACAACAAAATACCTTATGCCATGACGGATATCCGGTGGCGCCACAGGCATTGGAGACAGTTCTTTCGGACTGTCAGCCCCGTGATCTCATTAAAGTTGTTCAGACAGTGCTCATCAGCTGTCTGACAGCTTGGAAACCTTTCCCTCAGGAGAAGAGGAAAAGGTGAGCTGCCAGGCGGAGGTAGAGCTCCCCGAGAGCCCCAGAAAAAAATTCTAGGGGCAAAAAGGGTGAGAGCTCCCTATTTAAGCCTGGCGAAAGCTCTGGATCTGGGATGCCTCTGCATTAATTTATTAATGCAGAACAAAATGCCGCGACCATCTCTGCTATCAAGATGAAGATCAATCTTAATTTACTTTAAGCAGACGGAGCAAAGGCAGGAGGACAGGCTGATGTAAGCACCAGACCTCAACTCGATCTTTGAACGGTACTTGAAAAGAAAGGAAATGGCGCCTCTGCTTAATAGGGTGTGAAAATGAAAGTTAAGGAAGTCCTCGTTAGCATCGTTGGCGCCTTTAACTCTGTTTAAACTTGCTGGATTTTATACTTACGTGCAGAAATGTTAAAGAGAAAAGTTGAAGGACTGCAGAATTGATTTACCCAACCTAAATAAGGAGTTTATGAACAGATTTGACTTGTTGCAAAGTATAACGTTTAAGTAAGATGGCTTCTGTGCAATTAAAGCTGCTGTTTTTAAGGAAACTGGTGCCTCATTAGCTCAAATATATAAATTACAAGAAGAATTGAAGGAATTTCTAAAGGCTCAAATTTTTGCTATAGACCAAAAGTTTAAGGAAATTGAAGAGAAAATAATGAAAATTAAAGATACTCTTGAAGCTCAGGACGAAGATGTAAAAGAAGATACGGTGGCAGCATTTAAAAGTTTTCTTGAATACACAAATCAGCTGGAAGAAAGAGTTGAAAAAGTTAATCAAGTTAATTTGGACTTAAAAAATAAAATAGAGGAGCTTCAGACTAAGGTAGAGACTGCAGATGAAGAACGAGTTTTGTTGCAATATAGAGTAATGGAATCTGCATTGAGAGTGAGAGGTTTGAAAGAAAATAAGCAAGAGAATTTAAAAGATGTCTTTGCAGAGGTTTTTGCATAGGTGATTGGACAGAAACCTGTAGATCTTAAAACGCAAATTGAAAAAATCTATCATGTTAATTCATGGGTTGCAAGAGAAAGACAGTTACTAAGAGATGTAGTGATTTATTTTACAACTAGGAAGATTAGGACTGAGATTTTACAAGCTTCTTATAAAAATAAAACTCAAATATTAGGACGAGGTATTAATGCTAAAAGAAATTCCCTCAAAAATTTTAAGAAATAGAAAAGAGTTTGCTTTTTTGGTGGACGAATTTAGAAATCGTCAGATACGGTTTAGATGAGATGTTCCAACTGGACTAACAGTAAATTATGCAGGAGAGAAATATCGACTTAATACGGTGTTTAAAGCAAGAGATTTTTATACTAACGTATTGAAGGCTGGAATTCCACCACTGCTAGAAGTTAAAATGGGAAGAGAAGTGGATGTGGTTAAAAAGTGTGAGAAGGTAGCAAAGCAAATACAATCTAAAGTAGAAGCTGTGACTAAGGAAGAAAGGTTGGAAGCAGTAGGGGAAGAGCAAAGAATGATTGTAATTACTAAATGTAAAGAACAAGGAGTAAAGAAGCAACAATTTCAAACGAAAAGAGTATCTTCTTATGGGAAAAGGTAAATCACAAGCAAAATTTTTGGATATAAAAAGTAGAAAGGATAATTTATATTTGGTTTTAGTAAGTAGTTAATTAGATAAGTATAAAACTCAAGGATTTTTTTTTCTTATATAAAAAATTTTTTTCTTATATATTTGGAAATTAAATTGGGGTGTATATGTCTTAATCTATAATTTAAATGTGGGAGATATATTATATTGATATTATTTTATTATATATAGTGGATTTAGTTATGTTGGACAAAAATTGATGTTGGGTCATATAAAGTGTTGGGAAAAAATTAAAAAAAAAGAAATGGAATTGGTTAAGGCTTATATGACAAAATGGTTATAAAATATTTGGTAATTCATTGATATGGAAATATGGGAGAGGGAAAAACTGAGTTAAATGTTAATTTTATATAAGTTAAAAAGTTAAGAGAGAAAATTTTATAAAATGTTAAAGTTTGGTTGATTATATAAAAAAAATTAGAAGAATATTAATTTAGTAATTGATGTTATTGGGTATGGATGTTAAAAGTACTGAACTGTTGGAAGCGTTGGAAATTTCAGTGTACCTGAATGAATACCCACAAGAAAATATACTGGAATGAAGAAGATGGACTGACTACAATTAGAACAATTATTGGATGAAGAAATATCAAATATCTTATGAATGAACATTTCCTTTTTTTTTTTCTTTATTACAGAGAAGGAGAGGTTATAGGGGAGGGATGGGAATTTATGGATAATTAGTGTATTTTAGCTTATGATTGTTAGATCTTATACCCTGTATTTTGCTCTGGGAAGTCCGGGGGGCGGGGTGAAGATAGGTGGGGAGAGGGGAGTGGGATGTATTGAAAAAATTCTTTGTAAAACTCTATAATAAAAAAAAAATACCTTATTCCACCAGATTTGAAATCCTGGGTTTAGAAAATGTAGAACTCCGCCGCCTTCGGCATGACCTGAGTATAACTCATAAAATCATTTGCTACAATGTCTTTCCTGTCAAAGACTACTTCAGCTTCAACCACAACAATATACGAGCACACAATAGAGTTAAGCTTAATGTGAACCATTCCAATCTTGATTGCAGAAAATATGACTTCAGTAACAGAGTTGTTAATGCCTGGAATGCACTATCTTACTCTGTGGTCTCTTCCTAAAATCCCCAAAGCTTTAACCAAAGACTATCTACTGTTTACCTCATTCCATTCCTAAGAAGTCTGTAAGGGGCGTGCATAAGAGCACCGCGTGCCTACCGTTCCTGTCCTAATGTTCCCTTTGGTTGTATCCAATTCATATGATTATTTCATGCTTATATTTATATATATTGTTGTGTTTCACAAATAAATAAATAAATAAAATAACTCAAAAGACACCAGCATGGCTGAATAAAGAACTCTCTGACAAATTGAAGGATAAAAAGGACAAGTATAAAAAGTGGAAAGAGGGGCAAATAACTAAGGCAGAATATCAGCAAATATCAGGCAAGGCACATATTTGAAAACCCTGCATCTGGCCAGAAGGCAATTTTGGTGGCCAAAGATGAAAAACGACATTGAGGACTATGTTAAAAGCTGTGCCACTTGTGCAGTCACAAAGAAGAGGCCAGGGAGACCCCCAGGGTTGCTTCAGCAAGTTGTAGATCCGTCTCAACCATGGGAAGAAATTGCCATGGCCTTCATTGTCGATCTCCCTGAGAGTGGGGGGAATAAGGTCATTTGGATCGTAATAGATTTGTTCACAAAGCAAGCCCATTTCGTAGCTTTGCTCCCGTCAGCAAAAAAGCTGGCCAAACTGTTCATAAGGCAAGACAAGAAACAACGGCAGAAATCAAACAAGGGGAGAAGCAACTTAGAACTAAGGAGAGATTTCCTAGCAGTGAGAAAAATCAACCAGTGGAATGGTTTGCCTCCAGAAGTTATGGGTGCTCCATCACTGGAGACTTTTAAGAAGAAACTGAATAGCCACTTGTCTGAAATGGTATAGGGACTCCTGCTTGAGCAGGGGATTGAACTAGAAAACCTTCAAGGTCCCTTCCTGTTATTCTGTTATGCTGACTCATCTATTCTATTAATTACTGAGGAAATTATTGGCCTAAAATGAGATTGATTTCTGTGGGATATGTTTCAACTACATCAATTCAGTTGGGATTCTTAAGAGAATAATTTCCATATGATAAGGACACACTGTCACCACTTTTCTCCATGTAAACAAGTACAGAATGACCTCAAGAATTATTCATGAACTAAACAGTAATGAACAGAATAGAACAGTTCATTCTAAAGTACTTGTAATGAAATGAACACTATAGACTGAACTGGAGAATAATAAACTGGAACCATTCTCTTAGTAATGAGATTGCAGAGCATGCTGTCTTTAGTGCTTGAGTTATTGTTGCCCAATTATTAAGGAAATTATTAGCCTGAAAAATGAGATTTATTTCTGTGGGATATATTTCAACTAGAGGGATTCAGTTCCAGAATCAATCCTTTGCAGTTGTATCCTGTGTTCCATTTGGGAAAACAGAAACCTACATTTGACTGATTGGCTTAAGTGAGGCCCATTAACTGTGTGGCTTCCCATTCCCATAGTGATAAGCAGTAAACTGAAATGACATACATGTGAAAGAGTTTATAATGTTTAAGATAGTGTAAATCTCAAGCCTAATTTGGGATGATTATATAATATTTTTAAATGTTTCTATGTAAATTTGTAAATGATTTATAAATTACTTTAATTCCAAAGCTATCTCCACTTGTTTACAATATCATGGCGATTTAGGAACAAAGAAATATTTGTTTTGGTAATGGAAGCATAGGTTTTTAGAAGGTTTTAGATTAATTAAATTGATTAAGTGCATTATTTTGATCCAAGTATCTATGCTCCATTTCAAATTGGAATTGGGTATGGCTAGTATCTGGCCATTGCACAGCTTGTATATTACTTGTGGCCATTCATAGATTGGAAATTTTTGTTGGTGTCTTTGTTACCTCTCAGTTTAACTGCTGAAATTAGTTGGAAAGGGAATTATAACTCATTGCAAAATTCTTAGTAAACTTTTCAAAAACAGGAACAAAGTCTACATGATCTGCAATTGTCATTTGAAAACACTTAACAGTTTTCACAAACACAATGTCATCAAGGAATATGATGACCCTAACCCTAACCAGTCATAAAGTTCAAATAAATTTCTTCAATAATCCCTTAGGCAAGATTGTGTGTTTTCTAAAAAAAACATCTACAACATTTATTTAGATACTTTTTAAAAACTTTACAATCAAACATCGCCATTTCAAATATAAATGTAATGGATCTGATAAACATCAGCTGATTTATTTTCAAAGTTTGGTATTGAATAAAGTTCCCAATCTGCAGGATAGTACATTTTCGTAATGACACATTTCCATAGCATCTCATTGGGAAATTATTATTTCCAATATCTATAATGTACCCTAATCCTAACAGCATAGGGCATAGTAAAAAAAATTAAAATAGAAATAATAGAAATCACAATAGAAACTAATATATCAAAGATAGAGTTTAATTTAATTGCTAGTTCACCTTCTGACTCACAGAAAAGAATGTTTCAGAATCATATCTAGCTTAGGGTTATTAATGTTTTAAACTTGTTTTAAAACACTGTTTTAAACTTTATTTTTAAAAAAGAATATTCACTTAGAGTTGGCTAGGATTGAAGCAGTTTACAAACCTAAAATAAATAAAAATGTAAAAATGTAATTAATGCAATATTTCTGTGGATGAAAAATCTATCCAGTAATAATTAAGATGTATCCACTCTTATTTTAAATTTCTTTCTTTCTATTTATGCCTGCTCTGAATTACGTCCTACTGTCCTTAACAGAGCCTACAATTAGCAGGTGGATAAAAGACAGCAGCTTTTCAAGTTCCTTGAATAAAATTTTCATATGGTGTTAGACAACAAAGAACATATTTTTCTGACTTGTTAAAATCAATTAAGTACTATAGGACGAAAGCAATCTCCTATAGCCTAAGAGCCATGGTTGCACAGTGGTTAGTATGCAGTACTACAGGACTGTTCACTCCAGTTCAATTCTGACCACTCAAGGTTGATTCAGCCTTTCATCCTTTCAAGGTGGGTAAAATGAGGACCCAGACTGTTGGGGGCAATATGCTGACTCTGCAAACCGCTTAGAAAGGGCTGTAAAACACTGGGAAGCGCTATATAAGTCTAAGTGCTATTGCTATTGTAGCTGATGTTATTCATAGCTTTAATTCACAATGGTTTCTGTTGCAAGATTATGTTTGATGACTGGTGTAATGTATTTGAACTTTAGGAGGGAAATTTGGGTGGGAAAATGCACGTTGCTAATTGGCTGATGCCTCAGCCAATTTACTATTTAAAGAGGGGTTTTGCCTGCCGGCTTTTGCTGGGATCACAATAAACCTAAGAGCTGTTGTCACTTGTATCGTCTCCTGCCTCTTCATTTCCCGAACTTAACATTGGCGACGAGGATGGGATTTTGAAGGCAGTGAGACTAGGAAAAAGAGCTGAAGGAGTGACTTAGTTTAAAACCCAGCCAGTATCAAGAGCGGATACATAGCGATGTCTAGCTATACGCCACCAGCGCCATTCGACCCAGCCAAGGAGAAATGGGGGTCGTACATGGCTCGTTTTGAGTGTTTCCTCGAAGCTAACGAACTGCAAGGAGTATCGGATAATCGAAAGCGCGCCTACTTCCTGAGCCACTGTGGACCAGAAGTCTTCGATACCATCGAATCGCTATCGGAACCAACGCCGGTACAGTCGGTGCCATGGCAAACGCTACAGACGAAGCTACGAGCACACTACGTGCCGGTGCCATCGAAGTTTGTACAACGGTTCGAGTTGAGGCAACGAGTTCAGCGAAAGGGTGAATCGATAAGCATGTACATGGCTGCCTTATGGAAAGCCGCAAACCACTGTGAGTATAGAGACTTGGAGGACTCTTTATTAGAAAATTCATTTGTGGGGTCAGGGACATCTGACTACAGAGGCGGCTGCTGTCGAAAAGCAACCTAACCCTGGCGATAGCCCTGGATGAGGCCAGGGCACACGAGATGTCCACCAAAGCGGCGGAAACCTTACAAAAGCCGAACACGCCAAATGCTGCGGCGAAAGCAACGCCAGTCCACAGTGAAGAAGTCCAGGTCGAATTGGACGGTGAAGAAGAGGAAGAGGTTTTCCACACCAGAAGGCCGGAGAGAGGCGACCGGGACGAGTGCATGAGTTGCGGGGGCCAACACCAACGACAGAATTGCAGGTTCAAAGATGCAATTTGTCGGCGGTGTGAAAAGAAAGGACACATAGCTCAGGCCTGCCGAGCCTCTCAACCTTCCCACCAAAAATTCAAACCGACAAATCAACAGAGCGCCGGATCCGCGAAGTGGCCAGGGATTGACCAGTTCAAAAAAGGCGCGAAGTTGAATCAGACCACTGTGAGAGTGGGCCACGCATCGACACGACTAGAAAAGAAAATATTCACCAAAGCATACATTGAGGGAGTGCAGTGTAAAATGGAGGTGGATACCGGCTCATCAATCACGATTATGTCTTGGAACACAATTGCAAGGGACCTGCCAGATGTCGCAAAACACCAACTGCAACCCCAAAAGCTGAGAGTACAGGACTACCAGGGGAACCGAATCCCTGTTCGAGGAGTCATGTCCGTCAGAATGAAATATGGACAATTTAAGAAAACCCTGCCGATCACCATCGTAGATGGAAACCTGCCCAGCTTACTAGGTCTGGACTGGTTCAGAGCCTTGGGCATGGAAGTAACCGGGGTTCACCGAAGCGGAGTCAACCTGAAGGACGAATTGTTGAAAGAATTCAAGGACGTCTTCCAAGACTGCCTGGGCAAGTATGTGGGGACCCCCATTTCATTCAATTTGGACCCCCAGGTGGCTCCCATTAGATTAAAAGCTAGGAGGGTCCCGTTCGCCCTGAAACCCAAGATTGACAGGGAACTATACAAATTAGTAAGCCAGGGAATACTAGTCCCCGTCGACCATGCAAAATGGGAGACACCAATAGTGACCCCAGTTAAACCGGATGGGTCAGTCCATATTTGCGCTGACTATAAGGCAATGCTAAACAAAGCACTGCAAAAGAGTGTTTACCCCATTCCCGTAGTGCAACATTTGTTGCACTCGTTAGGACAGGGACAGGTTTTCGCCAAACTCGATCTGGTCCAAGCCTACCACCAATTACCAGTTGACGACAAAACGGCCAAAGCGCAGACAATTGTCACACATTGGGGCGCTTTTAAATGCATTCGACTTCAGTTTGGAGTTAGCGTAGCCCCCGGGTTATTCCAAAACCAAATGGAACAACTCCTACAAGGTCTACGGGGAGTAGTTCCATATTTCGACGATGTACTGGTATCAGCAGAAAACTTGGAAGAGTTAGGGGTCAGATTGCGGAAGGTTTTGGGCATTTTCAGGTCGGCAGGGCTTAAGGTTAAACTCAACAAATGCCAGAGAGGAGTTGAATCTGTAGAATTCTTGGGTTACCGGATAGATAAGGAAGGCATCCACCTAACAGAGAGCAAAGTGCAAGCCATTAGAAAGGCTCCGACCCCAAAAAACAAAACAGAATTACAAGCATTCTTGGGGCTTGTAAACTTCTATGCGGTATTTTAAAAAAATAAGGCAACGGTAGCCGAACCGCTACATAAACTGCTGGCAAAAAAATCTGTTTGGACTTGGGGCAGGGTTGAGGCTAAAGCATTTGAAGGCGTTAAGAATCTCTTGTCCAGCGATAGCCTTCTAATTCAGTACAATGGGACGTTGCCACTAGTACTAGTTTGTGATGCATCACCCTACGGGGTAGGGGCTGTTCTCAGCCATAGGTTACCAAACGGTTCAGAAGCCCCTATAGCATATTTTTCACGAACAATGTCCGCTGCGGAAAGGAACTATAGCCAACTAGACCGGGAAGCCCTAGCTATAGTTTCTGGGGTTAAAAAATTCCACGAGTGGCGGCAATTTGAAATAGTCACAGACCACAGACTGTTATTGGGACTCTTGGCGGGGGACCGTCCGACACCGGTTGCATTATCATCCAGGCTGACCCGTTGGACTATTTTCCTGGCAGCATATGCGTACAAACTGTCTCACCGACCAGGCAAAGATTTGGGACATGCGGATGCTTTAAGTAGATGCCCGTTACCAGAGACTATCGAAGACCCGACCCCAGGGATGCCCGTCTTGTTAATTGACTCTTTGGACTCTAGCCCAGTCACATCTAGGGAAGTGACTAGGGCATCTTACAAAGACATTGTAATAAGAACTGTAATCGGTTGGGTGCAGAGGGGATGGCCCACTGTACCGGGGGATCGTTTCAAAGAATTTGCCAAAAAGCGTTTGGAACTGTCGGTGCAAGGAGGTTGTCTGTTATGGGGGGATAGAGTGGTTATTCCAGAGAAATTACGAGGGCATGTGTTGGAACTATTGCATGTGGGCCACCCGGGGATTGTGAGGATGAAAAGCCTAGCGAGAAGTTATGTGTGGTGGCCACAAATGGATAAAGACATTAGCGACCAGGTAGGGAAATGCCAAGCATGTCAAGAATCAAGGCCACTACTCCCAACAGCCCCCATAAGGGATTGGGAGAAACCTCAGGGTCCTTGGTCCAGGATCCATATAGATTTTGCCGGGCCGTTCCATGGGCAGACCTTCTTAATTGTGGTAGATGCCTATTCGAAGTGGTTAGAAATTCTACTCATGAAAACCACAACAGCGGAAGCGGTAATCACAGTTTTGAGACATCTATTTGTAACACACGGGTTGCCCGACACCCTAGTGTCCGATAATGGCCCACAATTCACAGCCACCCAGTTTGAGGGGTACTTAACAGAAGAGGGCATCCGACATGTCCTCTCGGCGCCCTTCCACCCAGTGATGAACGGACTTGCAGAACGTTTCGTACGCAGTGCCAAGGAAGCACTATCTAGAATTAGCCCAGGAGACTGGCAATCCAAAATCGATACCTTCCTGGCAGTCCAACATAGAACTCCCTGTGTGACCACCAGCCGCAGCCCATTGGAGTTATTAATGGGTAGAAGACTCCGGTGCCCCTTAGATCGGTTAAACCCAACATATTCCCCTGATGGGTACCAAAGCACAAAGGGAAGAACCAGAACAATGGCAACAGGTGACGTGGTATGGGCACATAACTATAGTGAGGGGCCAGCGTGACTAAAGGGAACAATTGTAGGAATGACGGGCCCAAAGTCATACTTAGTGGACATGGGGGATGGCCGAGTATGGAGACGCCACATAGATCAATTACAAAAGAGGATACAAAACAATCCAGAAACCAAACAGCCAGACCCTGACTACCCAATATTTGAACCAACAGCTAACTCAATCCCGAGGCGATCGGAGGACTTAGCTGAGTCTGAAGAAGTCCAGCGACGCCAACCGGCTCCTCCAGAGGACAGCAGGGACGACTCTGCCAATAATCCAGGGCCGGATGGCCCAGAGGAGGAGCTGGGAGGAACAAACAGTCCCTCCAACCAGCTCGACTCACTCCCAGGGAATGAATTGCGCAGGTCAGAAAGAGTTAGGAGACGCCCTGTCTACCTGCGTGACTACGTGGAAAAATAACATGCAAATGTTATGCAAACAACTATGTAAATATGGTACAATGTGTTCTGGGAGGGGAGGAGTGTAATGTATTTGAACTTTAGGAGGGAAATTTGGGCGGGAAAATGCACGTTGCTAATTGGCTAATGCCTCAGCCAATTTATTATTTAAAGAGGGGTTTTCCCTGCCGGCTTTTGCTGGGATCACAATAAACCTAAGAGCTGTTGTCACTTGTATTGTCTCCTGCCTCTTCATTTCCAGAACTTAACAACTGGAGTCTGCCTGCAACAATAAAACAGTATGCAATGCATTTAAGGAACTAATTTAGTTCAGTGATTAAAGTTCCAGGCTAGATATTGGAAGACTATGGGTTCTAATCCAGCTTTCGGCACAAATCCAGCTGTGTGACCTGAGGTCAGGTAGTTTCTTTCAGGAGTCTCAGGCCAGGGAGTCTCCTCTAGAAAGGAGTCAATGGCAAACACTTCTGCAAAAAATATTTGTCAAGAAAACCAGTTTAGGCAGTTGCCAAAAATCAATATTGACTTGAAGGCAAACCCTCTCAAAACATGCCACAAATTGTATTTAGCCTTCTCTTGGGGACATAAAACATCGACACTGAAAAAATCCACAAAGGCTCACAAGAAGCTACTTTGGAGCAAGAATCTGGAACAATAGGTTAACAAACTTTGTGGATGTAAATTTAGATATTGGGTACAATAATCCTATACGCCCATTTTTGAGATGGTAATGCTTATTTTTAAAATAAATGCATCAGCATTATAATATTTGGACGCCTCTGCTTTTTCTATTCAGCAAAACAAGAATGTTAATCTCAAATTCTGCCCTGCCCAAACATTGAGATTCTCTTTTCCCAAAAGGAAGAGACATTTTAGACCATGCATATGGTTTGGATTATCAGCTGTAATGACTTCTGTCAGTTTCTTTATGATAAAGTAACTAAAATCTTGGTGGGGGATACCATTTTTCCCAAAATAAGACATCCCCTGATAATAAGCCCAATCGGGCTTTTGAGTGCATGGCAATAAGGCCAAGCGCTTATTTGAGGGTTCAAAAAATATAAGACAGGGTCTTATTTTCAGGGAAACACGGTAGCTTTCAGGTTTCAGAGGAAGAAAAATATTTTAAGAGAATAAATCAAAGTCTTCGGAACTGTTGTGGAATTCAGGGACACACAGAGAATTCCTGGGTGAGCAGAACTGGTTTATTGCGCAAGGTTCAGAAGCATAAAAGAGAAGCAATACTGAACCCCGAGAAGTTCTGACGCAGGTACTTTTATACTTTTACAGGTAGAAGGAAACAGGTAAGACAGAGAAAAACAATTTTCTATATATGGTTATACATACACTTAACATCTCATGATTGGTTATAATGTTGACAGCACCCTGTCTCTGCTACCTCCCTTGTTGCTGCTCTATGGAAGCTAAATATCTTGTTTCCCATTACTAACTAGGTCATAGGTATCTTGCAAAGCTATCTAGTTTCCTACCATTAGCTTGTAAAGTGATCTGACTTCCTGCCATCATGCTTGTGGTTGTCTTTGCATTATGCTATGTCTGACTTTGCTCATGATGGGCCCCAGACAAATATGCATACATAGAAGTCCTGTATTATTAGTTAGGAATAGTACTTATCTGGCTTCTGTACCTTTTCCCATCTTATTCCCATCTCTTCCATCTTAGAACAATAAAGAGTTCTTGTGTAAAGTGGTACAATTCCCTTTTAATTATATTTGGTGAATAATTTTCCAGCTGATTCCCAAATGGGAAAGATTTCTTGGAAAGCAGCTGGAGCTTGAGCCTGCAACTGGCTGGACCACTGCTCAGAATGCAATCCATAGAGCAATCGAGAAGGAAGAAAAGAAGCCTGGGTTCTTAAACACAGATACCTCAATTTTCGGGGATTATTATATTTTTATTATAAATAAAAATAATAGTACAATCAGAGAAATTCCTAGCTTTTATTCTTAATAGGAGACTCTAGTTAACAATGGCATGTATTTATAACTCTACAACCCTGTTTTGGCAAAACTCAGAGCTCAGTTCTCATTCTCTGACTTGCTTAGAGGATATCAAATTAGGAAAACCTTTACACGCATAATAGTCTTCCGTGGGACTTTAGCCATCTATACAAAATGGTGACTATATGGAAACTAAAATGTATAATCATGTAAGGTCCCAAAATGTACTTGAGTCACCAGAATACCAAAAAGAGAGCCTCAAAATGAGGCTTGCAAAGAGAAGTAGGTTTATTTATGGCCAAAAACAAAATACTGAATGGGACCATATCCAGAACATACAGATACAATGCATGTGAAGAGATAGCCACAACTTGGCCACAACTTGGGGAAGATATGGCGTCCTTTTTATACTCTCAGAGACATCAGCTTAGTACCCAATTCTGGCCCCCTGGCCCATCCTTTCCTTTGGCAGTGCAGCAAGGAAGTGGGGTGGTGGGTGCTTAGCAACCTTGAGATATCCATCAGGTATGGAGTGATACAGAAAAAGATAACACAGAAGTGAGATCACTGGTAGAAACATATGGCAGAGGCAGTTCTAATTCTTAGCAAAGCAATTCTTACAGACGCAAAACAGCAAGTCAAACCAATCCCACTGATTCTATTATTACGCCCCACTAATTCTACCTGTCCTATTATTATTATTATTATTTATTTCATTTGTCACAACAGTATACAAACATTGACATAAAACAACAACACATCATATAAGAAAAATATATATCTAAGCAAAAGAATGCAATAACTATGTTAATTTGATATAATGAAAAGGAACAATAGGACAGGAACAGTAGGCACTTTTGTGCTCTGTTGCACGCCCCTTATAGTCCTTTTAGGAATGGGGTGAGGTCAAAAGTAGACAATTTTTAGTTGAAGATTTTGGGATTTTGAGTAGAGACTATGGAGTCAGGTAATGAGTTCCAAGCGTTAACAACTTTGTTAAAGAAGTCATATTTTCTGCAATCAAGTTTGAAGCGGTTAATATTAAGTTTGAATCTATTGTTTGCTCTTGTATTATTGCGATTGAAGCTGAAGTAGTCTTTTACAGGGAGGATATTGCAATAGATGATTCTGTGTGTTAAACACAGGTCATGTCGGAGTCGGCGGAGTTCTAAATTTTCTAATCCCAGGATTTCAAGTCTGGTGGCATTAGGTATTTTGTTGTTTACAGAGGAGCGAAGAACTCTTCTAGTAAAATATTTCTGGACGCGTTCGATTGTTAGAGATGTGATATGGGTTCCAGACGGATGAGCTGTATTCAAGAATAGGTCTGGCAAATGTTTTGTATGCTCTGGTTAGTAGTGTAGAGTTTTTGGAAAAGAAGCTGCGTAAAATTAGGTTTACAACTCTTAGAGCCTTTTTTGCTATGTAGTTGCAGTGGGCTTTGGCATTTAGGTCATTTGATATGAAAACTCCAAGGTCTTTGACAGGGTGGGGGTCATCAGTAAGGTAATGCCTGTCAAGCTTGTACTTGTTGTTTGGGTTCTTTTTTCCAGTATGTAAGACTGAGCATTTGCTAGTTGAGATTTGGAGTTGCCACGTTTTGGACCAATCGGATACAAAGTCAAGGTCTTCTTGAAGGGTAGAAGTATTGTTAGTGGTATTAAATAGTTTGACATCGTCAGCAAAGAGAACACAATAACTTGAAATAAGGTCACAGAGATCATTTATGTATAGTATGAAGGGACATTATTATGTCCCTTCAATCATACAAACAGCAATAGTGGGAAATATTACTGCACCTATATATTTAAGCTTTTATGATTGCTGCGATCGGTACTTTTGTCACATTATTTCACAGCATGCCTTTTTTCCCTTACGCATCACTATGTATACCTTAAAAAGTTGTGGCAAAGATGAAGGCTCAGCTCAAAGGACACGTTCCTCAGGCTTTATTTTTCACAATCAGCCCAGGATCCTGGATCCTAGCATTGCATGCAAAGCTAACGTCTTAGCTACCCACGATGGCTTTGTTCAGAAAACACACTAGGTAAAAACGCATTTGCTTCATTTCGAGTACAGGGTGCCTAAGAGGCACAGCCACGCGATGATTTTTATTATTGAAGATACTACGGATGGGAGATATTCATTCAGTCGCCTCGAGCGTTGTATTTTCCGGATTTGTGATTCAACAAATCGCATGCCGCAATAGCGGGAAACATGAACTTTCCCGGCTACTTTTTGGAAGAGGGTTAAGCTCCCGATTCCATATTCACCACCACACAAAGGGAGAGGCATGTAGATATGGAAAACGGGCGGCAAAATCCAGCGGATTAATCCGTTAGAAAGACGTCGAAACTGGCGCCCGCTGCTTCGTCCTCCGCAATTTCTGGGGCATCCTCATCAACCCAACTAAGCAGATGTGGCGCCCCCTGCCGCCCTCTGAACCCCGGGTGCGTCCCGCAGAACCCAGCTTTCCCCTCAACTTCCGCTATGACTCCCGAAGGGGAACTGGGCTGTCATCTGACGTCATCAGCCTGCGTCCTCCTCGGCTGGAGGTTCCAACCATAGCGGAAGCCTCGGCAGACTTGCTTAAACGTATTGGCGGGTGGTATGGTGTGGGTTAGCCGCGCTCTCTTAGCCAGGCAGGTTAGTGAGCTCTTAAAAGTGATTCCCTCTTCCCCATAGTTCGTACCCCTGGGAGAAAGAGGAGGGATGCCCTTGGGTGACTAGGTTTGGTTCAGATCAGGGGTCATCAACCTTGGCAACTTTAAGCCTGGCGGACTTCAACTCCCAGAATTCCCCAACCAGCTTTGCAGGCTGGGGAACTCTGGGAGTTGAAGTCCGCCAGGCTTAAAGTTGCCAAGGTTGGAGAGCCCTGGTCCAGATCATTGAACGTTTCCCCAGGTTGATTGTGGTCTGCATGGTGCTGCTCTTGAGCTCCTACTGTCTCAGTCATTCCCCTCGCTGGATGGGGACTTTGAATTTGAAAGGAAAAGCGGGTGGGGAAAAATCACTTAGTTTGGTGGACATGCTTGTCTTAAGGCAGTATTTTTTTAAAAAAAATTTCAAATGTGGTCCTAGGACTTTTGGTGTGGGGGAGTGCGCCTTCTCGGGGATCGTGGAATTGAAATTATTTGCAGCCCATGTTGAAAACCTCCCATTGAACAATTTTGATATACAGTAGCAGCAACCAATACATCAT
Source organism: Ahaetulla prasina (assembly GCF_028640845.1). NCBI lineage: Eukaryota > Metazoa > Chordata > Lepidosauria > Squamata > Colubridae > Ahaetulla > Ahaetulla prasina. Next base: position 123,986,478 of record NC_080542.1, read on the forward strand.
TTTTCATTTTTAATATGATGAATATTGACTGATGTAACCAATACAAACAAAAACTCTTTCAGAATCCTTGTCATTTTATAAGCAGGAAGAGAAAAAAAATAACAGCCTTAGTAAATGTTCCTAGAGTGGTTTGAGGATCAAACTGGCCTCAGCGCACAATATATTTTGCCTACTGCACAAAATGAACTTAGTCCTTATGGTCAGTTTATGATTCAGTATGGATGAACTTTAAAAGTTGGTAGTTTGTTTAAATGGCTCAATTACCTCATAATAAGGGTATTGGGCCAACTAGGAATATCTTGGCAATGAACAGCTAAGGTAAAGAAGAGCAATTGAGTTTTGTCTGTTAAATTATAAAAATAGGAAATGTATGCCTCTATAATTATGCTTATTGTTGGGTTGTGAGTCTTAATACTCAATTTCTGGCACGATGCTTAATGTGACATATTTATAAAAAGCATCAGGAAATAGTTTCTGAAGAAATTCACTGTATAGGACTTTCTATGGCATAACTTTCTATAGAGCTAGAGATTGCTTCATTCATTTAATTAATGGTCTAATCCTAGAAACTGATTTAAGCAGGGGTTTAAGGTATTAAATTTATTTATTTTCTGTAGGAACAAATAACTGTTTTTGGAGATAGCAGTTCATTGTTTTAATGAATAAAATGTATCAATTTTATTAAGGCGTGGTTTCTTTAGCTATGTTTAATCAAATAAGTTATTACTAGTGAGTTTGTGCTAAACCATGTTTTACAAACCACAACATTTGTATTCAATGCAATATCATAAACCTAATATTTGATGGCCATTGCATAGATCTCATGTATCTATTGGAATATGGTTGTTCAGATATAGGAGGAGAAAATAACTGATAATTTTCAGAACCTGTTTAATTTTCTATTTATTTAAAGCGTTCTTATTCTGATTTTCAACAAAATCAGCACTGAGATAGCTTTCACGAACAGTGAATACGTATGTTGTGTTTTATCTTATAAACCATAGCTAAAGAAACCATGCTTTAATAAAAATTTATAAATCCAATAACTATTTTGTCTTCACTAAAACAGTGAAGTGCCATCTTCAAAAACAGTGCTCTATTTGTTTCTACAGAAATAAAATTAGCAATATCAAATAATAAATATTGTGGCTTATATTATAACATGAAGGGTTTCATTTAAGGTACAGGAAGTTATAGTAACAGACCACATCTTCTCAGTACATCTTTTAGAATACATTGCAATTTCCTGTTGGGCCTGAAGTATACATGTTTCATGTATTAACTTTTTCAGTATGGCAGATTTATGGATGACCTAAGGATCTATGTGAAAGGTGGAACTGGTGGAATGGGTTATTCTCGCTTAGGTGGCATTGGAGGAAAAGGCGGTGATGTCTGGTTAATAGCAGATGAAAAAATGACCTTGAAGAAGATTAAAGATAAATATCCAAAAAAGCGGTTTGTGGCAGAAGCAGGAACCAACAGTAGGTGAGTTCTTTTCATTGACTGACAATGCATATGATCCTCAATCCTGTCCTAGAAAACAGTTATGTGATGTTTATTTTTTGGTCTCCTAAGTGTTGCTGCACTGAAAGGTAATAAAGGAAAAGACTGTGAAGTAAATGTGCCTCCAGGAATATTTGTTACTACAGATGATGGGAAGCAGCTTGGTAAGGATCTTCATTACTCTTATCTTTATTGCCATGTTGAACAGAATAGCAGCTTGGGTATCTAGTTTCATTTTTCTTCATGCCAATTTTTTTTTAATGCTGCGGGGTAAAATTACAACTTCCAACCTTCCTACAACATCTTGAAGACTTAAGCTCCTTTACATGTTTTTTTCTGCAGTAAATAATGGCTTAAATCTGCCTTCTAGTGACCCAATGCAACATAATACACCTAATGTTTGACTGCCATTGCAGAAATATCATGTATCTATTGGAATTGTATATATATTTGTTGTTGTTGTTAGTTCTGAAGTCATGTCCGACCCATCGTGACCCCATGGACAACATTCCTCCAGGCCTTCCTGTCCTCTGCCATCCTCTGGAGTCCATTTAAGCTCACACCTACTGCTTCAGTGACTCCATCCAGCCACCTCATTCTCTGTCGTCCCCTTCTTCTTTTGCCCTCAATCTTTCCCAGCATTAGGCTCTTCTCCAGTGAGTCCTTCTTTCTCATTAGGTGGCCAAAGTATTTCAGTTTCATCTTCAGGATCTGGCCTTCTAAAGAGCAGTCAGGGTTGATCTCCTCTAGGACTGACCGGTTTGATCACCTTGCAGTCCAAGGGACTCGCAGGAGTCTTCTCCAGCACCAGAGTTCAAAGGCCTCAATTCTTTGGCGCTTGGTCTTTCTTATGGTCCAGCTTTCACAGCCATACATTGCAACTGGAAAAACCATAGCCTTGACTATACACACTTTGGTTGGCAGGATGATGTCTCTGCTTTTTAGTATGCTATCTAGATTTGCCATAGCTTTCCTCCCCAGGAGCAAGCGTCTTTTAATTTCTTGGCTGCAGTCCCATCTGTGGTGATCTTGGAGCCCAGAAAAATAAAATCTGTCACTACCTCCATTTCTTCCCTATCTATTTGCCAGGAATTGAGAGGCCAGATGCTATGATCTTAGTTTTCTTAATCTTGAGTTTCAAGCTAACTTTTGCACTCTCCTTTTCTTGACCCGCATACAGGTTTCTCAAGAGACAAATAAGATGGTCTGATACTCCCATGTCTTTAAGAACTTGCCACAATTTGTTGTGATCCACACAATCAAAGGCTTTAGCGTGGTTAATGAAGCAGAAGTAGATGTTTTTCTGTAACTCCCTAGCTTTCTCCACGATCCAGCGTATGTTGGCAATTTGATCTCTAATTCCTCTGCCTCTGCATTCAGCTGGGTGTATCTTTCTCTTTCTCCTTTGCATTTCGCTTCCCTTCTTTCCTCAGCTATTTGCAAAGCTTTCTCAGACAACCATTTTGCTTTCTCGTGTTTCTTTTTCTTTGAGATGGTTTTAGTTGCTACTTCTTGTAGTCTTGTTACCTGTTGTAGAGGTAACTATGAATCTCTGTCCATAGTTCTTCAGGTACTCTTGTCTATCAGATTTAATTCCTTAAATCTATTTGTCACCTCTATTGTATATTCATCAGGAATATGATTTAGTTCATACCTGAGTGGCCTAGTGCTTTTTCCTACTTTCTTCAATTTAAGCCTAAATTGCAATGAGGAGCTCATGATCTAAGCCCAGTCAGCCCCTGGTCTTGTTTTTACTGACTGTATAGAGCCATAATGGTGAACCTATGCCACAGGTGGCACACATAGCCATATTGATTGGCATCTGAGCTCAGCTCCAGTACGCATGCACGCACCGGCCAGCTGATTTTCGGGCCTTCTGGGCCCACCAGAAGTAGGGAAACAGGCTGTCTCCTGAGGGCCTCAGGGGATGGTGGGGAAGGGCCATTTTTCTTTCTCACCAGGCTCCAGAGTCTCTCTAGGAGTCTGGGCAGGGCGAAAATGGCCTTTCCCACCCTCCCCCCAGAGGCCCTTCGGAGGCTGGAAACCAGGGGTGAAATCCAGCAGGTTCTGACAGGTTCTGGAGAACCAGTAGTGTAAATTTTGAGCAGTTTGGAGAATCGGCAAATACCACCTCTGGCTGACCTCAGAGTCGGGTGGGAATGGAGATTTTGCGATATCCTTTTCCAAGGAGTGGGGAGGGAATGGGGATTTTGAGTATCCTTCCTCTGCCACACCCACCAAGCCATACCTACAGAACTGGTAGTGAAAAAATTTGGATTTTATCACTGCCAGAAATGGCCTGTTTGCCAACTTCCGGTGGGACTGGAAGGCCCGTTTTTTGCTGTCTCCAGGCTCCAGAGCCTCTCTAGGAGTCTGGGGAGGATGAAAACGTCCTTCCCCACCCCCCGGAGGCCCTCCGTAAGCCCTCCTGCTCTCCTCTTGTCTGCCTTCTGCGCAGCCGCGCATCAGGCACTGGACCCAGCTGTTCCTCCTCTTCTTCATCAACCAGACCTGGGGGGCTGTTGATTCTCCATCTGAGGGCTGACAGATGGCCCAGGCTCTGCCTCTGTCTGTCTCTCTGCTAGCTCCATTCCCTCTTCCGCTTCGGAGCTCCCTGGTTGCCCTGATGCTGACCCTGACTCTCTTGCCGCCGCCTCCTCTGATTCACATGCTGGAGGGGCCAATGACAGACAGCCCACAACACTAATTAATTTCCACTTTTATTTGTCAGTTATATTTTAGGTTCAGCTCAATGGAATGTAAACATTGAGATACTATCATATAGAGTGTGACTCCTGTTTATTACAGGGACAAAGGCATAAAGGTCTCCTGGCAAAAATTAGTTTAGCTTTCACCCCTGATATTACCTGATAATTTTGGATTATTCAGATTTAATATGAATGTTTTCATAGGACTTTAAAATGTACATTCATTCATAGGAGCCCTTTGTATTGTACATTTTCTAATCAATGTGTTCGCCAAATGATGAGAAAATCTATAATTTATAGATGATTGCTAAAATTACTTTCCATGTTGTTGAATTTAAAAAAGGGTTGCCTAAAAGTATAGTATGTATTTAAAAATGCCTATTAAAATGAAGTTCTGTGCTAATGAAATTCCTGACATTTAATATTTATATTTAGGTAAACTTGACAAAGTAGGAGAAAGATTGTTGGTAGCCCATGGAGGTATTGGTGGATGTCCTGTAACAAATTTCTTGCCCACCCAAGGTCAGGTTCAGGCGATACATCTTGATCTAAAACTTATTGCAGATGTTGGTTTAATTGGGTAAGTTATTTATCTTGAAAATTTATATTCTAAAATCTCAGTAATTGAAGTACTGTATTTTTCAGAATATAAGACACACTGGAGTATTAGCTTAGTTTTTGGGGAAGAAAATAGGAAAAAAAATCTGCCTACCAGGTATTCATCTGGCTAGCATCCTTAGTCTGGTCAGCTTCAGTACATTAGTTTGCTGGTTTTGAGCACGTATGCCTGCTTTTTACCCCCTGCTTGGGGATAAAAATCAGCTTCTAAAGCACAGCTGATCTTTGGAGAAAGAAGCAATGAGAAAAACAGGCAAAGTATGTAAATTGCTTCACTCGCTAGCGCCTCATTAGGGCTGAAAAAAAGCTAAAGTACATCTGAGAGTCAGAGGGAGCAGGCAAAGCACAGAAGAGTTAGGGCTGAAAAAAAGCTTTGAAAAAGCTACATTCGGAGTATAAGACTCACCCAAATTTTCAGCCTTGGGGGGTGGGAGGAGAGTGTGTCTTATACTCCGAAAAATACGGTAATTTCCTTTGTACTATAAATATTGTTATTAATTCTAACTTTATTTCAAATTGGCTTAACTATTCATTTATCTCCAGATGCTAGAATCTGTCCTCTTGCTTCCTATTTCTAATTAATTTCAGAACAATAGAGAAAGGATTGAAATCTGTAGTTTTGTTCAAATCCTGAAAAGATTTTGTAGATTTGGAATGCAGAAGGAAGGTCAGGAAACTATACTTGCTTTGCTTAAAATTGAAAAATTTGCTTTTTTCTTCATTCCTGCATTTCCTTTCATTATTAGAAAATATTTATTTTAGTTAAAAAAATTCTTTTGCAATTCAATAATTTTGTTCTATTGTATGTAAAAGCTGTATAGTAACATTATATGGTAATTTACTCAATTCTCATTTTTCTAGATTTCCAAATGCAGGAAAGTCCTCTTTATTAGCTAAGATCTCTCGTGCCAAACCTCAAATTGCAGATTATGCTTGTAAGTAAATTAATATATTTATTCATTACTTACTGTTAAATTTATTTTCACCTATTTCACAACGGGCCTACTCTAGGCCAGGGGTCCCCTGGGTTGCAGGCTCTATTGGGACCTGCATTCGGAATTGGGCAGTGCGAGTGAATTGGGCTGGAATGTGGGTGCGTGCACAATTCAACTTGCACAAATGATGGGCCGTTGGGCTCACGTGCACCAGCAAACTCTTCATATAAGTCAAGCTGCCTGTCTGTGCGCCACTCATACAAGGGCTGTGTACTGGCTGCCCATTCACACAGCCAAATTCCCTTTTTCCCACACCCCCAGCAGGGCCTCCAAGGCGCAAACTGTTGGGGACTGTTGCTTAGGCAGCTTACAACAATAAAAACAAAGAAATGATAAGAGATAATGATAAGACAGCAAAACAACAGCAGAACAATAAAATAAACAATGAGAAAGAAAACAACATGATAATGATAATCAATATCATTATCATTATAAGATGGATGGGTGAAGAGCAAAGAACAATGCTAACAATCCAGCAGCCACCTCCAGCACAGCCAGGACTTTAGATTCCTGGGCAAGATAGGAGGGTGGGGGCAGATCTTAGTCTAGAGCAGGTGTCAGCAACCTACAGCTCTGGAGCCGCATGCAGCTCTTTCACCCCTCTACTGCAGGTCCCTGTTGCCCTCTCTTGGCAGAAGGATGGAAGAGCTGCTGCCCTGTTGTGGCAGTGGCGATGGGCAGAGCCTTAGTGAGGGAACATAGCACCTGTGTACTTCCCCTTGCACAGCAACAGGATTCCACCTGCTGTTGCCACCAGGAAAGAGGGTTTGAAGACAATGGCACAGGCAGATCTTGCAGGGTGGGGGCCATTCCCTAAGCCTGGTTTTCCTCCTCCCTCGTCGACAGGGCCAAAATAACCCTCTGTCCTGAAGTGGGATTGGGTGGGGTGCAGGGAGCAGGGGGAAGGGTAGGGGAGCTTCTAGGAAGAGAAGCCCAGCTGGCTTTCCTTTTGGGGGGGGGCGGGGGGGGAAGATCCAATAAAAATCCAATTTCACCCAATAAATGGGGAAAATAAAGGCCCAAAAGTCCAGAGTCCAAAAAAGAGGGTGGGATCTGTTTGTCGGAGGATTGGAGAGGAAATCAGTCGAAATCTGGGCGGGAGGCTATTCAGAGAGGGATCTCCCTGAGTCTCTTCTTCCCTCCCCCTTAGATCGACCGATTCTTTGCCTCTCACCCGCTTCATAGCATTTTCCGTGGGGAAGCGAAGGGCCTTGGTTGGAGGCAATGGGCATAAAATGCAGCAGCTCCAGACCGCATCAAGTTCTCAGACTAGTAACCCCCCCCCATCCTCTCTCTCTCTGTGTCCATTCCCCCAAGTCCAGAGGGAACTCCTCCCCCCTGGGTTTCCTGGTTTCACGTTTCGGAATCCTGTTTTTTTTTCTGGGTGTGAGGAGAAAAAACACACTGCAAAATGTGTGCTTAAATCTCGCGCCAGTGCAAAGTCCTGATTACTAAAGACAGGGATGGGGCAAAGATGCCATTCCTTTCCCAAGGACCCAGAGAAAGTGGAATAAAAATAGGTGTGTGTGTGTGTGTGTGTGTAAATAATAGCCTGAGATAGCTTCAGCCACAAACAACAGCTGCTGTTACTGTATTTTTGCTGAGAGCTTCTAAGCTACACAACATTCTTTAATAAATAATAACAATAACGAACCATATATACAAGATTAAAGGAAGGAAGGTGAAATCAGAGGAAGGGGGAAGGAAGGAAGGAAGGAAGGAAGGAAGGAAGGAAGGAAGGAAGGAAGGAAGGAAGGAAGGAAGGAAGGAAGGAAGGAAAAATCGAGATGGAAGGAAGGAAGGGTCATGTGACTGGGTGGGAGTGAGTGACATCAAGTTGGCCACAGCCACCCAGGTTTTGTGGCTTCCAGTGTTTTCTGTGGGAAATGGGTGTAAATGACTCTTTGAGTGTTTAAGGTTGCAGACAACTGCTCTAGAGCAGGGGTCTCCAACCTTGGCATCTTTAAGCCTGGCGGAATTCTGGGAGTTGAAGTCCGCCAGGCTTAAAGGTGCCAAGGTTGGAGACCCCTGCTCTAGAGGGTGTTGTGACCAAGGCCCAAGTAGTGATTACTAAACACAATTCAGTCCTCAACAGACTTATTTTATTAAAACAGTTGCTTAGCCCAAAACAAAATTCTTAATAATCAGTCCGTCGGCTTTATCCCCAATCTTTGATGTCTTTGGCAACCTGCCAAAGGCTTTTCTTTGCAAAAACTCCACAAAGTTCAAGAGACACTGACAAGAAGCACGGAAATCAATGTTGCTTTTCTACAAAGAACCCAACAGCTCGTTGCTGCTCTTTTAAGCCTTATAGGAGTGGCCAATCATCTTCTGCTCTTACTTCCGAGTTGTCCTTTTTTCTTCAGCTGCTCTTGCCTTCTGGCAGCTCTTTGCATGCATGCACTAGGAACAGGCTCCTCCTATTCCTTTGCCTCTCTGCTGTCCCCCTCTGGAGGCTTCGGAGTCTGCACATCACTCCCAGATGGCCCTGCCCCCATCTCTGCCTCCGATGCAGAGCCCTCATCCTGGCCTTCTCCTGACTCCAGGACTGGCCCATTATCCTCCCAGCCTCCTCACTGTGTGACTCAGTTGTCCGCGGGCTGCTGGCAGACCACAACAGAGGATAGGAAGTACCAAAGAGACGGGACTATTGCAGAGAAGGTTCTTCTGGATTGCAGAAATCAGAGTTCTTTGACCAACAGAATTTGTAGTAGGCCCTCTCTGCCAGCAGGAGTAGGGTGTCTTTGTCGTAGCAGATGAGATAGTTTATTAGGTATCCTGGACTATGCTATAGCTTTTTTCCCGAGAAACAAGTATCTTTTAATTTCATGGCTGCAGTCACTCTCTGCAGTGATCTTAGAGCCTAAGAAAATAAAATCTGTCACTGTTTCCATTTCTTCCCTTTCCTTTTGTCATGAAGTGATGGGAATGGATGCCATGATCTTAGTTTTTTAATGTTGAGTTTCAAGTCAACTTTTGCACTCTCCTCTTTCATACCATCAAGAGACTCTTTAGTTCATTTTCATTTTCAGCCATTGGATTGGTGTTTTCTGCATTTCTGAAGTTGCTATTTCTCCCAGCAGTCTTAATTCTGGCTCGTAATTCATCCAACACTGCATTTTGCACGATAAGTAAAATAATCAGAGGGACAATAAACAGCCTTATCATGCTCCTTTCCCTATTTTGAATCAATTGGTCGTTCCATGTCTGGTTCTAACACTTGCTTCTTAACCCACATACAGGTTTCTTAGTGAAGTAATCTGATATTCCCCTATCTTTAAGAACCTGCCACAGTTTGTACAATCTTTAACATAGTCAATGAAGCAGAAGTAGACATTTTTCTGGAATTCCCTTGCTATCTTCATAATCCAATGAATGTTGACAATTTGATCTATAGCTCCTCTGCCTCTTTGAAACTCAGCTTGTACTTCTGGTAGTTCTCTGTTCACATATTGTTGAAGCCTAGGATTTTAAGCATAATTTTGCTAACATGTGAAATGGGGGCAATTGTACAGAAGTTTCAACATTCTTTGGGATTGGAATGTAAACTGATCTTTTCCAATCTGGCCACTGTTGAGTTTTCCAAATTTGATGGCATATTGAGTGCAGCACTTTAACAGCATTATCTTCTAAGACCGTAATGGCAAACCTATGGCACGCTCGCTGGAAGTGGCATGCAGAGCCATCTCTCTGGGTACGGAAGCTGTCACCCATTGCTCTTCCAGGTTCTGGCATGCTGGCCAGCTGGTCTTCACATGCGCAGGAGCAGAACAGCAGTCACCCAGCATGCATCTATGTGCCGGGAAAATGATCTTCCAGTTTTTGGTGCATGCATTCATGCCAGCTACCTGGTCTTCCAGTTTCTGGTGTGCATGCATGCATGAAGACCAGATGGAAAACGGGCGACAGCTCACATGCCCAAAAATGTGGAGAGGAGATCTCGGTGTTCACTTCCTACGGGAACAGAGCTGTCGGCCAGGATGGGCAAGCCGGGGCTTTCCTCCTCCACATCCAAGCGGGTTTCTTGCGCAGCCCCAGCCCTCCAGCCCGCAGCACTGATGTGCAACCACTGTCTGATGCATAGGGCAGGGGAGCAGTTGTGGAGGCCGGCTGGTCACTTCTGCCCCTCGCCTTTGGCTGCCACTCAGCTTCTGCACTGCTCCACCACCTCAGAAGAGCAGCAGCAGCTCCCCTGCTGGCGAGCTGGGTCCTTGGCAGTGTGTTCATGCATGAGGAGTTGCGCTCTCCTCCAGCCCGCCTGGGGCAGCTCGACTCTCTGGCTACTCCAGCATCCTGGCCGGAAGTGGCAGCGCAAGAACCGCTGCCTCCCCCTCACTCCCGGTAGGAGCAATGCTGCAATCGCTGCCGTGTGTGCCTGAGTCAGCCAGGTGTTCCAGACCACGGATGCACATTGGTGCCACAGGCTGGAGGGTTGGGGCCATGCATCCCGGCGGCGCCTGTCTCTCCAGCGCTGGGATAAGAGGCGTGCATAAGTGGCAGTGCTGGCTTGTTCTCGGTGGCATTCTGATGGGGTTCTTCATTGACACTCTTCCAGCTGGTTTTCACGTGTGCATGCGTGCCAGAAACTGGAAGACCAGGTGGTGCACTAGAAATCAGAAGATAATCTTCCCAGTGTGCACATGCAGACTGGGCTGGTGCTTTTCTGGCATGCGGGCATGTGCTCCCTCCCATTTCGGCACTCGGTGCTGAAAAGGTTCGCCAACACTGTTCTAAGATCTTAAATGGGTGACTTGCCATAGCATCACCTCCCCTAGCTTTGTTGTTGGTAATGCTTCTTAAGATCCACTTGACTTTGCACTCCAGGATGTCTGGAGATCAAAGTGAATGATCACACCATCATGGTTATAACGGACATGAATATATTTCTTGTACAATTCTTCTTTGTATTCTTGCCATCTCTTCTTAATCTCTTCTGCTTGTGTTACTCTGTACCATTTTTACCCCTTATCATGTCCATCTTTGCACGAAACATTTCCTTTATATCTCCAACCCACAAAACATGTGGGAATAATACTTTAAAAAGGAGCAAGAAAAATTATATCACACAATGCCTTCCTCACTATGAAACCTCATGATGAAGATTGTTAATAAGGAAGTGAGATTGTCTTCCTTGGGGGATGAGGATCTTAGGGAAGCAACCAAAAAGGTTCTATCTTTATTCCTGAAATAATTGGTTCAGTAAAAAATAAAGTATTAAATGCTAAATCAAAAAGCATTAAAGGGGAACACCATTTTTTGGAACTATACTTGTTAATAAGACTTCCCATAACTAGGGTGTGGGTATGGAGAGCATCAGTCACCACATGGCAAAGCTGTAGTTTATTTTTCTGGTACGGAGCTCTATGGTGTAACGAGTGAGGGACAATATGCAGTGAAGAGCAGTTTATACCTCAATCACAAATTCTAGGATGCTCAGCCAATAGAAAGATGAATCCTCCGGCAGATGAAACAAAAACTGTCAGCATAACCCTTGCTATGTATCTAAAGGCAGGGGAACATGATCTTTTGGATTCACATGATGTATAGAGATAATCCTCGATATACAACCAGTCACTTAGCAATCATTTGAAATTACAGTGGATACTCCCAAAATGTACCTATGGCCTGGTTCTAAAGTTCCAGTAGCTCCTTCCGCTTCCAGGACAGTTAATACAATCTCATTTTGGGTGGTTTGGCAGCCGGCCTGCATTTACAGCAATATGATTACATTTCAGCAAAATTAACTCATAGTGAATAGTAGATTTCCGTGTGTGTGAGAGAGAGTGAGTGAGTGAGTGCATGCGCGTATGAAGACAAATATACATATCCCAGAATAATTGTGCAGAATCCAATCTGGGCCATTACCGGGTCCAAAAATTTAGTCTTCTGGTAGCTTTTGGACTTTCAGTAGCCCATCCTCAGAGAACTTTTCTCTCACACTGAACAGATAAATTTAATCCGGGGTACATTTTGAAAATCCTTTATACCATAGTTGACTTATTTCCTATTTTTCACAGTCACAACATTATCTCCTGAAATTGGAACTGTGATGTATCCTGATCACAAGCAGGTTGGTTTCCAATATAGTTTTTATATAAAATATATTGTAGAATTCCATTTTTGGCAATGTTAGGAGATCTCACTTGCTTATAACAGAACAGTGCTGCCAAGATTTCTTTGAGAGCATTGCATATTTCACATGCCTGTTCCTGGTTCCTAATTAAGGCATAAAGAGGGCTTAGATGTTAATCTGTTTTTTTTTATTAATCTCAGATCTGCAGGCCTCAACATTGTCTGATTACCTACAAAGCAAAATTCCATAACTATTGTTTTGAAAAAAATGTCAATATTACCAGTATTTTATTAAGGAATCGACTATTTTTCTACCTTACTGATTTCCTGTTTTTTACAGCTGGATCAGCATACCACCAGCAGAGTAACATCTAAATAAAGAAATGATTTTTTTTAATTTCACAAATGTTTATTATGGCAATGCAATTTCCCTTGCTCCAAAAACGATTAAAAAATTTTTTAAAAAATGCTCGACATGTGTCAACAGACAGGCCACTCGTGGCTCAGACCGATGCACCCCTCCCTCTCTCCCTCCTCCCTCCTACCCCAAGGAGCACTTGAGGAGAAGCCCCCCAACCAGACCCCCAGCTTTGGTTTGCCAGGGTGGAGACCCTTAATGCTCTTAATTTTTAAAAAACGAATGAGCTTTGATCCCACCCACCCACCTGCCACCCACCCCCAAAAAAAGCCCACAACCCCCAAGTTAAATCAATGCCAAAATTATGCAGATCACCCCACAGATGTCGATGGTTGTATCTCTGACTTTATGACTCAGATTGCCTCTTTATGTACTCCACAGATATAGGAGTATTCCACAGCAGGTTTAGTAAATATTTGTGAACAAAAACAGTATCTGGATGCATTATACTAAAGGACCATCTAGTCTGAACTTCAATTCTTTTAGTGGTTACTACATACAGGCATTCCCAAGTAGGACATAATTGCAATTCCATTACTCTTCTCAAGTTCTTCAGGAAGAAATAGCAGAAGTGATAGAAAGCTGGACAATACAGACTTTGATATAAAGCTTTGATAGTTGTAATACATGATCATGATAAGAAGCCATATGTGCTTATTCATTATGATAATTTCTTTCAAAATAAGCATTATTAAAGTAGAAAATGAGTAAGGAATAGTATGCAAAAGAAATTAAAAACATGAGGTAAGAAAGGAAGTAAAACTAACTCAACACATTTCAGCATTTATTTTTTGAAAATCCTTGCTTCTACACATGCTTGCTCTGTTAGTATGTTATCTTTTTTTTTAAGATTTCTTTTTATAAAGGTTTTCTCAACTCCATCCAACCACATCTTTCCATTTCTCTTGATCCGTTCAATCTCTATATACTTGTTTTATGAATTATCAACAATTTTTAGGCCTGGGCATTGTATGGCAGATACTTTGTTTGAATTCTAAAGTCCCAGAGCATTTTAGTTTCTTAACCACCTCTATTTTATGGGCCCATCAGTTATTGCTTGCAGGCAAATGGTATTTCTTGCACCAGATATTCCTATGCACCATTGTTGCTATTTCATCATTACATGGTTTGCAGTCAATTTGCAGCAGCTGAATATGTGGTCTGCTGTTTCTTCAGCTCATTTGCAGATAAAGCATTTGCTGTCTGTAAGAATTGAGAATACAGAAAAATTGTGAACAAATCACTCCTGTCACTATACACTGACCTTTCTTATTTATCAGCCAGAAGGCTTAAATCTAGGAATCCCCCACTGGCACTTGCACAACATCTGCTCAATAATTTTGACATCGATTCCCAATGGATAGCCAAATCAATTGCTGAACTTCCAGATTTAAGAAGACATACTGTATAAATGCCCCACAAAAATATGCTAGGCTTTGATTATCCTTCCAGCAGTGTAAAACTTCTGAATAGGATTTGCACATCACACAATGTCTGCTGAGATTCATTGTATAAAATGGGCATAGTATCCTTCCCTCAGTGTGACTGTGGGAATCCCATGTCAAACTGTAGATCACATCATGACCAGCTGTAACCTGAGTCCAGTATATGATTTCCCACCCCTCCATATAAACGATGCTGCCTAGACATTGGTATCTGAATATAGAACTTTTTAATATTCATACTTTATTATGTTTTTTTAACTTAGTGTCCAACCTTCAAAGTCGCATCCTATTTTTTTCTAAAAGAATTCAAATAAAGGCATCTTACCACTGGAAGGATTCTTATAATTAATCCCAAAATTTTATTCCAAATCCATCTGGACCCTTAATTCATTTGTAACTTTTTAAAATCAAAGATCTAATCATTCTTTTGCTGTTTATTTCAATTTTTTTTAATTCCTTAAATTTATATTTGAAGCTTCTTTTACTAAGATTGAAGGAATTCACTCAGTGCAATAAAATGTATGAATCAAAAAGTTCCTAATAGTTTAACTAACAAGCCTTTTCCAAAAAAAAAGAAAGTATTTATTTTCCCAAAATTAAATATAGAAAAAAAACAAGTACAGGCTATGTATATGAATTCACTTACTTGTCTGCATATATTAATTAAATCTTTATGCTGTCCATTTCACCTATAAGGTGACTGGCCAGTTGTTGTTATTTGCGAAGTCGTGTCCGACCCATCGCAACCCCATGGACAACGTTCCTCCACGCCTTCCTGTCCTCTACCATCCTCTGGAGTCCATTTAAACTGATCAGTTTACAAATTATAAAACAAATAAATAATTAATTAAAATAATAAAACATTAAAACCACACAGGTTAAGATTTTAAAGTTATAGTGTTTAAAATTATATTGTTATATGTTATATATGTGTACTGTTTTTGACTTATTTGTGGGTGTAGAATTACCACATGAAGTTAATAGCTTCCTAATGATTTTGATATCCACTTGAGTGAATTCTACAGGTCCAAACAATTTTAAAAAGATGTTTTTTCCCTCTCTTTAGATAACAGTTGCTGATCTTCCAGGATTAATAGAAGGTGCCCATGCAAATAAAGGAAGAGGCCATAAGTTTTTGAAGCATGTGGAAAGGACTAAACAACTTCTCTTTGTTGTAAGAATACATTCCTTGTCAGCATTTGCATGCTTACTTTAGGCTGATTGGCCGACATATGAACTGTGTTTTTGTGCATATACTTGTATATAAACCAACTCATGGATAAATAGATCCTCAAATTATAAACAAAGTACCATAAAAATGCGTATCAGCTTATTCACAAGTGACACATTTTTCATGGTGTTTTGGTTAAAAAATAGATGGTCATCTTATCTGCAGAATATATCAGTGTGTTCATACCATGTTAATTAGTTAACTATTGTTTATTAAACCATACTTTGTTGAATTAATACAATATCTTAGCAAAACTAAACCTCCCATAATTTTGGCAAAGCATAATGTCTGAACTTCAGACTGAAAGCAATTCCCAAGATGAAATATTTTCATGAATACAGAATACTGAATGTATATTTCAAAGTATGAATTCTTTAATATTTATGGCAATTCACTTTTGAAATTAAAGCTTGGGATTTCCTAGATTGTCTGTCTAAATGCTGCTGAGCAATCAGTTTAAATAGCAAATGAATAATTGATAGTGAATTTTTGGGGTAACTTAGAGGAAGGGGGACACTTGTGGTACAATTTCCACCAGATCTAGAATAAGACAATAGCCAACTATGTGAAGAAGTTTCTATAAAAAGATATATGCAAATATAATGAAACACAGAAAAGTATATAAATTATTTAATGGTTTCAGTAATTTAGAAGTTTAAGGGCTATTTTCTGAAACTGTGCTTTGTATATAAATAAAAAACTACAATATTAACTTTTTTCACCTTTACTCATCATTTAATAAAGATGACCATGTGAGTGAAAATGTTCATTATTTTTTAATTTTAGATTGATGTGTCTGGATTCCAACTTTCTTCTCATACACCATTTAGGACAGCATTTGAAACTATAATGTTACTAGCAAAGGTAAAATTATGTCCCTTTTATGTTGCAATATTGAACTATATATAGTTTCATGATGAAATATTTATTTGCATAATAAATTTCTTGAAATCATAATATTGAGTTTCAATTGTATTATATATTTGGAAATTTCCCCCTGGTATTTCTAGGGACAGGTGATAATAAGGATGTTGGGATAATTTGTCCCTGGAAGGATCTGCATAACTCAAACTCAGTTTAGCATGTTTTATTTCAATGTAGATAAAAATATTGCTTTCTATTGACAGTAGATTTCAGATCTGGCCTCTTAAGTCAGAGAATGGTAACAATATTGTAATCATATTTCAGAAGTATACTATTACCGTATTCCCATTTAGTTGTGTCCAAATCTTGGCAACTTTATAGGCAAGTGATTTTCATACTACTGTGTATATACCTAGAAGTATTCTTTTAAATGAACAAAAAAATGAAATAAAAGACAACTTGATTTTTTAAAAAATGTTTTATTTGGGAGTGCCTTTCACTCTCAGTACAAAACTAAAGTTTCATATTCATGGGGTGAACTAAAATATATAATTATACAACTGCCTTAATATTATATTGTACCATGTTTATGTTATGTATGTTAAGTAATACTGAATTGCTTAGTAGTCAAATATTTTCCAAAAAGTCTATTTTGTATGCAAATTATATTTGAAGGAGCTGGAACTGTATAAAGAAGAACTTCAAACTAGATCTGCATTGCTTGCTGTGAATAAAATGGATTTGCCTAATGCTAAAGAAAATTTTGAAAAGTTAATGGAACAACTACAGAAACCTCAAAGTAAGATTCACTTTGACTAGTTCCTTTTAAAGAATATTTGTACTTTTTGGATATAAAGTATAAACAATAATTGATAATTGTGAAAATTGTGGCTTCTCTTACAAAACAAAAATTCATAGCAAGATTTCTAGTGCCTAAATAATAATTGTTGTGCAAGAAGGTAAAATACCAAAAATATTTCTGTCTGCATCATAATAAACATACAAGGCCATTGCTACTTGGGTGGAGATGTAGTTATCCCAATTTCAATTCAAATTATCCTCTTGAACCATCATAGAAAACAAATATATATTAACAATCATGCATTGACCTTCTTTTCCTTCTTTTTGTCTTAGAATAGAAACATATTAAACAGAGCATATGATTACCCTCTTCTCTCAAAGAAGGAAATGTTAAAAGCATCACTGATCATTTTCATTGCATTTTCTTTTTCTTTGTTAGGACATTTTGCAGCAACTTTCTATAGCCTAATTATTTATGACATATTTTCTTATTTTCAGATTATTTACACTTGCTTCCACGAAAGATGATTCCTGAGGTCACTGTCAAATTCAAGGAGATAATTCCTATATCTGCACTTACTGGCGAAGGATCTGAGCAGTTGATTACATGCTTAAGAAAAATAATAGATCAAGAAGCTGAAGAAAAGATTGAAAGTTATCAGAGGGAGCAACTCAGTGCATTATATCTCTCAAAAATATAGCAACAGTTTTCAATTAAACTAATTCAGCAAGTTTTGTAATTCTTCCTGTAATTAAATTCATGATTGGTTCTCTTTCTTAAGCATAAATTCTGTTCTTGTAAAATAGTAAAAACATATGCAGATTTTAAAGTTATATATCTCACGAAATCTGTAGAATAATTATTAAAACATGTAAATATGTACTTTTATATATTGATCCTGGGGTTCAGTTTCCTTTATGAACGATTTCAAAAAGAATGCAATAATTATTTATTTTGAGAGAGCACAACACATTGTCCTAGAAATATCTAATGCTACAAGTGATTTCTGAAAATATTTTGGGCAGAAATATTTAAATTATTATAGCCATTCTAGTGGCAGTTGCAGAAGGTTCTGCACTAGTACATCTTTTAGCATGTGAAGTGTTAGTGCCACTTTATACTGCACTACTAAAACCATACTTAACTATTGTGTCCAGTTTTGTTCAGCGGGATACAAAAAAGATGTTGAGACTCTGGAAAGAGTACAAAGAGATGTACAAAGATGATTAGGGGACTGGAAGCTAAAAACTACAATGAATGGTTGCAGGAACTGAGAATGTCTAGTTTAACAAACAGAAGGAGTAGAAGTGACGTATTATCAGTCTTCCAATAATTGAGAGACTTCACATAGAAGAGGAGGGTCAACCTATTCTCCAAAGCAAGATAAGACCTACAGATCAAAGCTTAACAAGAAATCCAACATAGAAATAGCAATAGCATAGCATTTAGACTTATATACTGCTTCACAGTGCTTCACAGCCCTTTCTAAGCAGTTTAGAGTCAGCCTATTGCCCCCAACAATCTGTATCCTCATTTTACCCACCTTGGAAGGATAGAAAGCTGAGACAACCTTGAGCCTGGTGAGATTTGAACTGCCAAATTGCAGGCAGCTGGCAGGCAGCAGAAGTAGGCTGCAGTACTCTACTACGCCACCAAGGATAAATTTCCTGTCAGTGAGAACAAACAATCGGTGGGGCACCTTGCCTCCAGAAGTTGTGGGTGCTCATCACTGCAGATTTTTAAGAGATAGGATAGCCATTTGTCCAGAATGATATAGGATCTATTTGAACATGGGGTTTGACTAGAAGATCTCCAAGGTCTCTTCCAGCTCTATAATTCTAATGCTATATTATGCAAATCTAGTCAGTTATGGTTTTTCAACCAAACAGCTTAGTATGACATGGTGATTCAAAGAATGTCATTCAGTAATTTATACATGTAACTCAGTGGTGGGATTCAAGTAATTTAACAACCGGTTCTCTGCCCTAATGATTTCTTCCAACAACCAGTTTGCCAAACTGTTCAGACAGTTAACAACCGGTTCTCCTGAAGTGGTGCGAAGTGGCTGAATCCCACCACTGATGTAACTATTTTTGCACTTCATATCTAATGAATGAATGCAAAAAAAAATGAATGCAAAATGAAGCCGTATTTATTCTACCGCGCAAGGCTGGCTTGAAAATTAGTAATTTTAATTGAGGTTTATTATACTTTTATTTTTGTTTTTAAATTTTAAATTCGGCCAAATTGAATTAGTTTTTTAACATATTTTTAAATTTTATATTATATGTATATCTATGTTTTATCTGGCTGGAAACGCCCTGAGTCCTTTGGGAGAAGGGCGGTATAGAAATCAAATAAATAAATAAATAATAAAATCTAACATTAGGGTTGAAAATACTTGGGGTTCAGATCCATTGGGGAATTTTAATTACCTGGGAGGATGGTAGACTATAAAATTTCTTGTTCTGTAGATGGAAGTTTTCTAAATGACTCAAAAAAAGGTGGTGAGTTAGACAATTGACAGTTCCTCATTCTCCTTAATTGTCTGGAGAAATGGAAAGCCAGTAATGAAGCTTGGACATTACTACTCTAGGAAGTGGAGGTGGGAGTGGAGAAAGAGAGACGCCATCTGGTTAATACACCCCGCTAAACTATAATTTATTATGAAAATAGTTGATTAAGCCATAATGGATGTACACGTTAAATCATGCCATAACCTGTGGCTCATTAGATATATAATGGCTGGTTTTATCTAGCCAGTAGAACTAGCTTCTGAATAAACTTCCATCTAGTTATGCTATAAATTCTCTGAAAGCAGAGATGAGTAAAATGAAAGCCCAGGGCTTGTAGACTTTTATTCCTTTTTGGCAACCCTTTGCATCCCTCTTATAGTTGCTGAAAATGAAAATATTGCAATATCCTTCCTATAAAAGACTACTTCAGCTTCAATCGCAGTATTACAAGAGCAAAAAATAGATTCAAGCTAAATGTCAATCGCTTCAAACTTGATTGCAGAAAATATGACTTCTGTAACAGAGTTGTTAATGCTTGGAACTCATTACCTGACTCCATAGTCTACTCAAAATCCCAAAATCTTCAACCAAAAGCTGTCTACTATTGACTTCACCCCATTCCTGAAAGGACTATAAGGGGCGTGCATAAGAGCACAAATGTGCCTACCGTTCCTGTCCTATTGTTCCCTTCATTATATCCAATTAATATAGTTGATGCATAATTTTAATTATATATATATATATATATTCTTCAAGATACGCTGTTTTATCTATGACATTTGTTTGTGTATACTGTTGAGACAAAAATAAGTAAATAAATAAATCAAGAACACCCATCAAACCATATTCATATTTGTGTGAGATGGCCATTCCCATTTTACTTTCCTATAAAATAATCATTTCCTATAAAATTTCCCTAGATCTAAGATTTGGCTGTGTATGCTTTCCCTTTTTAAACATGAACAACTTGCTGTCTTTCTAATGCCAAATCAGCTACTGTTTTAAAACTCGGCTATTGTTGGTTCAAACTAGAGTTGCGAGATCTGACAGCTGAAGATCAATAATAGGTCCACCTATGCATTGCAGAAACTGAACTTTTTTTTTGTCCTAACGATAATTTTATTAATGTTCATTAAAAACATTAATAAAATGAATGAAATGAAATTTAAAGTGCCGCAAAGACTCTAAAGAGATAACTGTAATTTCTGTATTTTATTTATTTATTTATTTTGTCAAAACAATATATATAAGTATCATACAAAAAGATTATATCTTGCAATTAGACATATTTTATAAATATTAAAATATTAGTATATTTTGCAATTAGGCATCCATTTTAATATTTTTAGGATAAAAACCCATTCTCAGGTTTCACATTGGCTTGTTAAAAAAAAACAAACCTGCGGTACAAAAACCCTAACAAACTAAAAGCCTCGAAGGTGATAGCTCATTTCACTCAAACTGCTTCCTTTTGGCAATTAACCCCAGTCCGGTCCTCAAAGGACAACCTCAATTACAGCCGGGAAGGTGTAGACTTCAGTAATATCTACTAAAGGAGGATGTTGGGAATTGTAGTCTTTGGAAGCACGTGGAAACTAAGAGAACTGTAGAGAGAAACTACAGTCCCAGGAAGCTTTGGGCAGACCTGGAAAAGGCAGACACTTCCTGAAAATCCGGGAGACCGAAGATGGATTCGGTGTTTGCAATTGTGTGCATTGTGCGTGGGAAGCAGGTTAGAAAGGGGAGATTTGCTGCCTGTCTGCCTATCTGTTTATCAACTAAGATGCCAATTTTCATTATACATTAATGAGTTTTCTTTCCTGCCGGTTCAGACCGCTAAAGCTGTGTCATATTTTTATCGGTGTATTGTTCATTTCTGTGAAATGCGATTGTATAATGATTATTACGATTATTTGTTATACTTATACTGCAACTCTGCCTCATTGAGTGTCAGAGGCTTATCTGCCAATGCAAAACTGGATAACTGATAACAAAGACGTTCCTGAAGCACAAGATCCAGCATTTCAAGCCAGCATGGTTGGTTTGAATGATGAGGGAGGCGGATGGGAATTGTAGATCAGCAACCTCTGGGGTGGAACTTGTCGCCTGCCTACTAGAGCCTATTCCTGTAAGCCAAATGTTCTAATACTTGGACGGAAACACTTTTTTAAAAAAAATCTTTAAAATTAGGGGCCATCGTATGAAAAGATTTGGTGGGATAGATGACCAAAAAAAAAAAGTTACCGCTTTGTAAGATTTGATGCCACAAGTTGTTATGGGATCTGATTTAGATGAATTTAAATTGAAATTGCATAAATTTCAAGGGCAACACCCCTATCTTTAAATAGTCTTTACAAATTTTCTGGTTGGCTGCTTTGAGGCGGAGGATGAACCAAGTTGGCTGGTAGAACCCTAATTATATTGTCTCTTAATTGCATGTTTCAAATAGGTATTTATATGTTGTCCTGAATAGTAATTTAACTCATCTGTTGTAACTTACTGAGAGTGTCTTTCAACATTTTAGCCGTAAACAGTAATACAAACAAAATACAATACTTTGTATTGTTTTTATTTAGTTGTTTTTGAATGTTTCAGTTTGATAATGATTTTTAATTTTTCTTGATTACAGTAATTGGGCCTGAAGAAAGTTAGATACAGTGTACAAGTAAGTATCTTACCATATTGCAACGTTTTCTTGACTTTGTTAATCATATAGTGTATAGAACTGATTGGGGGGCTGAATGAGGTATGCATGGCCATTGTAGTATCTATTTTGGTTCCATGCTCTAATTTGAGATATATTATGTTGAAAACATTGTGCATATTTTATGCTCTTTGAATGATTTTGAATACTTAGAATTAGGAACAACTGTTGGGGGTTTTTTTGGCAGATGACCAGTTTAAGGACAGTGGTAGATAAAGCTATAGAAAACCTTAATGAATATAATTGATTTTCAGTATGTTAAGATTCATGTTTCCTGTGTTAAAAAGAGTGGCAACTGCATTTTACTACATTTAGGAACTGGGTGTCTATACAATGCTTTACATACTTGGCATGGGATTCTCTGTATGGACATATCTCCACAATATAGTTACATGTATCCACACTATTCTTGCAATTGGAAATTAAGAAAAAGCATGCCTCACTCAGACATTTGAATGAGGGATTTTCTGCCTGCGAATGATACAAACTCATTTTTGAAAGTGCCTTCAACATAATGTTGAGGATCATGAACAGAATAAAGTGTTCACCTAAAATATTGCCCTTGAAAAAATACTCTCTTGGAGAAAGGTAATGAAGGATATGCTACTTATTCTTACAGATTTAGTATCTAAATCAGATATTTTGCCTGAAGACACAAATTGCTTTAAAATATGTTTTCTTTATGAAAGGAGTTGGTGGTTGTCAGTTTCATTCATTTTAGCACTTGCAGGATAAACTGAGGAACGTAGCATCTTAGTTTCAGTTCGTATTCTGTACCACTGATATAGCAAAATGTGAGTGAAACAGTTTTCAAGTCATCTGATCGAAAATTATGTTACACAGTGATTGACCACTGTGAATTTTAACATTTTAGTGAATGCTAAAAATGACAGTGACAGCTCTCTTTCAGTGTAATATTTAAGTTATGTCTAGTTCAAATGCACAAGTCCAGGACAACTATGTATCTGTGTAGAGCAATATTTTAAATTAGAAATATATCTATTAAAAATAATAAAGGGCCAGGCATTTTAAAAAGAAGTTAGCCGATGCCAACAGATTAATGAAAAGAAACTTAAGAAACAAGAATGTATGAAATTAGGTATTTTGCTGTGGTTTGAATACTTTTTACAATGGAATTGAAGTATTTTAGAGTTGCTATGGTTAACTGCACTCTTTTGCATTCACACAGAACAAAGATTCCAAGGTGAGTTTGAGCATCATGCTAAGCTTCTGTGTTTCTGTATATTTAACAGTCATGCAAATGCCAGGAGCAAAATACAAGTGAATGGGCTAAGTATGCTAATATCCAGCTTTTTAATGATAAATTGAATTTCAATGGATTCCTATCTTATAAATATATGCAAACATGGCCACTGACTCAAAATATAGCTATATTTGCTCTAGAAACATTAGTCTACTTATGTAAGTTCTTCTATTTACTGAATCTGCACTACTATTAATCTTCTCATAGTTCCCATCACCAATCTCTTTCCATTTATGACTGTATGACTATAACTTGTTGCTGGCAATCCTTATGATTTATATTGATATATTGACCATCAATTGTGTTGTAAATGTTGTACCTTGATGAACGTATCTTTTCTTTTATGTACACTGAGAGCATATGCACCAAGACAAATTCCTTGTGTGTCCAATCACACTTGGCCAATAAAAAAAAACTCTCTATTAATCTGAATGTAATTATACCTTTAAGTTAAATTCCATTCTCAGAGCTGAGGAATAGTACTTACCTTGGCTTATATTTGAACAGATAATAAAATGGTTAGGTTTAGACCAGTGCAAATTAGTTTTAATTAAAAAGTCAGATAGCAAATTCTGTACATGTTTGTACTATAGTTAAAATTACAAATAGACAAATGTTCAGCAATTGAGTCTGGTATTTGGAATTATTTTAGTGTAACATAGCTTTTTGTATTAAAATTACATTCCTTTGCTGTTAAATGGTTGAATATGATTGAATATAGATCAAGATGTAGAAACTTATTTCTACTCATTTACTTGACAGTCAATTTAATTCATTTGACCTTATTTTCAAGTAAGTAAATAAGGGGTTGTGGCTGTTAAGAAACTGGTTCAAATAATTATATTGATCATTTGCACTACTTTTTGTGACCAAATTTAATATATTATAGGTAGCCATTGACTTACAACTTGGCGTCGTTTGAAGTTACGACCAACCATCCAAAGGTATTTATAGCCCTGCCTTAATCTTACAGCCACTTCACTGCCCCTGCCATTATTCACTCTTACGACCAACCACAGGAAACTGCAGTGCCCCCCTTCCCCCAAAGCTATCTCCCTCACCTATCTTGTTGGGTGTCTGCAAGCCTCAGTCTACTCCAAAGCTTAGCTGTGCTCTGTTTATTTGTGGAGCCTCCTTAAAAAATCCCAACAGTCTCTTGAGAAGTGCTGCTTGCTTGCAGAATAGAATGAAGTTGCCATGAGGCCAGCAGCTTTGCAAGAAAGCTGAGCCTTGCATGGCATCAGCCAGGCTACTCTGCAAAAAACCCCAAAAGGTAAGTTCGGTGCTGTTGGGCCCTGGAGCTGAATGTGGGGTAGGGTCAAGACTTGCAAGGGCCTGGAATGCTGGATAAGAAGTAGACTGAGCCTAAAAGATTTAACAGCCTCCTGCTCTGCTGTTAAATCTTTTCTATTGCCCAGTTTAGGCTGTCTTAAGTGGCCTGGCTGGAAACAGGCCAAGTCCTGCAAGTCCCTTGGGTTGCTGGATGGGAAGTAATATGCTTGGCCTACAGGCTGTACCTGCCGTTTGTGCACCAGTGGCTCCTTTAGGCTCCCTTCCGGAGCTGACTGACCAGAAATCCTGAGGGACAGGGAATGGAGCACCAGATGCTTCAGAGATGGCTTGGGAAGATTGGGAGGCCTGGAGCAAGCAGGTCTGGGCCTGTGCAAGGCCTCCAAGTGCCTTCCCCACCACTAGGGCACCCAAGCTTTAACAGTGCATAATAACCAGTGTGTTTGTTTAACAGTTCATGGGGAGGATAAGAATGGAAGATCATTAAATTAGATCTCCCATCGTGAGTTAGCCGTCGTGAGCTACAGCTGTAAATGGGCAGGTTCCACTATGGTCATAAGTCGAGGATTACCAATGCTATTAAGTGATGTGCTGATAACATTGAATCATTTACAGTAAAGCAGCTGTATCTGTCATTTCTTCTTGTTTTTTTCATCACACCGAAATGAATCTTTATACAACTTGGTGCTGTTTCCCAATTTTTCCAGGAACCTTTTTAAACCCATTGCAATGGGCTGCCGGGACGTTCATGCTGCGACGGTCCTAGCCTTCCTCTCTGGAACAGCTGCTTTATCGGGACTCATTGCTGCAGCACTGCTTCCAAACTGGAGACAAATGCGACTCTACACCTTTAACAAAAATGAAAAGAACGTGACCGTTTACACTGGGTTGTGGATTAAGTGTGTTCGCTCTGATGGGAGCAAAGACTGTGTCATTTATGACACTGAGTGGTACACAGCAGTCGATCAGCTAGATTTGCGTGTCCTCCAGTTGGCTCTTCCCATTAGCATGTTGACCACCGTCATGGCCCTTTTTCTCTGTTTAATTGGGATGTGTAACACCGCCTTTGTATCCACGGTGCCCAACATCAAGCAGGTCAGATGCCTTATCAATAGTGCAGGCTGCCATCTTGTGGCCGGCCTTTTCTTTCTTCTTGCTTGTGTCATTTGCCTGATACCGTCAGTTTGGGTCATCTTCCATAATAGAGAGTTGAATCAGAAATATGAGCCTGTTTTCACCTTTGACATTTCTGTTTACATTGCTATTGCCAGTGCAGGTGGCTTATTATTTACAGCTATTCTCTTATGCCTCTGGTACTGTGCGTGCAAGACTCTACCTTCCCCTTTCTGGCAGCCTCTATATTCGCATGCCCCTAGTGTGCACAGTTATGCCTCCCAGCCATATTCTGCACGATCACGGCACTCTGCCATTGAAATTGACATCCCTGTGGTTACACGTACTTCTTAAAAGAATGGATCAAGAAAGCCAAACATTCCTTTGCATATTCTCCCCTTATGTTAGCATTTACAAGTTAAATGCTTTCCCACAGCTTAGCAACTTTTGCAACTATAGCAAGGGTGTGTGTAGTTTGGTGACTTTTACTTTCATTACCTAGATTGTTAAGAAACGGGGAATGAGCAGGCTGAAATACTAGAAGTGACTGCAAATTTTTAAGGGCCTCTGAAACCAGCAGTTTTTGTAAGTTTATAAATAACAAACTTTAGTAGTATCATCTTACTTTTACAGAACTCAAGTTTCTTCCATAAAATATAGTACTGAAAAATGCTATCGTGCTGTTTGTCTTCCAGTAGGTGAAACAGTTAAGTACAGTTAGTGCTCAACTTACGACTGTTTAACAATGGTTCAAAGTTACAACGGCCAGAAAAAATAATTTACAACCTGTACTTAATGTCTGGCACACCATACCTGTGGTCATGTGATCACAGTTTGGGTGCTTTGCTATTGGTTTGCATTTACGCCTGGCTTCTGCATCCTGCAGGTACGTGAGCACAATTTACTATCAATTTACTATCTTCCCAGCTGATTTCAGTTAAAAATGTTAAAAATGCATGGTGGATCTGCTTAATGATCACATGAATTACTGATCTGTGGCGATTGTAAAATGGTTGTAAAATCCAATCTGGTCACATTTTATAACTGCAATAACTTACAAAGGAAATTCTGGTCACAATTGTGATCATACGTCAAGGACTTCTTATCCTTCTTATCAGACTACAGGTAGTCCTCAATTTACAACCATTCATTTAGTGACTGAAGTCTGCCAAAAGTGACTTATGACCGATTTTCACATGATCATTGCAGCATCCCCATGATCACGTGATTAAAATTTGGATGCTTGTCAACTGGTATGTATTTACAAAGGTTGAAGCGTCATGTGATCAGCTTTTACAAACATCTGACAAAGTCAGTGGGAAAGCCAGATTTAGTTAACAACCGTGTTTCTTAACTGCATGATTTACTGGCAAGAAAGATAATAAAATGGTGCAAAATTCATTTAACTGTATTACTTGGCAACAGAAACGTTGGGGTTAATTGTCATGTCAAGGACCTACTGTAGTATCGCTCTAATTTGAAACATTTTTATTTTAAATCTTTTCTTCACTGACAGTCATTTCTTATCTTTACAAATGATAAACTGATTTTATCTGAAGCTGAGCAGTACAGGTAGTCCTCGACTTACAACAGTTCATTTAGTGACTGTTCAAAGTTACAATGGCAATGAAAAAAGTGGCTTATGACCATTTTTCACACTTAAGACCTTTGCAGCATCCCCATGATTACGTCATCAAATTTCAAAAGCTTGGCAACTGTTTCATACTTATGACCATTGCTGTGTCCCAAGGTCATGTGATCAGCTTTTGCGAATTCAGATTCACTAACTAATTTATCAACTGAACTGTGGCAAAAAATGTCATAAAATGAGGCAAAACTCACTTAAATGTCTTACTTAACAACAGAGATTTTGGGCTTAATTGTGGTCGTAACTTGAGGACTACCTATAATAGTTTGACATTCAGTATCCAAAGTAATAGTTTATGTACACATTCAATCCTGTGCCTATTCTTGTGTTTCATTATGCACATACAAACTATATTTGTCAACATTTTTTAATGTTTGTTAACTTTGTTCCTATGAAGATTGCCATTTCTAAAGAAGCATAATGCTTAGGAAATGTAAATGTAGTTTTACATTGCCTAAGTTTTACATTTCCTAAGCATTATGCTTAGGAATATTAGAAATTATGCTAATTAGGAATATTAGAAATTATGCTAAATATTCCTAAGCATTATGCTTAGGAATATTAGAAATATTTTGTTTTGTTAAAGAAAAATGTTAAAGCTTTTTTTTTCCAACGAAGAAAATTATGTAACAGGTTTTTTTACAGGCGAAACATATGAGTAATGTAACATCAACATCAGAATAGCCTCAGGATTGATTATGGAGGCAAAGTCAAAAGTGTAGATCAGTTGGACTGATATTGCCTAAGGGCTTATGGTATATATCCTTTTATTATCAAATATTTTTATAACTAATATGAGTTTTTTCTTTATACTTAAAATAATAAGTATTCTAAATATTATTCTAAATAACATAGAAGAAAATCTTCCTATTCTACTGAGAAATGCCTTTCTGACTTTAGATTTTTAAAAAAAAAAAATAAAAGTAGAGAATTACATTTATGGGCTACTTTTTATAAGTGGTTTCCTAAAAGCCATGTTCCAAATAAATTATACTGATATAGAATATTTTTATATTATATTACAGTTTTGAGGATGAGATTATCATTAAAAACACTGCATGCATATTGGCTTGGTTATAGATCCCACTTTGTTTTCTTATGCAGGAGACTATGCTTTCAAAAGGATTATTTTTTTCCCATTTTGTGGTATTTATTGCTTTCTAAGTAGTACCAGAAGCAGATATGAACTTTAAAGTATGCTATTTGATCTCTTTTTTAAGCGAATAAGAATTTACAAAACTTTTTAAACATATTCTGGAAAATTGAATTAAATCTAGTATCTTTCTTATTGGCTTCTAAGTATATTACTTTTTAATTTGCTTTAAACAAAAATAGTAAAAAATAATTGAAGAAAGCAAAGTTTTGTTTATGAGCTCTATTTCTTTAGGTAAATTATTGGAAATTGTTCTGCATTAATGTTTATTTTGAATTTACCATTCCAATTATATGCACATCAACCTGAGTCATTGAAACCTTTTAACTTTGTTTTGAATCAGGAATTTCTCAGAAATGTTGAGTATATAATACTCTTAACAGTGATATTTGCACTGTTTACAACTAAAAATAGAATGTTAGAAAGTATTTATATTTGCACAAATAAAATTCATAAATGAGAAGTGAGCACAATTCCCTTCAAATAGCTGCAATTAATGAGAATTACACATAAAAAACAGCTTCAAAATACAAGGGCAGGTTTTAAGTTATAAGTTCTGTTAATGACAAATATATAACAATGCTGCTTCTTTAGTTCTCCCATTCAGGTATTAAGTTTCTGTTGTCTTTTGGATAATTTGGAAATCTTAATGGAAATACAATAGCTGCTTTCTGATCATTTCCTCTTCTTCTGCTTCAATTCTCATTTTACCAATGAGTAAGACTACGAGTGAAAAGGCTCAGATTAGTTTTAGAAGCTCAATGGGTGATTTTGAGCTAGTCACTCTTTCTCAGCCAACCTACCTCACAGAGTTGTTTTTGCAGGAAAAATGAAAGGGTGTCCTATGAATGATGCTTTAAGCTCCTTGTATAAAAAACAAAGGTGTGAAAACAATTAGCATACAATATATCAGTTACATCTAACAATATAAATGATGGGGCTAATGTACTTAGTTTAGAGGCTCTGTTTATCATTTGTTAAGGATATTGAGTAGTAGTTAAGGTATCAAGGAGACCAGGAGACAGCAAGTTCTACTTCCACCTTAAGCACAAAGCCAGCTGGGCGAACTTGGTCTTTCAGCCCTAAGAAGGAGGCAATGGCAAGCCATTTCTGAAATTCTGAAAATTTCAGGGGCTTGTCCAGGCAGTTTCTGATAATCAGACACAATTGAATGTACACACACACACACACACACACACACACACACACACACACACAAATAGCATTCTCTATATTGATTGAGGTGGCATGGATATAGCCACATACTCAGTGGAACTGTTTTCCAAAATAAATATTCCATTATGTACTCTGTTAGCTCAAGTTCTCTGAAAGAAAGTATGTCAGGGTGATCTTTTGGGAGCTGGGTGAGTTTCTTTGAGCTGGTGCTTTTAATATCTGAAGAGGATGGCTTGGAGAATACTTTCAAGGAATGCTGTGTTTCAGTTTGGTCATGACTCCATAGGTAGCTGTTCTATATTAAAGCCATTTTTAGGGATTTTAGCTCAATGTATTGGGATTCTGCAAATACTAACTTGCTTTTCTGGGGATAGGCTTTCACAGTACTGAGCTTCTGGATTTAGTGACTGGTTTAGGGAACAGATTTCCTGACATTTTGCAGCAATTCTACCTAATATCTTCAGAGACAAGGTTGTCTGCCATATGGACCGCAGGAAACTGAACAGGGGCTGGCTGCTTCTGTTTTTATAGCCATACAGTTAATAAAGTTATATAAAATGGTATAATTTTGTAGTCTTTATATGTGTCTTGACTGACTATTAAGTCAGGAACCCGGTAAAACTGGCTGAGGAACTCTGGGAGTTGGTCCACAAGCCTTAAAGTTACTAAGGCTGGAGAGCCCTGGTCTATATCACTAAATCTGAAGCTCAATACTGCTCATCTTGCTTTTCTGTTTTAAGAGTACAAGGTCTAAGCAAAATGAAAATGTTACCATCAGTGCCAGCAAGTTAAGTGGCATCAGAGTAATAGCTCTGTGCCCTCTGCCTCATCTTCCAGTTAACCACCTTAATATCCCTCACTGATGCTGAAGAAAAATTGAACTGCTTGTCTAGTTGCATTTTGTATATTTTCTTAATGAAATATTTATTATAAATGGACTTTCTGACAGTGCTGACTGCTTGTGCATGCAGAAGCTATTAAACTGTGACTTGGATATATAACATTAATCTGTTTCTTTTGAATTTTATCTTGTCTGGCATGATTTAAATAGAGTAATTTTTCAAATACAAAATTTTGGATGTGAATCCCACCATTAATTTTAGAATAAAATTTATCTGTGTAGCATGGAAATGTATTTGATCAGAGTTGACTACTGTGAAGAAATCTGGTTTTGACATTTAATAATATCTTATATGTTTTTATGTAAAGTATGTATTTTTAATTAAAAAATAAAACATTATTTTGCAAAGGGTGACAATATGTTGTTGACAAATAGAAAAGTCTTCTTCATTGTAATAGTACAAATTCCTGCTAAGGTGAAAGATATGACTCACTATGACGTAGTATACCATAAGAATTAGGCTTATGTGTTACCTCATCTCTGTCTTCCCATTCACTCTACTTTTTAAATTCAGCTTTCCAAATTGGACCTTCCTAATTAAGTATTCTAGGTTTTCAAAGTATTCTCATTGGACTTTTGAAGGGGGAGGGAGTTAAAAAGTATTGGTTAAAGATTTGAAGATGGTTTCTACTGTTTAGCAACTACAATTGGGACAAACAATTCAGTCAAGTGAAATCACAACTCATCTTAGGATCTTAAATCAGCTTTCCTTTGCTTTACAGACCTGTGAAGGTCATAAATGCCAGGATTGATTGCAAAGTTGCTCATCACAGATCTAACTGAACAATTGCTAAAGATTTGTAAACTTATGACCACAATTGGGCACAGAATCAGTCATTTGTGTGAAGCAATTGTAAAACAAGGCACCTCATAGGTTCACTCAATTACCACAACCCCAGGACTCCTAATTGTGGTTGTAATTGAGCTTGTGGAACAGTAAACAGATGGCAGGCAGGAGCTTGGATGTGCCTTCTCCAAATCAGCTTTACAAAGAATCACAAAAATGGAGACTGGTTGGGAAATGGCAAAAGGCGGCAAGAAGGCCACACTTTGCATAGACTGGATGTGTTAGCTGAAAAAAAAACCTGAAGTTAAATGGGGCTGATCTCGGGGGCTGAGCAGGTTTCCATAAGCTAGTCCCTGAAGCCAGCCTTAATTGCACAGGCCACTGAACTAGATAGATGATTGAAATGGGGAAGATAGGTTGGTGTAGGAAGTTGCAGCACTCGTTTGGAACTGCAGTTCAGCTGCCTAACACCCAAAATTTGTTCACATGTTCCTAGCAGTAGTGGGTTCCTCTTATCTTCACTACTGGTTCGGAACTGGGAGCTCACACATGGCACTTCTGCGTATGCGCAGAACCTTCTGCACATGTGCAGAGCATCTGTGATGACGTCCAGGCAGGTGGACGGAGCCTCCTACCGCTGCCAATACTGGTTGTCCCGAACCGGAGCGAACCAGTAGAAACCCACCACTGGTCCACAGGGATGCCATAACTTTCGGCACAGGTCACAAGTCCCTTTATTCAGCACCATCATAATTCCAAATCGTTGCTGAATTAGCAATTGTAAATCCAAGACTTATCTGTGCTGTATTCTCCAGCATTTCCTTAAAAATTGGAAAAGTAAGATATTATTTTACTGGTAACCTAAAGAGGCTTGCACTAATCGACAGTGGAAGCCCTTGTTCATATTTCCTTCGAAGTAACTCCCGTGATTCGGAAAAGGAAAAAAAAAGGTTATAGTCATGTAGGTTCAGAATCAAAGGTTGAATCTCTTTACATGGTGCTAGTAAAGAGTTTGAAAAGAATTAGAAAACTTAAAAATTCTTTTAAGCTTTTTTGTCTGGCAAATGTTAAATGAGATGAGACCTTGCATGAGGTTTGCAGTTCACTCATATTAGTCTTTAAAGCTGCAAAGTTTGAAGACCTCTGGCATTAGTTAAACAGTGGTGTCAGCGACTTTCCACCAAAGAAAATGATGTTCCAATCTGTCTCCGGTAAAATACGTGATCTATGTGTGTTTCTCAAAGTCAGCAACTTTAAAATACATGGATCTCAAACTGCCAGAGTTCCCCAGCCAGCACCACGAGTTTCTCAAACGCCGCTACGGCTTTAAGAGGAACGCACTTCAATTCCCAGACCCACCATACTGGCTGAGGAATTCTGGGAGTTGAAGTCCATCCCTCTTACTAAAGGTGAGAGGCGCTGCCCTATAGAAATACTTCATACAACCCGCCACCCGCCTTACTTACTTTACAGCCTAGCCAAAGATTCCCCCGCCCAGCCGCCCCCACTTCACTTCTAGAAACAGCGCGGCGAATCGAACGAGCGCGAGAGGGCAGAGGAAAAAAAACAAAACAAGGCATCAAGGCCACGTGGGCGGTGGCGAGCATTCTTATTCGCCGGGAGGCCTGGGTGTTGCCAACTCGGATAAAAAGTGCGCTTGCGCGAATCAGGGAATAAGTTTCCCCTGGATTCTATGGGAGCAGGTGGGCGGGGAAGTTTGTGTCTTGTCGGCTTTGCGCTGGGTGAATTGATGGCGATGACCATGGCCTGCTGGAAGCGTCTCTGGACTCTGGCCGTCCTGTGCATCTTGCTGTGCTGCTGCCCGGCGATGGGACTGGACGCGGTGTCCACTGTGACCCCTTCGCCGACTCCTGCTCCGTGTAAGCAAGGAGCGGTCCTGCCTCCCTGTTCGGGCCGGGCGCAGGGTGTGCATTGCGGGAGGGAGCATGGCCCGCCGCTCAGGCTCGGCTTCCTTTCCCGCCTCGTGTACAGCTTTTCGGCGGTGGGGAAGAGACTCCTTTTCCCGTCCATATTTCCAGGGTCCTTTCAGGATACCGGTGCATTTCTCTTCCCCCGGTTTTCCTCTGGTCGGAGAGGCGCCTGGCAGGCGTGGGGAGAAAGTCAAGCCCCGTCCTAATGGCTGGGAATTTTGGGAGTGGCAAAGCTGAGGTGACAAGGGTCAGGAACTCTGCCTCGGGGTGTAAAGTATTTTCGTAAACATTAGCAGACTCACTCCGCCCAAGGGAGTCTTGTTGGGCGTCCTTAAAAATAATCTGCTATAATCGTACCAAATCCCCATTCTGTCTTTTACAGGTGAACATCCTTTCCAGTAACCTGGTTTTTATCATTTACTTTTTAACCTAAACATTTCCTTGGATGCAGTTCCAGCTCTTGTATTGTTTTCCCCCTCAGACTTATGTGGCCTCCTCTGTTAACTCCACAGCCTCCATTACTGCATTACTCTCAAGTTTAATTAATCTTAATTTCAGTGAGCATCAGACGGTTACAGTTAACACTTAGAATAACCTGGGTTCGCTGCCTTTTCTTTTAAGAGGTTGTGGAAATGACATTCCTCTTATAAGAGGATGGTTTAGCTGAATCTCCTACAGGAGCTACCTGATTTTATTGCAGGTACCACTTCCTATATTTTCCACCAAATACCTTAGAAGTGAATTAGACAGGATATTATGGATTTGAAGTGGACTTTATTGTAGGTATTTTAAAATGTAAGAACAGGCATATGAGACGCCTTAGGGCTAGTTGATGAAGGAATTTTATTTACCCCTCAACATTTCTGAATTAAAATATCTCTGAAAGTGCTGTTAGTCATAGTATTAAAGAACTAACCATTTTAAATTCTAATTTATTAAAGAGCTGGTTTTTATTTTTTAGTAATTTGTAGCTTATTCAACTCTTAATAGATTTGTTTTAAAAATGTGAATTTTGAACATTTTCCTTTTGAGATGATAGATTAGGGCAAAGAACTCCAATTGTCAGGGTCATGTGATTCATTTGCCTAAAAGGTCTATAACACTGAAGCCTTTTCATACATTGGTACAAAAGTCTCCAAGGTCAATGGATAGTTTCACAGTATATCATTGAACTGAATGTATTAAACACTTTATTGAAGGACACAATTTGCTGTTTCACTTGGGCTGCTTATCTTGCAGTTATAAGAAAAAGCTATTTTAACATCTCTTAAGTTATGATTCTTTTCTATATCAATAAAAAAAGTTATTAGCAATTCTCTTTAAGGAAAAATTATGTTTTGTCTTCCATTAGCTATGTGTCTTCATCTCAACTTTCCTGAAAAAAATTTTCAGATTACTTTTAATGGAAAGCAGACTAAATTTGACAAGAAGTATGTACAACTTCCGTAAGACTGACACAAGCAGAAGGTGGGCTGCCTGGGGCAGGAAAAGGACCAGGTTTGGGATGTGCAGACTTGGAGGGAGGGTATTAATGTAAAGGAGTAAAACTATTTCCTCAGGAACCCTCATCTGGAAACAGCTCTTGGGTGATGGATGAAAAAAGCTCTGGAGAGAGATTGAAGATTCTCAATCATCCAGTCATGGTTGTCCCAAAGTTGCATTTTTCAAAAGGCATTTAAACTTACTTGGTTTTTTTTTTCTTTTGAAAATGTTTTGTTTCTCATCCAAGAAACCTCTTGTTCTGGAAGCTTCTTGGATTGTAAATGAAATGTTTTCAAAAGAAAAAAAAATCCAGTTGTTTTTTGGAAAAAGCACCTTGGGATTCTGGAGAGACACTGAGGAGAACAAAGCAGCAGGAAACAAGGGGGAGA
Organism: Ahaetulla prasina; assembly: GCF_028640845.1. Lineage (NCBI taxonomy): Eukaryota > Metazoa > Chordata > Lepidosauria > Squamata > Colubridae > Ahaetulla > Ahaetulla prasina. The sequence goes on from NC_080542.1 coordinate 124,021,488, forward strand.
GTGGAGCTGGTAGGGGCTGCATACAGAGTGCAACCGCCATCTTTTATTGCTTGGGCAAGATGGTATTCTACTTTTCCTTGCATGGAGAAACATGTTCCACTTTGCCAGGATTTCCTAGTAGATACCACACAAAAAAAATTCTTTCAGGTTGTGTGCTCTCTTTTCCCAAAGCCGTCTTGCTTTAGTACTCCAACTAATGACTGTGGAATGCAAGGGTGATCTGAATGGCTTTGTCTCTGTCTGCCTCATTTTGCCCTTTCCCTCCCAGTGTGGCACCAGTGGAAGGATGCTCTGGTAAGGTGGCAAGCAGATTAAAATCTCTGCTTCTCTCTACCACATTGACTGTACATCAGTCCTTAGTTCAGTTAATATGGGTGTCAGTGAAACCTGATCTAGAGATGATTTAGAGTGGCTTGAGTTTTTTATAGTTAAAAGTGTGTGTTGGGCAGGAGAGGGAGGAATTTCAGAATGAAAAAAAAGCATGTTAATCTGCCTGTGACATATGGCAGATGCAGTCCACTTTTATGTTACTCTGTAGTTGTAGTTGTACAGTACATTTCTCCAGAAATTTCCATTTAAAATAAATATATATTAACTATTTAAAATACCCAAACAAAATGTTGTAAAGCGTGTAAATATAAGTTAGTCTTTAATGACTACATGGAAATTTTTCTGAAATGGTTGCAGTTCTTGACTATTTTATAGCTAAAAAATCACTAGAAAATGCTACTTACAAGATAAATGTTTGTAAATACTATTTTAATTTTATTCTAGTTATTGTTTTTGTATAATACTACAGATAAACATTGAATATGCTTTGCAACCTAGCTTTGAACATATTTATTATGTTACAATATTGGAATTTATTGTAAAATGTACTTTGCTACTCAATTACAGTGCTTTATTTAGGTGTACTTGAAATTTATATAACAAAAGGCTTTCAAAGGCTAGCATCTTTTTTCAGCATCCTGAAAAGCATTCGCTTTTGAAGTATTTATATGTATTTTATTCACTCTGAAAATTTGACTCTCCTTTGCTTCTGTATCTATACATTTTTGTCAGAAAATTTTCAACTATCAGATTTAAACTTTCCCATGCAATTATTTTTTATTCTTTTTTCAGCATGTTCTGATTTTACTGGAATGAAATGTGAAGCCTGTATAAAAAATACTGCAGTAAGTATTTTCATTTTTATTGAACCAAGGGAAAATTTTAAATATTTTTACTGAATTTTGTGGGCAGGGACATAATTTTTTTTAATGCAAACATTTTTTGTTTATCAGTAAACAATAGGTCATTGGCAACTATAATACAACAACATTTAGAGCTCAGTGACTTAAAAATGTTCAGCCTATAGTGGCGAGGTTTATGTGAACAAAAGAGTCAGACTGCAGAGAATATAAAGAAGACTGTGCTATATTTGAACACTGAGGGGCATAGATAAGAAATCCAAATTTTCAAAGAGGGTGCAGCTGCAAGGAGAGCACAAAAGGTTTGAGATCTGGCTGGCTATAAATTATGAATTTGTATTTCTGCCCCACTCAGCAGTTGTCACTCTCTGTTATGGTTACCGTTCCCTAGAATACAGTAAAGATGCAATTTTGAGTTATGTTTCTTTTTACCTCTGATAGCTGACAGCTTCCTGCTGAGTTTTCAAATGTAAGGAAGGTGTCATAAATATTTGGAAAAAGAAAGCTATTTCATTGATAGGAGTAAGCCATTGTTTGGTAATTAGTAATTGAAACTTCAAGCTTATTTTACCTGCGTGGGCTCCTAATCCCTTGTGAAATTTTGTTAAATCACAATTTCAGTTTAACCTGGTTGGTTGTACAAGCTGTGATTTGTTACCAAATCTTAATATATTTAATTATACATGAAGATAAACTGTAAAAAGTCTGAAAGAAGGTGGGGGGAAGAAGGACTGAGATAAATATGAGTTTGTAAATGATTTACTAAATATGGTTTTTCATGAAAGAAAAAAGTTGTCTCTGAATTCTATAAACGAATGTGTTTAATGTGCAATGTATTTTAAAACTCTGAAGTAAATGTGACTACAGGTAATCCTTGATTTACAACTGGTTACTTATAACCTGGTTTTCAAACTACAATAGATGCAACACCACCACCCCCGCCACCACCACCAACCCGCTTGCATGCTCACATTTTGGGTGCCTGGCAGTTGACTTACCTGTACAGCCATTTGCAACATTGCACAGTTACTTGACTATGATTGTCAATGGCCTTCTTAGTTTTTGGTTTTTACTTTCAACAAAAAACACCCAATAGGTAAATGGATTCACGTAATCACAGTGTTACCTTTGAGAAAACAGAATAACAAGAGTTGGAAGGGACTTTGGAGGTCTTCTAGTCCAACCCCCTGCTTAGACAGGAAACCCTATACCACTTTCGACAAATGTTATCCAATATCTTCTAAAAAAACCTTCCAGTGTTGGAGCATTCACAACTTCTGGAGGCAAGTTGTTCCACTGATTAATTGATCTAACTGTCCAGAAATTTCTCCTTAGTTCTAGGTTGCTTCTCTCCTTGATTAGTTTCCACCCATTGATTTTTGTCCTGCCCTTGGAGAATAGCTTGACTCCCTCTTCTTCTTGGCAGCCCCTAAGATATCGGAACACTGCTATCATGTTATCCCTAGTCCTTCTTTTAATTAAACTAAATATACCCAGTTCCTGCAGCCGTTCCTCATGTTCTAGCCTCCAGTCCCCCTAATCATCTTTGTTGCTCTTCTCTGCACTCTTTAGAGCAGTGATGGCGAACCTTTTTGGTATTGTGTGCCAAAAGTCCGAGCGTGCGAGCCAGCACCCATAATGCAATGGACGCACCCATTTGCACATGTGCGTGTGACCACCCATCAAACTCCCCGTGCGCATCCCACTTTTTTCAAGAGGGCTGGTATGCCTCATAACAGAAGACAACCAGTTACCGGCCAGTTACTGGCCCTGGTGTGACAGCTGTTCTCCAGCCTGCAGCAGCACTCTCAGCCCCACCACCATCCACCAGCTGGGGAAGTTTACCCCTCCACCTTCGGCCCTGCATGCAGCCTACAACCGGGAGATGTGTCACCCAGTGCAGCGCTGTTCCCTGAGGGCTGCCTACTCACCCACCCACCAGCCGGACTGGGCTGGAAGCAGCGTGTCACCTTGCGCCCATCCTTATCTTCCTCCTGCCCAGCTGCTGGTTCCTTGATGCGAGCAGAGGCTGCTGGTTTGGCTCGCCCGAAAACTATGGCAGAGCCTTGCAGCTTTATCTGCCGCCTTGCCTCTGGGTAAGGCCCCTCCTCCTCTTCCCCCCTTCCCCTTCCAGCAGTGTACTGTTTTTTCAAACACCTGGGCCAGGCTGGGCACCAATTCCCAGGGAGGCGCCCCGATCAAGGAGACTCAGGCTGTATCCCGTGGCTTGCATAAACTGCTCCCTCCCCTTTTAAAATAGCCACCCAGCACTTCCCTTGGGCACCCAGGGCCGGCAAGCAGCTCTTCTTCTGAGTAGTACCTGTGTGGGGGGGGGGGTAGAGGCTGGTGCACCGGCGGAGACGGGCTTTGGTTGTCCGTTCTGCTGCGACCCAAACCCTTGCCTGGACTCCTCTCCGCTGGGTGCCAGGTTTCCCGGCAAGTGCCCTGCATTTTTGCTGCTTCGGTCGGAGCCTGATTTCAGAAGCGGCCCAGGGAAGCGCAGAGGTCAGGACTCAGCTGGTGAAGCAGGTGCTGCACAGGGGATGTAAGGCAAGGCGCTGCCACCCTAAAACACTGTTGCCGTGATCTCGGCAAGCATTTTTGGGCGGCAGGGCTGCAATCTCCTCCCTGAATTTCAGGCGGCAGATCTAGCCAGGAGGAAAGAGAAAGTGAGTGTGAGTGTGCGGAGAAGGAGTAGGAGGATGCGCAACTCTGCAATGTGTATTTCCAGGGAGGAAAACTTTCTCCTGCCTTCTGTGCTTTCTCCGATCCTCACACTTCCCCCCCCCCCTGCATCAAGTCCTACCTTTCTCCTGTCTTCTCTGATCTCCATACTTCCTCCCCCCATCGTCCTACCTTTCTCCTGCCTTCTCTGCCTTCTCCGATCTCCGCACTTCCTCCCCCCCCATCAAGTCCTAGCTTTCTCCTCCTGAGATCGCGGCAACAGTGTTTTCTGGTGGCAGCGCCATGCCTTATGCTTCACCAACCGAGTCCTGACCTCTGCGCTTCCCTGGGCCACTTCTGGAATCAGGCTCCGACTGAGGCAGCAAAGGCGCAGGATGCTTGCCGGGAAACCTGGCACCCAGCGGGGAGGAGTCCAGGCAAGGGTTCGGGGTCGCAGCAGAAAGAGCAACCAAAGCCCATCTCTGCCAGGGCACCAGCCTCTACCCCCCCACACACACACAGACTTCTCGGAAGAAGAGCTGCATGCCTGCCCTGGGTGCCTGAGGGAAGTCCTGGGTGGCTATTTTGAAAGGGGAGGGAGCGGTTTATGCAAGCCACAGGATACAGACTGAGCCTCCTCGATCAGGGCACCTCCCTGGGAATTGCTGTCTGGCCTGGCCCGGGTGTTTGGAAAAACAGTACACTGCTGGAAGGGGAAAGGCAGAGGAGGAGGAGGGGCTGTTCCCAGAGGCAAGGTGGAAGATAAAGCTGCAAGGCTCTGCCATAGTTCTTTTGGGCGAGCTGTCTTCGTGCGGCTCTCAGGTCCCTGTTCAAACTGGCTTGGAAGCGGCATGTCACCTTGCACCCACTAGTGTGGCAGCGGCTGCTCTTGCCGGTAACCGAGCCCGCAAATTGGCCCCTCCTAGGCCAGAAGAAGAAGCCAACCGCCCTTCTCCTGGGTTGTCTGGAGAAAGGGCAGGCAGAGTGGCTAGCTGCCTTGCCTTACACCTCCTGCGCAGCACCAGAAATTGTGATGCTTTTGTTTTTCCTCTGCAAACCCCGTTTTTGTAATCAAGTAGGCAGCGGAGATCTCCAGGCAGTGGAGATTGTGGCAACAGTGTTTTTGGGTGGCATTGGGCATGGTGGGGGCTTGGTGATGGGCCCAATCTGCACTTGACCCCAGCTGCTGCACTGCCATCCAAGCCAGGCTCTCCGGCCGTACACCAGGGAAGGAGCCGCAGGAGGGGCAGCTGCCTGCCCTGTCAGCAAATGCTGCCCCGTGCGCCTGAGCCGGCCAGTCGCTCTTCCCTTACCCCTGCAGCTGCCACTGCTGTTGCTCTTCTGGGGCGGTATAGCTGCGCAGGAGGAACGGAGCCCAGGCGACCCGTGCGGTTGGTTGAGTGAGCCAAGAGGGGTGTTTCGGCTCTGCTTTGATGGTGGCCACAGGATCATCTGTGCAGGCAGCCCACCACCACCCCATCCTCACCAGCTGCCAAAGCCCTGCCAGCCACACCTGTTCAGCCTGCGGCTCCCAGCGGGAGGAGCTCAGGCAAGCCAGCATGTTCTGAGCTTCTCCAGCTGGTGCATGGTGCTGCCAAGGTGGTGGGGCCAAGAGCACTGCTGCCGGCCGGGGAATAATGGCTTCCAACGGGAGGAGTCCAGGCCACAGGGTCATCTGTGCAAGTAGTCCACCATCACCACCCTGCCCTCACTGGCTGCTGGTCCACTGGTGCTCCGGACCACCTGGATCCGCACAAGAAGCCCATGGGCAGGGAGGGAGGGAAGCCCCACCCTACATTGCTCTGCTTCCTTAGGAAGCGGCCGCCGGAATCCCCTCTCTGCATGTTTTGGCACTCAAACCTATAGCTAGTCTTCACACACGCATGCATGCTGGAAACCAGATGAACTGGTTTCTGGCCGACACACCAGAACCTGGAAGATCAGCAGGCCATGGCTCCGCGAGCCTGGAGAAATGGTTCTGAGTGCCACTTCTGGCACGCGTGCCATAGGTTCACCATCATGGCTCTAGAGTCTCAACATCTTTTTTACATCATGGCAACCATGATGGATGCAGTATTCCAAGTGTGGCCTTATCAAGGCATTATAAAGTAGTATTAACACTTTACATGGTCTTGATTCTATCCTTCTGTTTATGCAGCCTACAACTGTGTTGGCTTTTTTGCTGCTCACACTGGCTCATATTAAAATGGTTGTCCACTAGGACTCCCAAGTTCCCTCTCACAGTTACTACTATTGAGCGAGGTACCACATATTCTGTACCTATGCATTTTGTTTTTCTTGCCTAAAAGTAGAACCTTACTTTTTCAACCATTGAATTTCATTTTGTTAGATAGCGCCCAAACTTAATAACTATCTCTTTGTTTAATGAGCATGATGTTTGCTTAACAACTGCAACAAAAGTTGTAAAATTGGGTCCAATGTGATAACCAGGTCAACAATTATAATGACTTATGACTGAATTCTGTGAACAATTACGGTCATAACTTGAGAACTAGCAATATTGTGTACTTTTTAATTAAAAATTAATCTCTTAGCATGAATTCATATAATGCTTATTTCATGTCCAGGTAAATTCTGATAATGGCTTAAAATCAATATTGATTTTTGTTTCACTTTCCTGAATTTGGATTGTGAGCTGTTCATGCATAAACACTTGTTTAGTTGAGATCATATTTAGTATTTTTTTTAAAAAATGATTTCAGCGGAATAATAAACTTTTACACAGAATGGCTTAATTTATAACAGTGACCTTATTATTTGTCTACAGCATTTATCCCAATAGTTTTCTCTTGTGTGATAGCCATTTAATTAAGGGTTCTTCGGTTCTTTTGCTATAGTTAGAACTTTAGATTCAGCAAGAAAAGAGAAAGAAAAGAACACAAGTGAGTCTAAAACCCGAATATATTAGAAGAGAGAGTCAGTGACAAAGCAGGCGAGAATATCTTTGATAAAGGGGGGTGGGAAGGCAGAATACAACCAGTGAAGCAAGAATCACATCATGTTTCATTAATCTGATTATGTGTCAAGGAATAAGAAATTAGTATATAAAATTGTGGAAACTGAATAATGCCAAATTCTTCTCCTCATTCATGAGTGGGTTCATTAAGGCAGAGTCCTAGAGTTGTGTGACCCCTTTTTTTCAGGAAGCAGAACAGAACAGCTAATTGCCTTCTTTGCAGAAAAGCCTGGCATTGTAACAGCCAAATAAACAGCCATTACTTTGTTAGTAATATTTCAAAACACTCCCCTTTTTTACTCAGCCCAAGTTAATTATTTTATAGATATAAATCCATAAAAGAGTGTAGAAAAAGGAAAGAAGACTGATAAATTTTCTGATACCAATCCCAATTTTCTAGTAAAAATGGTATCTATGCACCCTGAATTTTTTCAGAACATATACCTTCTAAGCCATATTGAAATTGTTAAAGCAATATAAATGTTTTAGAATCATTAAGTCCTGAATTCTGGGGATGTTGAGTTGTGTTGATAATTGGATGATAAATGCAGCAGGGAAATTACTACAGCCTTGTCAGCATTGTTCTTAGGAAAGATACATCTGGATTTTATCATAGAAGTGTTCATAAATAAAATTGTTCAATGGAATAATTTTATAAATAAAGCCTCTATAAAGATTCTGAATTCCTGGGAAATTATGTTTTTATTTCTTGCTCATATTAGTATAAAACGCATTTTCAGCTACCAAGATAAAGAATGGGAAATAATATGATGTTCTCAATTTACAACAGAAATGAAGCTTGCAATTATGAGCATAAGTCATGATGGTTGTAAAGTGATAATCATTTGGTTAACCAGATTTTACAGCCTTTTTAATAGAAATTCTTAGATGCATTGCCATGAACATTAAGCAAACGCCACAATCATTCAGTGAATGCCACAAGTTTTAAGTAAACCCATTATTCGCTATGGGATGGTTTTGCCAAAAATTGGAAGTAAATGCTGATTTTTGGCAAAAGTGTAAATTGCCACCACTGCAAATGGCGGTAAGTGGGAGCCAGTTGCTGAAACCCAAAATGCAATCATGGGGAAGGGGGCCTAGCTATCTGAACTTTGCAACTTGTAACTTTTAGAAGTCCATTGTAACTTTGAACATTTGCTAGTCATAAGGTGAAGACTATTTGCATTTTTAAAACTCTTCTGGTTAATTTAAGGAAGTTGACCTGAAACAAATCGAATACAAGTAGTCCTTGACTTACGACTACTTGTTTTAAGAACAACTTTAAGTTGTGTTGCAGTGTCCCATTTCCAGTCACATTATCAAAATTTGGGTGCTTGGCAGCCAGCATGTATTTACAATAATTGCCAGGTCCTGGGATCATGTGATCACTTTCCCAGGGGGTTTCCAACAAGCAAAATCACTGGGGGACCCTGAATTCATTTATAACCAGAGTGATTTGCTTAATAATTATGGTGATTCACTTAATGGCTCCAGCAAACAAGATTATAAAATTGTATGCAATTTAATGACTACTTTGCTTAATGAAGGAGTCAAGGACTATCTGTAAGGTAAATGTGCCAGCTGTTATAGCTTGCTAGCCTTTAAAAATGGTATCTTGGTAAATCAAGATGAAATATGACATAATTTCATTCAATCTGTACAAAGCATTAATGAGGCAAAACATTTCCTGCCATAACTGATATTTTGTTATAGTTTTAAGGTTCTGGACTTTATATCAAGAAATTCCAATTTTTATTCCTCTCAGCCCAATCCGCGTCAGAGGGATGTTGGGAAAATTGGCAAGAGTATTATGTAAACTACCTGGAATAGTGCAGTAAAGATGGGGTGTAAATATTAATACGTAATGATGAAAAAATTAAACTTTAAGGATTTATACAGATCAAATTGCCAGTGTGTTGGGTTTTGCTGGTACTGATAATGTTGTAAAAGCATTGATTATAATTTTGATAAAACTGCTAATTTAATAATAAGCTTGGTTCATACTTCCTGATAAACTTGTTTTTATTTTTCATTCTTTTTCCTCACAGTGTCTTTGGTGCAACAAAAATTCTACTTGTATGGATTATCCTGCAAACAAAATAATTCCACCATCATCATTGTGTTCACTTACAAAGTCTTACTGGGCAATATGTTGGGGTATGTAATCTTGTATATATGTTAAATTAGCACAGGCCAGAACATAATTACAATCTCTTTATGGAAGAACATTTAGTTCACTGTCACCTGTGAGATGGGATTGCTGTTTTATTTATTGGGGGAAAAATAATGGCTATCAGTATTGTGTAAAACACCATAAAGGATTAACAAACATACAATTAAAAAACCAAAAGATTAAAACTCATCAGTGCCATATCAGCATCTTCTGAAAAAACACTACAGAAGTCTCTTATCTGCATCTGATGGAACACCCAGATATTAATGGCCTTTCAGGAGGCAAGAAGGGTAAAACGGTCTTCCATATTTCAGGGGAGAGGCTGTTCCATAGGATAGATGCAGCTACAGAAAAACTTTGCTTTCTAAGACCTACCAGGTAACCATATTTGATAATGGGGACCTGGCGCAAACTCACCCTAACCAATCTAATGGAATTAGTAGCTGACCTGATGAAGAGACTGTCCCTCAAATAATCTGGTCCTATAAAGTCCCCATATGGGACTTTACAAATAATAACAGCACTTTAATTTTCACGCAATAGAAAACTGGGAGTCATAGCAACTCATACAACAGAGAGATAATGTGGGCAATTTGTAGGTGTCCCAAATGGCATGCATTGCTGCATTCTGAACAAGATTCTAGATTCCATGTAGTCTTCAACACCAATACTATGTAGTGTTTATTACAGTAAAAAATAAAATAAAAATCAGTGACCAGGAAATAGGGTCTTGTGATCCAGAAATAATTCCAATTGGCATATAAAATGAATTTGTTACATATGCTGCTGTTCCTCAAGCAGGAGCTACAACTCCAGGAGGATCCCCATATTGTACACTACCTCTGGCTGAGTAAGTGGTACCCTATCAGGAGTGAAAGATAATTCTTCAGAAAGATGCTTATCATCCTCTCAACAACTTTTCTAAAAAGGAAAAGTTGATGATGGGTGATCGTTGCCCAACAAAGTAGGGTCCAAAGAAGGCCTTTTGAAAAGGAGTGAATTACCATCTCCTTTCCCACAGACATGCATTAACCGCTTGGACCTTATCATGTGCCTTTCTCAGGAGAGTCATGGATTCAGAACAAAGGTGGCAGATTTCACAGCTGCAGGGACCTGTCCACTTCTTCAGGACCAGTTAACTAAAAGTCCACACTTACAGATTACCGATTAACAGAGTTGATAGGGACCTTATAGGTCATCTAGTCCAACCCCACCCAAGCAGGAGACCCTACACCATTTCTAACAAATGGCAGTCCAATCTCTTCTTGAAAGCTTCCAGTGATGAAGCTCCCACAACAGAAGGCAACTTCTTTTCCATTGGTTGATTGCTCTCATTGTCAGAAAATTCCTCCTTATTTCCAGGTTGAATCTCCTTATTCATCCATTCCTTGTCTGGCCTTCAGGTCCTTTGGAAAGTAGCTTGACCCCCTTCTCTCTGTGGAAGACTGCTATCAAGTCTGCCCTGGTCCTTCTCTTCACTAGACTAGCCATGCCCAGTTCCTGTAACTGTTCTTTATATGTTTTAGTCTCCAGTTCCCTAATCATCCTGGTTGCTCTTCTCTGCACTGTTTCTAGAGTCTCAGCATCTTTTTTTATAGTGTGGTGACCAAAACTGGATGTAATATTCTAGCTGTGGTCTTACTAAAGCTTTATAGAGTGCTATTAGTACCTCACTTGATCTTGATTGTATCCCACTGTTAATGCAGTTTAGGATTGCATTCATTTTTTTGGCAGCAGTTGCACACTGCTGGCTCATACTTAGCTGGTTGTCCACTAAGACTCCAAGATCCCTCTGAGTTACTGCTATTAAGCCTGGTTTCACCCAGTCTATATGTGTACTTTTGGTTTTTCTTGCCTAAGTGTAGGGCTTTACTTTTTTCTACATTGAGTTTCATTTTGTTACATAGGGCCCAGCGTTCAAGTCTGTCAAGATCCATCTGGATCTTGAGCCTATCTTCAAGGGTGTTAGCTCTTCCTGCCAGCTTAGTATCATTTGAAAATTTGATATCCACCCAGTTAATGTATCAAAGCTATTTTCCCAGTCACTTCATAGGACCTGCACAACTGGAGTTCAACCCAGAGCAAATCAAATCCCCCTGCAACTCAGACTAATCTGAGCACAACCAAGCTCCCACCCAAACAGGACACACCCCCAGCCAATCAGAGCACCAAAATCCCCCCATCCAATCAGAGCACAGCCAAGCTCCCACCCAATCAGTTCAAACCCCCACTAGCAGTTAAAAGGAAGAAACAGCTGCGATCACACATTGCTCCCAGAAGCATGAAGCTGAAGATGATGATACTTCGTCGAAACGTCGCCAAGACACTTCCGACAGACTCCCAACCCCCCTTAAATAATTTCTTTCCAACTTTCCATTAATTTAGAAAGGATGTAAAGGCTGCACTAGAAGTGAAAAGATGAAGAATGATCATGCAGCCTGGATTCTCTGGAGTATTTCCATCAAAATGAATTCTATGTAATATTTATTGTGATATCAAAACACAGCTAATAATGGTTTTTCGGCATAAATGTGAAACATGAAGAGAGAATGTATTCAGTGCAGGAAAATAGTTTTGTAATGACTAAAATGTGGAAAACCTGTCTGATATTTGATGCAGTTCTTAGGATTAGCAGGATGCCCTTGTAGTCTGCCCACCCCCACTTTTTTTTTTTTGCACCGAGGAAGGAACCTTGTCCTGTATTCATCCCAGCTATGGAGCAGGCCCTCTAACATTTTTGACCCCACTCTAAATTTTTAGAAAATTTGTAAAGATGCATTGCTTTTATTTGGCTTTCAAATGTTAATTTGATTTTAGTGTTTGTTAATAATTTTAAATTATATTTTTTACAATTTTATATTCAGTATGTGTCTATAATTTTGTTAATCACCTTGAAGGCTCTCCATAACAGAAATATTGGCTATAAATTGAATCTTACAAAAGACAAATATTGTTACATCTATAAATGACTGTTTTATAATGCATATTGGAACTACATGCTATTTGTCTGGTTCGTGAACTATGTTCCCCATAGGGTGTTAGTTTTTAGCTTGGTGTGATACGCAGATTGTCCCACTCATTTTTATAAACTTCGTATTTTTTGAAGTGGATGTTCTGAGATAAGCTAAAGACAAATTGAATTATGGCATAGCATTAACTACAGCTCCATTGATTACATGGTCTTTTTCATTTTTGCATCTCATGACATCTTCCTATTAATGTAAAGTAGGTAATAAATGAACACACACTGCTGAAATACGGATTATGAAAAGTGGACAATTGCAGAGTCATAAAAAATTAAATTATCTAAATTTAGCAAATAGATATTGTAGTGATAGATCTGCCTTTTTACCAGACAAGTACACAACAGTGCTTTAATAAGAGTATGCCTGTAAGCATAATTTATTTATTTATTTATTTATTTATCATATTTATATACCGCCCTATCTCCCTACGGACTCAGGGCGGTTTACAGGCAGTTAAAACACATATAAATACAGATTAAAACGACAATTAAAAAACTTATTCTAAAGCCCAAATCATTAAAACAGTATAAATAATAAAAAACCCCTTAAAACCAATTACTTTAAAAACCTAATCCAGTCCCGCGCAGATGAATAAGTATGTTTTAAGCTCGCGACGAAAGGTTCGGAGATCCGGAAGTTGACGTAGTCCTGGAGGGAGTTCGTTCCAGAGGGTGGGAGCCCCCACAGAGAAGGCCCTTCCCCTGGGTGTCGCCAGACGGCACTGCCTAGCTGACGGCACCCTGAGGAGTCCCTCTCTGTGAGAGCGCACGGGTCGGTGAGAGGTATTTGGTAGCAGTAGGCGGTCCCGTAAATAACCCGGCCCTATGCCATGGAGCGCTTTAAAGATTGTCACCAACACCTTGAAGCGCACCCGGAAGGCCACAGGTAGCCAGTGCAGTCTGCGCAGGAGAGGTGTCACACGGGAGCCACGAGGGGCTCCCTCTATCACCCATTATAATGGACATAACTCACTTTTTTCCATGACAAACTCTTATAATGGCTAGATTTTCTACCTTTTCTAACATTTTTTTACTTCTGGCTTTCAGCAAGTTTGGAAGAAATCATCATCACTATAGCTATTGTTGTCGGCATCATTCTGGTGCTCATGATTTGTTGCTGCTGTTATTGCTACTGCAGATGTCGCCGCCGTTCCGAAAGGTACCCATCCTTTCTGAATAGATTTTCTTGATTCCAACAAGCAAATTCAATGGGGGAAGCCAGATTTGCTTATTAACTTAATTCACTTAACACCTGTGGCAAAAGAGGTCATAAAATTGGGACCAAACTCACTTAACAACTGCCATGCTTAGCAGCTGAAATTTTGGCCTCAATTGTGGTTGTAAATTGAAGATTACCAATAACGACCCTATTTACATGCTAGAAAGAAAAAATCAAATGAAAAACATAATTAGGGAAAACTTGAATAAGGGAATAGCACCTTGAATAATTATCATCTTGAATTACCAAAGAAAATGCAACAAATATAATGAAATAATATTAGACCTGAGCTATTATACACACACAGAGGTCTCTCTTGGCAGCTGCCAGGCATTCCCTACCTGAATAATTTTTAGAGAGTGTATATGTAAAGCTCACATTACTCGCAATTAAGTGAAAAATTATAAAACTTTTAGCTAACATGATTTTTATTACCAAGGATATCCCTGGAGCCTTTCTGGACCTCACAGGAATTTTAGAAAATAAAATAATATATGGTTGTATCTGTACAACAACAAAAAATCTTAAAAATGTATAAATGGGACTTATGATTGCAGAAACTTACCACATTTGATTTATCTATGACTACGTTTTAAAGCTGTGAGTAATTTTATATTTGGCAGAGGCTGTATATTAGATATTGTTTGTAGCATTTTTTTCCTTTGTTCCAAATGCGTGCAAGATGACGCCTATTTATAAAGTAAATATGTTGTTACATGACACTGGGTAGTTTACAACAAGATTAAAAATTCACAACAATAACATTGTGCAAGAATATTAAAACTGATCATAGTATCAGAAATTAAGTCTTACTAGAATGTTGATAGCCATAATTATCCTAGAGAAGACAAATGTAATTTTTGCATTTAAAAAATCTATTATCATTTTTCAGAACTGAATATTTTTTTACAAAAAAATTTTTGTCTAATAAATCCACACATGTGTAATCTTTTTGGTAATGATATTAAACCTCGATACTTGATAGAGAGATTGTTTTTCAGGGCTTTTCGGTTTAGATTAAATAGACTGAATTTGATATCTCCTTGAATTTTGGGGCTGTAGGAGATAGAGTGCATATACAATGACAAGTTATCTCCTCACCCTATCAGTTAAGCTTATTTATTAATCAGTTTTTTAAAAACTTCCTGAATGGATCTCTCAAGATAGACTCTGTGGTAGCTCTTGGATTACAGCTAGTCCTTGACTTAAAATAGTTGATTTAGTGACTGTTAGAAGTTACAGTGGCACTGAAAAAAGTGACATGACCATTTCAGCATCCTGATAGTCACATGATCAAAATTCACATGGTTGGCAACTGACTCATATTTATACTGTAACTATTGCAGTGTCCTGTGTCATGTTATCACCTTTTGCCATCTCTGACAAGCAAACTCAATGGGAAAGTCAGATTCACTTAACAACGATATTACTAACTTAACAACTGCAGTGGTTCACTTAACAACTGTTGCAAGAAAGGTTGTAAAATGGGGTAAAACTCATTTAACAAATGTCTCCCTTAGCAGCAGAAATTTTGGACTCAATTGGGGTTATAAGTCGAGGACTGCCTGTACTCATTAAATTGTCCTTATATGGAGGTTGGCATTAAAGAAAAAACATGTAATATACAGATAGTTGTTGGTTGACAACTATTGTTCAGCAACTTTTTGATGCTGGAAAAATAGTGTTTATGACCAGGTCTCAAAGTTTTGGCCATCCCAGCATCCCAGTGTGAGCCCAATGTAGGCAATTGGCAACTGGTTAACACTTAAAATAGTTGCTGCATCTTTGTGATTGGCATTTGCAATCTCCTCTTCTGGCTCCTCAGAGTCAAAATCAATGGGCAGCCAGTTAGGAAGAGGCCATAAAGTAAGGTCACAGCACTCTCTTTCTAGCATGCACTTACACAGCACAGCAGGACCTCCCCACCTCCATATCCTGCATATACTCGACACAAACCTCCCACCTTGCTTAACTCTAGTACTCATTTGCCTGCCTGTTTGTAAACTACCAAAGCCTTGTGATTTCCTGCTGGCTTCCCCATTCACTTTCTGGGAAACTAGCAGAAGTTGCAAGTCATTCATGTGATATTGTAAACTTAACATACAATGTTATATATAAACCTGTTGAGAAAACTAGTCTTTAAACTACACTTGGATACCAATAAACCAAGTCAAATGTCCCGTAGATCATTTTTATTAAATATATACATTCATGGTATTTTTTGAATAATTTTTTAATTTCTTACATAACATGTCCACTGGATGTCAGTGTTCTTTCTTAAAATGGTCAAAGTACAATACTAGTAAATGAAATTTCCTGTTTTGTCTAACAAATCAAAAGTTAATAGTTAAGAAATATTTATTTTTTTATTGATCTTTTTTCATACTTGTTTTTCCATGTGAATTGAAATGTGAATGGCTTCTTAACAGAAAAATAAATTTGGTAATACTTGCATGATTTATTATTCTATTTGTCATGTTAAGTATCATGATAAATCAACCACTTTGATGCATGAAAGTATATTAGATGAGATTTATTTTTATATAAAACAAATCTCTTTAGTATTTTAGAGTACATTAAATCTGAATGATAAATTTAATTTAATTTAAGAATTGAATTAAAATTTTAGGATAAAGTGTGAATTTAGTAGTATTTGATAATGTGGGATTGAGATACATCCTAATCATAAATCAGTAAAGATATTACTTTTGATTAGTTTACAGTTTATAAAGGGGCATGCTTTGAGGCTGTAAAATTAAAAATAGGATAATTCCCTATTATAAGTTTGGTAATTTAATAATGTAATGCCACCTGAACATATAGATGTTTTGAAACGTTCATGAAAATCTTCTCATTTTCAGGAGAGCAACCAATGAAGAAGAAGAAACATTTATTGGTGATAGGGAAGAAAAACGACTGCAATACGCTCAACGGTAAGTTTGGAAAATTTTAACTGTAATACCACTCTCTTAGCAAATCAGCTACTGAAATATTATTAGGTTGCAGAAACAGAAAAGGATTCCTGATGCCTTTCACCCTGTCCTTAGTGAAAAGCTTTGAGCTTCAAAATAGTTTGTTGGCTTGTCACAAGCAAAGATCCAAGTTTATTGCTGGTCACAAGTGGAAGGGTGGCAGGAAATAAATTACAACAATCTGGACTATTCATGTGTTGAAATTCTGCCAGTATCCTTGCCATAGTGCTGCTTCTTTTTGTAGGTAGTCCTTGAGTTCGAACCAATTATTTAACAAGCTATTAAAGTGACCATGAAAAGTTACTTTGACAGTTGTTACAGAGTCCCTATAGTCATGTATCAAAATTTGGGCCCTTGGCAACCAGCATATATTTATGTCACATGATCACTATTTTCAACCAGCAAAGTCAATAGAATAGCCAGATTTTGCTTAGTGACTACATAATTTGCTTAACTAACACAGTGATTTGCTTAATGAGCGTATTGCTTAGCAACAGAAATTCTGGTCCCAATTTTGGTCATAAGTCAAAAACTACTAACTGTATTCTGCTGGAATTCAGTTCTTCACAGCAAAGTAAGGATAAATAATGATACTTTTTAATGTGTATGCATTGCAGAGATCTGCACTGAGTGGACAGTGGCCTAGAGGTGTAGTTCTCGCCTTATAATCAGGAGGCTATGAGTTCAAACCTAGGTAGAGACAGATATTTCTCTCTCTGGGCGCATTGAGAATATATCTGCTGAAAAGAAATTCCGCATTGACAACAAGAAGAGCATCTGGCCAGTAAATGTTCAGCTCCATTCAACTGCCCAGACTCCACCCAGCAAGGGATTATGGGGTCATTAAAAGAGCATGATTGCAGAGATCTGAATTGGTTGACTAGGATTGATCAGGTGCACAACAAAAACTCTAGTTTGTTTGTTTGTTTATTTACTACTTTTCATATTTTTTTGCCATCCCATCTCCCTCTCAAATAGTCAGTGTCTGGCTGTTTACAGGGTACCTTTTCTGTTGCAGCCATTCCTAATCTGCAAGAGAGGTCTTTTTGAAGAAGCCCAATTGTTAGTCTGGAGTGAAGGAGAAACCTGTTCTATTGCTTGTGGGCTATGGACCAAACTCCCTTGGAAGTTAAATATTGCTTCCTTCTTTTTACATATAGAAAAATCTTAAAGGCATAGCTCTTTCGTTAAGCTTTTAATTATTAATTGACTGTGTTAACAATTTTAGTTTTTAAACTAAGAGTTTTTTAAAATTTTGGTAGCCACTGAAAATAGAAATCCAATATATAAATCAAATAAATATATTCTTAAAATAATGTCTTGTCTAGAGGCTTCCATAATGTACAGTTTTTAAAAACGTACGTATGTAAGAATCACAGGCAAATATACATAAAGTCTAATGAAATATAATTCATTTTTAGACAAAGTTGCAGAAATGTTTTGTGGCTTTTCAGAACAGGAGCCTTTGTCTCCTTGACAAATATCTAAAATGATAGAGACCTTCACCTGAAGGCTACATGGGAACTCTATTAATTTCATTTTTCCAAGAGACTGTTAAAACAACATATAAAATGCCTATTTATGCAGGAATTAAAAAAGCTTACTGCACCTAATCAAAGAAGGGACAAGCTTAGGGTTATTCCAGATCAAGTGAGGCTCATTAGGATGTAAATAGAAAGAAGAAGAAAAAATTGAGAAACCATGTATTTTTGGAGCTAAAAATGAATAAAAATTCCAGAGGCAATAACACCTTGTTGTTTCTTACGATATATTTCCACTACTAATCATGTATAGGGTATCCTGTGACATATTTCTTTCTGAGATGAAGCCCTAATGAATTGCTCCCTTAATTCAGCATCTTACCTTCTTTTTTTAACTTTACTGCTGCAATAGATGGAGAAGAGAGATCCAAGAAGTATGAGTGTGTGTGTGTGTGTGTGTGTGTAAATTAAACATTTACTTTCTTTATTTTGAAATTGTTTGATAACCAGTACTTTAAATTTTATCTGAATGCCCATTGGTAGCCAAACAGCTGACATAGCAATGGTGTCACATAAGGTACCAAGAAATGCTTATGACTGTTTGGCTGCTGCGATCTGGATAAGCTGGAAGCTTCCAAATGAGCTTCAAGGGCAGCCACATGTAAACTGTGTTGCAGTAATCTAGGCAATAGGTAAATTAGTTTACAGGCAGTCCTTAAATTATGACTACAATTCAATCCAAAATTTCTGCTTCTCAGTGAATTTTGACTCATTTAACAACCTTTCTTGTCACAGTTGTTAAGCAAAACTTTCATTTTAGAAGCCATTAAATATGCTAAAATTTAAAAAGGTTGGCTGGTACTCATAACACATTTGTTAAGTGTGCTCAGTTATTGGAAATCAATACAGATAAAATTTGGAATAATTGATATTGAATTTATGGATAAAAATGACAGTAGATATAATCCGTTTTCTATGATTTTAATAGCTATACAGAATTTTATTAGTTAGCGCTGGTTTGTCATTTTTATTTTATAAACATTATCTTAAATATTTGTTACATTCTCTAATGTTAATAACCTTTGCAGGAGACATGAAAGAAAAGTAAAATACGATGAGCTACGCAGAAAATATGGTATGTATAATATAATTTCCATCCGAAGTTTTTTATCTCAACAGTGTTTACAAGCATGATGTGTAAATTCTGTTTAGCAAAAGAAAATGGCTGATTACTGAAACCTCTTATTCAATTTGTTCCTATATCATTAAGTGTTTTGCAGCACAATTTGTGAAATTGTGAGATTAAGCAGTTTTCCTGCATTATTAGACATTCTCCGTGTAAAGTGATGGGCAGGTTTAACCAATATTCTTCATACATGTTATTCAATGCCTGAATACAGTTTTTTAGTCCATATAAGTGTTGGGATTAAATGTTTGTCTTTGGCATAACATTAATCCAATATAGTACATTCAAAATGTTGGCTGCATTCACATATCACACATAATTAATATATATTATCAGAGTTAATGTGTAATTAGTTTTAGGACAATGAAACACAATTTGAAAAAAATATTGATGTATTTGTACGTTTTCACTAGTAAGCACCATACCAGGGATTAATATAAAGCCATGCTTAGCATTCAAAAATTCCAATTCTGTCTTGTTCAGTTATTTTTTTAAAAAACGAAGTGCAACTTTATGGGAGTTTTGAATACAATATTGACCTATATATGGCATTTTTAACACCGAAAGATTGGTTAGCTATTTTAATGCTTCAGGCCTATTGAATTGTGACTGTGTCATTGCTTGGTATGGAAAAAAAGAAAATAGAAATAAAGAAATAAATATTATTGAGTCATCAGTGGCATATATGACCCAGCTATAAGCATAAGGAACAGTTTACCATAAAATTAAAATAAGCAACTTGTGTTTCACCTGGATATAAGGAGGAATAAAATAAGCAGTAGATTAAGTTGCTTTATTTTGAAAAAAGGAATTCTGTCTCATATTTATGCATGAATGCATAATAGAGGGGAAATAATTTGCTAACACATTTCTAAATTAAGATGACTGCAGACTGTTTTGTTAGGGGAAAAATCATCCCCCCTTCCCTCCCCTTTAACTTTTCTTTCTCCATTTAAATGGTAATTATACATTGATAATGCATTCCATGTGTCCCTCACTCTAGCTGTGGTCCTTTGGGGGGGGGGGGGAATGCAGCAGCACTTCGAAAGTGGACTGTTCCACATGAGTGGTTTCTTTGTGCAAGGATTTGTCCTTTTTTCCCTATATATTCTTGAATGAATATACATTGCCCAAATTCATCTTTCATTGCTAAATGAAGCTAAGAATTAATTTTTTAAGAAATTATATATTTGTATTCTTGTACATTCTAGAAGAAAAATGCAATGTTTTCCATAATTGTCTTTAGACTGAAAAACTTGTTACAAAATAGAGTAAGCATCGATAGAAGGGAATGGAATATTAGTGGCTCAGGGTTGATCTATAAGGTCCCTGGTACTCTGTGAGTTTTCTTGCAAGTATTTCATTACCAAACTAGGTAATATCATCAGTACAACAACCAAAGTCAAAAAGTACCAACGTCCCATATGTTATTGATGGACTACAGTTCTGTTTTTACTCTCAAAAGCTACAATTTTCTGAGTATTGTAGGAGTCAACGAGTGTTGGGTTGCTACCGGTTTGCTCCGGATCGGGTGAACTGGTAGCGGCAGGAGCATCCGCCCGGACATGCGCACGGTAAACCAGTAGCAAACTAAATTGAAACCCATTATTGAAGTCAACAATCCCAAAACATTTTGATGAGCCAGAATAGGACTAGATTCAGAGAAAACACTAGTACAGGTGGTCCTTGTATTATGATTGCAACTGGGATTTGAATTTTCATCACTAAACAATAGTCATATAGCACAATAATATGCAGTCACATTGCTTAATGATGGCAATCCCTGCATCCACTGCCATTGCTAAATGAGGATCATGGGTCATTGGGTGAGCATTTCCTTCCTGCCAGGTTACAACAACAAAAGACAATGGGAAAGCCCGCAGGAAGTCTCAGGTGAATTTGAAGTAGGCTGGGAGGCAGGTAAGTGGCTGCTGTTGAGGGTGCACAAGTGGTGAGGGCGGTATGGCACAAACTCAACAAGGCTTGGTAACAGTCCAAAAGTGGCTGGAAAGGTTGCACAATTAGCTGTGGAGGCACGGTGTGAGGTTCAGGAGGGAGCATAAAGGTGTACAGATGGGACATGGTGGATGGCACAAGGGCTTTGAAAGGGGTACATGGGTGGGAGAAACTTATCCAAATAAATTGTCCTTCTCTGCTAGCTTCCCCATTGACTTTACTGAGTCCTTCGGGAGAAGGGCGGTATACAAATTTAAATATAAATAAAATATAAATAAACTTATGGGAAGCCAGCAAGAAAGATGGCAAATCGCAGTCACATGACTACAGGATACTGAAACCATTGAAAGTGCAAGCCTGTTGCATATATTGTGATCATTTGACTACGGGGTGCTAGGATGGCCAGAACTTCAAAGAACATTGATAAGCACCAGTAATCCAGCGTAATTGTAACTTTAAGCAGTCATGAACAAGGGATTGTTAAGCAAGTAACTGCCAGTGCATTAGGTATTTCCCATTTCCTATTATTATCTCCCCTGGAAATGGTTTGGAAACACACACTGTAATGACATAACACAAGTTGAAGGAGACATTATTATAATGGGCCAGACAAAATTGACGTGAGCTTGTTGTTTTTAATAGCAACCTCATATTTGTAGAGATTCCCCTTAATCATTAATGCTGCTTCTTCTGTGAAAGTTTTCCCTTTCTAGGGTTGCTTATAGTTGTAAGCATTATATCATGATTGTAATTTACAGTCTTGTATATTAATTTTTTTTTAATTATGCAGTTTATATGAATAGGGTATATTTGGTATTATACATGTGTGTTTGCACTGGCATACGTGAACATTAGAATGAAGTTTACTGCATGGATATTCACTACAACTATCTCTGCAACTTACTGATTAAAATCTGGCTACTCTAATCACCCCATCTTGGCCCCCTATATATTGTGTTCTATAAATCTTGTTCGTCCTTGACATTAAAGATAGGACTTTCTAGTACAAGATAAGCGCTCCATAAATGCTCTTCCTGCATTGTCTTATGATTGCCCTTTAAACTATATTGATATTGCCATTGTTCTGCTTATCCTTCAATGCCCATAAATTGTTATGTAAGCACCATATGCCAATCTCAATTGCTCATTTAACTGGTGAGCAATCTAGTTAGTATATACACAGGAAGACTTCTTTCTGTCTAGGGAGCACTCTGCCTTGATTAAAATTTTTGATGGATGATGAATGACTTGCGCTTTGGATTAACTTGAAGGATAGTTTGAAGGCTTCTAGACTTTAATTGGCTATTAGGATTTAGCATTTTTTACAGTTTAATGCACAGATGTCCATTTTTTTTATTCCAGGGATCTTGAGCTAAACTATACTTAGTAGGAACTAAAAATCTGTCTATGAAAATATCCTGTGAGGTGCTAGGCATATTTCTAGTAGTTCTATTTTTCTAGTCAAATTAATCTTATATATTATGACAGAATCCTTTAAGTGAGATAAATTTGTGCTGTACAAATCAGTATGTCTCTGTTTCTGGGCATTAGTTAATTATGGTAAGCTCATTTCTATTTCATTTATTTTTGTCTTCAATTTATAAGCTTCATAAGTAACGCAATGTACAACATCATGAAATAAAACAAGGGAATAAACATAAAAGTCAAAAACATAATATTATATTGGGGATAGAGATGGTAACAGCTAAGGAATAAAATCCTGATTTTAGCTCAGGATCCCAAATCATTTGTTCAAGAGCCAATATAAAGAATCTCAGTGAAGGACTTTCCTAAACAACAATATCAGGTTAGGACTGTGTAGACTTCCGGAGATAGGATACTATGCAATAGGGCAAATACGATCACGGAAAAGCATATCTCCAAACCCCCATGAGATTAGTGTTTAATGATGGTATGGAGCAGGCCACATTATTAGATCTAATACAGTAGAGCGAACAGACATAGCACGAGAAGCTATGAGACCCACAGATAAGTAGGCGCTAAGCTGTAAAAGGCTTCATAGATAGTGATCAGCACCTTGAATTTTTGCCTAGAAGCCTGTTGACAATTAGTATAGCTGAACCAAAGTGCACTCAGAACCACTTATTCTGATGCATTCTGGACCAAGCGTAGCTTATAAATGGTTTTCAAAAGCAGCCCTGCACATAAGTGCATTGCAAAAGTTCAACCATAAAGCATAAGTGACCAGCAAGAGGACCTTCCAGTCTGCAAAAGATGCACATTTGATGCACAAAATGGATCTACAGAAAAAACCCTTCTGACTAGAGCTGCTAATTGTTCTTGAGCAAGAGTCATGTCTAGGGGAAGACCCAACTATACAGCAGCAGTTGCAGCAGTTCTATCTGGGGAACTGCAATTCCCAGAAACTTGGATAGTTTCTGGAAATGGGGGACCCTTGAATTTTCAGTCTCATAGTCTAGCTAAGGTTGAGCCCAAGCTTGTTTTTCTCCTTTCAGTCATTAACAAGAATGCATTGAGACAGGATTTTCATAGTATCTCATAGTTATCCTGGCTTCAAGATGATGAAATATCCTCTGCACATGGATGAAACCTGACTCAGTGCTTGCAGTTGTAGAAATAATATATGAGGAGAGCATCAAGCTACAAGAAGCCCTACAAACAAAGGGTCTTGGGATTGATTTCTTCCTCCACCATTTGGAAATGACCTGGAGAAAGGAGTAGTTCCACAGCAAGACAGTATTGCCTCATCCAGTTATAAAGATGAGCCAGAAGAATGCCATATTATCAGAAGTCACACACAGATCAACCAAAAATTGGAGAGTTAAACTTCTTTATCTCAGTTCTAAGAGGGGTTGTCAACAAGCATTTTGTTTGCAGTTATGACCAAAAATCCCCCTTGTTTTGTATTCATACAGAAATTGGGATGTTCTATTCTTAATAATTATTAGCCACCATGTTCAGCAAATGAGAATTCCTTATCTCTACCTTAATACTTTCTTGTAATTTTATTTTTTAGGTCTGCTCCAGGATTCTGACCATCCCTATAGTAGATATGAAAACGAATGAAAAAATAGTACTACTGCCTTAAAATGAAATGTTGATGTTTTCATTGCACCAAATTTGTACATAAATATTTAGTAGAACTTAATTTTTATTTTGCTTTTTTTCCTCCTCTTTTTGGAAACAACAGTATTATATTTGCATATAATGATTGTAGTATAAAATGCCTCAGTTTCTTTTTCCCCATAGAAAAAAAAAACCTAGAGGAATGCAAGTTTGAAGTAAAGAGTTTATTTTTTCTTGAACATCACAGACTTGCGGGGCGGGGGAGGGGGAACAGTACTGTCATCTTTTCTATGCTGCTAAATAAAGAGGCTCTTTAAATCTGTATCAAGTAGGTGTTGGCAAATATTTGACACTGCAGAGGTGAGGTATCACATAATCATAGCTTACATCACCTTTATGTTAATAGAATACAAAGGATGCAAATGAAAGAAACTTGCTGGCTAGCCAGGACCTTCAGCACCATCAGATTCTTCAATATGGCCTCTTATTCACTGCAGCCTGCCATAGTGTCTCAGCTCAAATTCTTGAAATTGGCTTTTTCCAGTATTTAAACATCCTGATTGCAATGGGTTATATTGTCCCTGATCCTTTGTACTTAAGGAGAGACCACCTAAATGAACACCTGACTTTAAAAAATAAAATTTAAGAAGATAGTAAACATCTGCAGTATTATATCAAAAATCTGCTGGCCGTTTAGGCATGTGTTAACAGCTTTCCATTTTGATCTCTGTATATTCGTAGATTGTGTTGAAAAGTCTTGTTCTTGATTCATTCCTAAGCAATTACCTATCTACTTTTTTCTAATAATGTACAAGAACTACTGTATCTACTTGGTTTTTTCTAATGCACAAATGTTTTGTATATATTTCTGTCTGTATATAATCATTCCTAACATCTATCAAAGCAGATATTCCCAATATATTATTACTGTATAATTAAAATAGAACCATTAAATGGTTCACTGCGCTGTGCTTCAGACTTGAAGAGAAGAAAATGCTTTGAAGCTCAATGGATGTTCCTCCTCCTTCAGTCCAACAATGTATTTAGTGTGGATCAGTTAAATAACCTTCGCAGCTGTACCAGGATCCCAGGCTCTTCGATTTAGCAATAGTTAAGTTGGTACGGACATATGCATCCAATATACACTCAAAAGTACATTTTTCTTTTTACATCTGAAGCACAGCATAGCTGCTTTATTTAGATATTCATAGTTAACACTGTTTTTCTTCTTAAGCAGGGAAGAAAAATGATCTAATAAAGACTGAAATTGCTTCATAGTGAACATTGCATAACAATTTGAAAATGGTGGGAAACAGGGTGGCTTCAGTAGAATACTTTCTTTTTCAGAAGAACATGCTGTAACATTTTATTGTGGGTAGCATTCCTCCTCTGTATTTAACAAACCTTTGTCATGTCATTATGCAGCTGAAGTTCCCTAAACAAAACTGAAAACTTATATTCATTAAGAAGATGTGATTTTCAGGAATAGCTCACCACAGTTTTCCCATATCAAATTTGCTTTGCAGAGTTGATGGCCTTTCAGAAATAGTGTGAAAAGGGACATGTTGAGCCAAAGGAAGAACAGCCTTGTTCTGTTAATCGAAGTTTTTGCCCAATCAAATACAATGTAAGCCCACCAGTGAGACTTAACAGATCAATTGTGTATTTCCATCTGGATGCAACATCTACAGCAATAGACATTTACTACTTTGTAAACTTTTTTTTAAAAAAAGTTCAAGTAGAGAGATATCTACCAAAATTGTTTGTAAAGCCATTTGAAATAATGTGGCCGGTTTATCTTTCACCTTATTTAAACCAGATTCGTGATTTTTGAGAATTTACAGCTTTGGATACTATTTCTGTAGTGAGTTCTCACTGGAGATATCTTGTGAAGGTGGAAGCTGCATGTGTTATGGAAATATATTTTTTTATTTGACCTGAACAGTTAATTGGACTGCTAGCAACATCTCTTAGGAATCTGATGGGTAAACATTTGAGCTTATTTTGTGAATGATTAATGTGAAAATATAATTGCACCTTCTGCTTTTGATTGCCATGTTAGCCTTGCTGTTTAGTATCCCCCTTTTCTCTGGACAACCATCTATATAGATTATCTCAGGATAATTTGTGAATCCACCAAGGATGATAGATCATGGACATTTTGCCTCAATAACTTTAGAAGGCTTCAAGATATGTAAAGTTTAGGCTTTTGTACCTAGATGTGATATGTGTACAACTAGAAGATATGTTTCTGTGTTTCCTAATTCAGATGAAAATTGCATTAATTAAAAAAAATCACTTTGTAATTTAATATTTTCATGTTTTACTTCGTTTAATTTTGTATTTTGTTATGTTTGCAAATGTGGATTATCACTATAATAAACAAATTAAGGATATGGTTCTGCCTACGTTCAGAGAATGCCTAGATGAAGAAAATGGGGTATTTGGGAAAAGAACACAAATATACAGGTAGTCCTTGACCCAGTTAATAACCATTTCAAATTATGACAAAATGGGTGTTTTACAGCCCACAAAACATATCTGGTAGTCATAAAACATTGCAACAATCCTCCCATGGTCACATGACTGGCTTGGCAAGTGGCTTGCCATTATCATGGCTTGCAGCCTCCCATGATTTGCCACATTTTAGGCAGTTTTGGCAACAACACCCATTTGGAAGAATGAGTCCACACTAACGACAGTGGCATTTGTTTAAGAACTGGATTTACAGAGGAAAAACAGCTTATATATTATCAAGCAATGAGAATACTATGTGTTTCAAGTTGTTACATAAGCTAATGTTGCCTGGGGGAAGATGGAAATGTTGAGTTTCCAAGTCAGACAAAAATAGCATGTGTGATTTGGTTAAGGGCATAGTTTTGTCTCTAATTTATCAACTGGGTTACAGCAGCTAAGATTAATACATTGCAAAGATGGGGAAATGGCTTAGATTTTCTTACATTTGTTTCAGAGTCTACATGTATAAGACAAACTAACAATTAGCTATGTAATATTGTCTTATTCTTTATATCTGATTCTTGCTAAGCTGCACAGGGAAATAGTCACATCTATTCTTGCAGACATTAAAAATTGTTCAGTACTATCTTCTAAGTACTCCCTTCTGAACATGAACAAAATGGTGATTTATAAGAATTAGCTTCGTAACTTAGACCTGTATACTTAGTTGCAATTGGTGTTTTTTTTTAAAAACATATTTTTCAAATCACAGTTGCCTGTGCCAGGCTCCCTAGAATTGAGACAGGAAGCTTAAGAGCACTAATGACCAAAGGCAGCTATTTCCTGTAGCTTGTGCCAATGTATAAACAGCCTTTTGAGAAGCCTTTTCCAAGTTGGTTTTCTAAGAAGATGCTTGCTTTCTTGATCACTCCATTCCTAGTGACTGCCTGGAAAAATCTGCAGTTTTCTTGACAGCATTTTGGAAGTGACTTGCCCCTACCTGCTTCCTAGGGCTGCAAAAAGTTAGTGATACAGGGTCACCATCTGACTCCATGTCTACCACAGGACTGGATTTCATAGCCACCCTCCCCCCCCCTACTTTTCTAGCCTTGTACTTTAACCACTGTGCCAAAGTGGCTCTTGGGATGTTGAAAATTTACATAACTAATTCCCAGCATAACTTTCACAGGCATCTGGAAGGTGAGATATTAAGAAATGCTGTAGTAGGAGCTCCTAAACATGTTATTTCACAAGAAATATTTTTGCTTGCATCTCATTATAGGGATAAAAAAAATCTGGGAAGCAATTGCTAGTCAAGAGTCCAACTCAATATGCCAGTTTCCTATTTTCACATATCCCTTTTGGTGATAATATTGAAACATCTACGGTCCTTGACTTACAACCATTCATTCTAGTGACTATTCAAAGTTATGATGGTAATGAATGAAGGGACTTATAACCTGTACCCATGTTATGGCCACTGCAGCATCCCCTCCTACAGTCAAGAGTTTGCAATCTGGGCATTTGGCAACCTGTTCATACTTACGACCTCTCAATTTCAGAAGCCTCTTGGCTTTGCAGCTGAAAATCCAAGTAGTTCTGGGGCTTTTGTACAATCTCTGACTTTCCCACACAGTTTCTTGCTTCCTCCCACACCAGCAGTGGGGGCTTGCAACTTCCTGATGCTTTTCCACTGACTTCTTTGTGGGAGGCCAGCAGGAAGTTGTCTCATCTAACAACTAGGGCATTCACTTAGTGATAGCAACTGAGACTATCTGGATTGCCATTGCTAAGCAAAGAATTTTAACCTTATCACGTAGCAATAAAAATTCTGGTCCCAATTGGGATTGTAAATTGAGGACCCCAAGTTATCAATCATCTTATTTACAGCAAGGGTGACCTGAGAAATCCATAAAACATACAGAATGAAAGGAAAACAATCAGTTTCAATGAGAAAAATTGATTACAAATAAAAGCATTTTTAAAGAGCAATGCCAGAGGTTGGCTTAACATATTGTAGCAACCGGTTCGCCCAGCACTGGAAATATGAGCACATGCGACATCACAAAACACGGCAATTTGCTCAAATGCACCATCTGCACATGCAGGCAGCCTCAAAAACAGTTATATAGGATGGGATTGCGCCCGGGTGGAGGGGGTCGGGGTCACACTACCGGCTCACCTGAACTGGTCTGAACTGGCTGAATACCACCTCAACATCGCGGCCTCATTTATGAACATTGAAGGTCATTTATCATTTGAGAGAAACTTTTTAGAATGAGAGTTCACTTGTTTTAGCAACAACTAGAACAAAGAGAAAGAGGCAGGCTTAAAGTTAAATGTCTCATGGTTTCCCAAATGACTTAGTATTTTTCCAGAGTTCTAACTTTCTTCTCATTTTAGTATTCATTTTAGTATTTTTATCTTTCTTGTTTTGTCCCTTTATAATATGGCCATTATGTTTGCTTTCCC
This sequence comes from Ahaetulla prasina, assembly GCF_028640845.1. NCBI lineage: Eukaryota > Metazoa > Chordata > Lepidosauria > Squamata > Colubridae > Ahaetulla > Ahaetulla prasina. The sequence continues at coordinate 124,050,308 of NC_080542.1, forward strand.
AAAAACATATCAGTCTTCATTTTTAACCAAACTTGGGGAGCATGTTTATAAACAGTCAACCATGTTGTCTTCTGTGATCACAGCTTCTGATTCTAATCAAAATGATAGGCAGTGTCTCTTCTCCAACTGCTACACCTACCTGATACCTTTTGTCCAAACTTTGACAAATTTATAGATACCTAGTGCATTCAAATAAATCTGCAGCTCATTCAGTGCTTAGTTCAGCTTTTGCAGATTTAAACTATATCTCTGTTGTAGACAATCCATGGATGCTATAATGTGAAATCATTATGCCCATGATCTAATAAGGATAAGTTCACCTATGCATACCAGTATTCTATAAAACATAAAAGCAAGCATAGTTCATTATATAGTCCTTTCGTACTCTTGTCTTATTGTTTCAAGCTTCTGATACCACTCTGAAGGCCTTCTCTTTAGGATAATAATCACTTAGATATGTAGTGATAATATATTGATGTTACATTTTTAGTGTGACACTGACTAGTTGAGCTAAGAATTTTAATGAACTTAACTGAAAACTGAGAGCTAACTTGCTCTTTTCTTTGGACTAATCATTTGATTGCCCTGTTTGACCCGATCAGCCACTTAACTTGATCAACTTTTGTTTTCTTTCAGCACCACACCATCACACACATCCATAGGTCACCAATCTGAAATTATTGAAGAAGGAATTTCCTGATGGCTTTCATGAGATCATGAAACATAGGGGTAACACAAAGAACTACAAAAGTGTGAAATGTTTTGAGATCTCCATATCTCACTATCAGCAAAATATTATAGCAATGGCCTTGTTTATATAACCACAGTGAGCTACCAACCTAGTTTAACAAAGATTTTTCAGGCAGAGCCCAATTACATTAATAGGTCAAGAAATGCTGTTTTAGGGAATACCAAATCCTCATCCACTGTCTCTAGTTCATCTTACACCAGGAATATATGGAGAAAACTTCACTACTTCATTGGCTACAACTCCACTAGCCTTGCAGTCACTGGTCCTTTTCTAGAAATGTATGCAACTGGTTATGAAGAAGAGGGCACTGCATTGTGGGTGTAAATGATTGACCTAGTCATATAGGATTAAACAAAGTCTGCTCAGTTGTTTACAGAAGAACAGAATACCTCTTCCCTGAAACCGATTGACTGCAGCAATCATGCAGCACCTACTGTAGCCTCCCAGATCAATGGGGGAATTGGATAGGAAAGATACATTTCTACATTTTGCATAATCATGACCATTTTCAGAATTTTCCTTGTGAATGTAAATTAAGTTTTAAGAAAGATGCAACTGTACTTCTATTGAGATAAATGTATTTTCTTTTTGTAGAGAGCTATGTTCTGTTTCCCAAATCATGTGTTTTAGTTAATATCAAACTAGGTGTCTTTCTTTCTCTGTAATGATTTGTTTTTCCAATGATGTAGTGCCACAAAACTAAAAACTCTTCAATCTTTTAAGCAGAAGATGACATTTTGCCAGAAAGCAAAGTGTTATCTGCCTGAATATCGTAAGAATCACATGGAAATGTAGTGAGCTGCAAGAAACTGTTAAGAGTTGCATCTTTAGAGAAAGGCAGATCTGCTGCCTCTATTTATAGCTCCAGAGAGCTCTTAGATCCATAATTCTGCAAGGATTTAGCCAAGACAAATGCTAACTTTTTCTAGAATGACACTATTGCTTCAAGAACCAATGCTGAGATCACTGGAGACTACAGGTAATGACTCTTAATGTGGTGACAGCTGAACGATGTGGTCATAAAGCAAAATATAATGATGCCACCAATTTATGATGGCAGTTCCAATTGTGGTTATTCATCAGATCATGTAATTAGGTGTAATGTTACATGACTGCAACTTGGGACTTCCTGCTGGATTCCCCGTTGACTGCTTAACATTGAAGAAGTAGTGATCATGGGACACTGTGACCATCATAACTATAGGCTGCAGTGGTTACAATTTGAGACCAGCTACAAGTCTTTTCATTCAGTCTCTGTATAACTTTGAATGATCACTGAACAAATGGTCACTAAGTGAAGTTTACCTTTAATTGATAACTTGCCTCTCTTGTACTCCCCAAATGATTTTGATGCTTTTATTGCCTTATTATGGAAGAGTCACTTACCAATCTGTGTGATTTTAATAAGAAGAGAGGCAGCACTTCCTTTCAAATAATAAAATTTGTCATCTCAGAATCCAATTGGGAGCAAATAGATCAAAACCAACCAAGTATGATTTATTATTTATTTATTACATTGTCATACAGTTTTTTTAAAAGGTCTTCGGTTAAGCATACAAATTTTATGCCTAGATGCTTCCCCCAACTTCTTTTTGCTACCTGATCAGGCAGGATAGGCTAAGTGGCAGTCATTCATTTATTTTATTTATTTTATTTATTTATTTTGTCACAACAATATATGCAAGTATCATACAAAAAGATTATATAGTATATAAACATATATATGAGTAAATATTAGGAGATATAAGCATGCATATATATATATATATATATATATATATATATATATATATATATATATATATATATATATATATATATATATATATGAAGAAGAAAAGAAAAACAATAGGACAGGAACGGTAAGCACGTTTGTGCGCTTATGCACGCCCCTTATGGTCCTCTTAGGAATGGGGTGAGGTCAATAGTAGAAAGTTTTTGGATAAAGCTTTTAGGATTATGGGAAGAGACCACATAGTCAGGTAAAGTATTCCAAACACTAATGATTCTGTTACAGAAGTCATATTTTCTGCAATCTAGATTAAAGCGATTAACATTAAGTTTAAATCTGTTGGTTGCTCTTGTATTATTGCAATTAAAGCTGAAGTAGTCTTTAACAGGAAGGACATTACAATAGATGATTCTATGAGTTAAACTTAGGTCTTGTCGAAGGCGACAGAGTTCCAAGTTTTCTAAGTCTAGGATTTCAAGTCTAGTGGGATAAGATATTTTGTTGTTTACAGAGGAATGGAGAACTCTTCTTGTAAAATATTTCTGGACACGTTCAATTGTATTGATGTCAGAGATATGGTGAGGGTTCCAAACAGACGAGCTGTATTCTAGAATTGGTCTAGCAAATGTTTTATATGCTCTGGTTACTAGTGTAGTGTTTTTGGAAAAGAAGCTACGCAAGATTAGGTTTACAACTCTTAGAGCCTTTTTTGCTATGTAGTCGCAGTGGGCTTTGGCACTTAGATCATTTGACATGAAAACTCCAAGGTCTTTAACGGGGTGGGGGTCATCTGTAAGGTAATATCCATCAAGTATGTACTTAGTGTTTGGATTCTTTTTTCCTATATATAAGACTGAGCATTTGCTGGTTGAGATTTGGAGTTGCCAAGTTTTAGACCAAGCGGTTAGATGATCAAGGTCATCCAAGGTAACTCTGTGACCTGCCTTGTGAAAAACAGAGCAAGCAGGGTCACCCTCCCCAGGCCATTGCTACACTGCACTGGCCACAGAAAATCAGGTGCTCCACAAGAAATGTAAGAGGTAGCAGAATAAATCTGGAGAATTCAAAGTGCAGCTTATTTATTTCACCTGTTGCCTGCCATAGTTCAGAAGGTATCATGGCAAGTTCTATAATAAAACCAAATAAAAATAAATGATGAATTGTTTAAAAGACATACAGTTCAAAACAAACAATTAACAGAAATTTAAAGGACAAAAGATCTAGGACACAAAAGTATTTTGAGATATTAGTCCTTTTTGGAGGAATTTAATTTCTATAAAGATTTATACCATTTTTAATGTGTTGATTTTATGTTAAGAGGGTAAGATGAAAAGATAATTTAGGAGTTAATCTTTAAATCTGCAATGTTTAATTTGTTTAGTAGACCATGTTTTAAACAGGAATAATTTTGTTTCCCTCATTTTATTATTTTGTAAGTGCTTTTACCCATTCTCAGCTCTCAGAATGGAGTGGTTAATCACACAAATGCAATGTCTTCTTTTTCTGGCATATGAATGATATGGAAATTCTGTAAACATGCTCATGTTGTAGCTTAATGTTTTTTAGCAGACATATTAGATCAAACTGAAATTTAATTTAAGCTGAATTACACATATGTATATACTACTAGGGTTATTTATTAGACTTCAGCTGTGGGGATTCTGCAGAAAAAAATATTTGCAGAAAAACCTAATGCGAATACATGATTGCATTAAAGGACACTATCTATAAAGAAAATTTCCTGCCTAAATCTTATTGAAATTCATAAGAAGCTGGACAATATCCTGGTTCTCATGCATGTCTCTAGCATTTCAACAGAAATCACACACTAGATTTTTCCCAATGGATGTGGCCAAAGTGAAATCTACATTTTAAAAAACGCAAAACAAATCTAAATGTAAAAATTATGGTGCCTTTTTTCTTATTTAGATCCTATATTCCTTTTCACAATTTCAATCATACTAAAAGAAAATGCTTGAATGGATTCACAAACTAACATAACAATCTTTGACTGATATGGAAACTCAAGTTCCTCCAGATATTGTTGCACTTCCATTTTTAATAACCATGGTTAAGTATGACTAACGACTAAAGTTTCTAAAAGGCAATAATGCTTTATTTCCACTTCTGAAATAAATATAGAAGTTAATAGAGAATTTCTTAAAAAACATTACATTTGGTATTTTTTAATATTAGCCACTAGTGGTCATGATGGATTCATTTGCCATTCCTAGAGGTCATGCTAAAGAACAACCAGCATGAAATTATGTATCTAGAATAATTAGTATTTCTCTGAGTTTCCTTAAAGCAGTGGCCCCCAGCCTTTGTAGCTTGGTAGGCTAGCAGAAAGAGGAAAAGGGAAACCAGGCTGTTGTGAGCAAGTTGAGCTGTGTGCCTGGGTGTGCACACTGTGGACTGCCGCTCACACATTAAGCTGTGTGCACATGCATACACGCCAGCCCACCACTTGTACAGCCTGGTTCCAAATAGGCTCAGCCTGGTAGTAGGCCAGTATGTTGGGGACCCCTGCCTTAAAGTATATAGTCCAGCCACAGAGTAGAAAAAGAGAGGTAGTGTAGTTGTTAAATGTAGATTGAGGAGATGGGTTTGATAAATTTATTTATTTTATTTATTTATTTTGTCACAACAATATATGTAGGGCCTCTGTGGCTCAGACTGGTAAGACAGTCTGTTATTAACAGCAGCTGCTTGTAATTACTGCAGGTTCAAGCCCCACCAGGCCCAAGGTTGACTCAGCCTTCCATCCTTTATAAGGTAGGTAAAATGAGGACCCAGATTGTTGGGGGCAATAAGTTGACTTTGTATATAATATACAAATGGATGAAGACTATTGCTTGACATAGTGTAAGCCACCCTGAGTCTTCGGAGAAGGGCGGGATATAAATGCAAATAAAAAAAAAATGTAAGTACATACTTCTTCTTACATACTTCTTGGACTTCAAGAAGTATGCTCAGCCCAGTTCAAAGATATATGAATTTTCAATAACGCAACAAAAAATAGCAAAAAAACCCAAAACCCAACAACCCAAAAACAAACCTACCATCAATGTCTATAAATTAGATCAAAAGATTTAGAAAACATTATATTTTAGGCATTAGATACTTCTCTGATATTAGCTCAAGCATTTCTTCGCTTCCTACTCCAACCTTATTAGCAAAATTTGTATTGTACTTGGCATAGCAGATGAAGAATCATGACGAAAATGGCTTGCCTGAAGTGATTGTGCAGTTGACATGTGGTTGTAAATATGCAGTTGATTCGGATAATTTTCCAATGAGTAATTTCTCTCTAGATATGAGATTGGTGAGAAAAGCCTTATAGGGTCTAGTAACTTAATTTTAAATGTATATATACTGAAGAATCATTGTGAGTCAACTGCATAAATCCACTGATCTTTGCTATCCAACAGTTTAATCTTTTCAAGTTGAGCAAACAGTCGTAAGCATATATTTTCCTTGGCTATGATATTTATGAATTGTTTATACTGAGCTGTCAAGTGGAGCTCTGACAAGATTTTATATTCCTCATCAGGTGCTCTTACTGGCATTCAACCCTATGCAAATAAACTTTTACCCATATTGCAAAGAACCTGCTCAGAAAATCTTTATTTTTGTCCATCAGTCTAAATATTGTAACATCCCTGGTGCAATCTCTTTGCACCTTAGATATAAAGCACTTGAATATGTTGAATTTAATCTTGTTCTTATCACTCTGGCCAAGAGGGAAAAACCATAGTATAATAAAAGAAAATGTAGTTTTGAAAAAAGTCTTAGGGAAAAGGGACAAGGTTTTTTTAATTTAATCAGAAATTAGAATTTTTAGCAGCAAATGATAACTCGTACAGACCTATAGTTTTGAACTATAGTTAAACGAAACCAAAGCTGTTAGTAGCATCTGGTTGACCTTACCTGGGGTTGATAAGCAGTACTTGGAGGACAGAATAGCAGGGCTGTAGGCTAAACTGAAAAGTAGGAACATTCCATGAGGCAGTAATAGAAAAATGTATATATCATTGCCAAAAAAAATATGACATGGGTACATCCATAGAGCTACTGGCTTGAATCAAGTGTTGTTTTTAGAGGAATTGAAGATTATCATAAATATCTGAGAAACCAGTTTGCCAGTAGCTAGGATTTTCCTGATCCTGCACAAATTACAAAGATGTTATAAATATGCCATGCATTTTCTTCTGAAATTTTAAGCCCAAATGGAATTTTTTAAAATAGGAGATTGGATTTTAAAGATTTAAAATGTATCCTTCTTTGCTTTTTCTCTCATTTCATTCCAAATGCCCTTGACATAAATATGGCTTGCTAACATTTACAAATGATATTTTAAAAGCAATTAAAAAAAACAAAAACTTGAGAAGTTCTGATATTTTATAGCAATAAGGACATTTGGTATAGGAGTTCCAATGTTCTGCTTGTGTCTCCACAGTAAGACAGGTTATCAAAGGACGTGTTTTCTGATCTTGGAATTCCCATCTAGGCCTTAACAATATGTTTCCAAGAGTGTCTTAATTGTTTTTTGGATATAGGATTCTAAGTTATTCTTAAAACAGAACATTTTAGTTCTGTTTGCCTAGTATTGCTTCACAAAAAAAATATGTATTATATTTATGTATGGGTACTACAGAGTGATCTCTTGGTTGAAAGAATGATATTAAATCAGGTGTCTTGTTTATAAATCATTAATAAAATATTGTGTTTTAAAATCACAGAAAATCCCTGATAGGAATAGGTATACCACTTGGTCATTTGCCCATATGATGAGTGTAAATAAGGCCACTGCAATTTGTTAAAAAAAAAAACACAAGCGAAAATACAGCTTTGCTTTGCACAATATATGAAGTAGATACTGACTGGTAACACATGAAACTAAACAATATATTTTGTAAGCCCATAAGTGGATAACTCAGGCTACTGTAATTTGTTCAACAAGCCATAGCAAAAATGCATCTTTGCTTTGCACAATATATGAACCAGCTGCTGCCTGGCAATGCAGCTTTTTATAACTTTGCCTGAAGGTGACAAAGACTGAATATGTGATCTGTATGGAAATCATGGAGTTCTGCCACTGTTCCATTCTTCTTTATACTTCATTGTTTGAAGTTGAATTGTTCTTCAGCAGAAGGTACCATAGTGTCCCTTTAGCTGGCCTGTCATATTCCTACATTTGGCATCTCCTGGGAGCCCTGATATACTCTTATAAAATATATTATTACATTGATACTATATTTGACAGGCTTTTGATTTTCAGCCTGACTGATTCAACCTGATACAAGGACTTCAAATCATACAGAAAAAAAGTTTGTGGAATAGAGAAGAAAATTCTTTCTGTTTCTCTTTTTCTTCAACTCCATCTTGCAAAGCCCTTGGAGTTAATGTTTTGTCGCCAACCTTTCAAACAGGCATCTGTTTTCATAAACTGTAAGAAAAAGGTGTGTAACTTGATAGATTTTACCCAATCTATAATGTAACCTGCAACATTAATGACAGTCGCATCCAGTGGTGGGATTCAAGTAATTTAACAACTGGTTCTCCGCCCTAATGATTTCTTCCAACCACCAGTTTGCCAAACTGCTCAGAAAGTTAACAACTGGTTCTCTCTAAGTGGTGCAAACTGGCTAAATCCCACCACTGGTTGCATCTCATTACATCTATATGTTGTTGTTGTTTTAACCATTTAATTGAGTCTGACTCGTGGGGACTTTTAAAGACAAGTGTTCTATGTTATCAAGCCAGCATGTGGCTTGCCCCTTCTTCTTGTTCCACTAACCATTCCTAGCATTATTGCCTTCTCAAATTAATTTGCACGCATGACACTGCCAAAGTTAATCAGACGTCATATGATGTTAGCTTCCAATAAAGTGTTTGGTTTTATATGATTTAATATCTCTCTGTTAGTTACTCCAGCTGTCTATGGTATATGCAATAATTTACACCAGCACCACAGTTCAAAGGTATCAATTCTTCTTCAATCAGCCATTCTTAGTGTCCACTCTCAAACCCATACATCACTGCAGGGAAGGCTGTTGCTCTAACTAGCCTGCTTTTTGTATTTATATCAATATCTCTACATCTATATACAGACTGATGAATCACAAAAGAGGAAATTTCAGTTCCAGCACTTGTAATATTAATATAAAAATCAGTTTCTTTATAAAATCTATTATGTTTCATAATAACATGCTGTCATGATTAAATCTACTGAGAATGAAATATTTTTTGGACAAATATGACTTTTTTAAAAAAGCATTGACTATGAAATCACACTAACAATGGAAACATCTGGCTCATAAAATAAATTAACATAACATGAATGTGAGCTTAAAGGCACAGCACTGCCACCGTAGGACTATTATAGCTAGATAATATTAGGTCTTAGAAGGACTTCTTTTAGAGGGCGAGACTGCATTTGTGAGTTGTGACTTTTACTAGTACCTCTCTACTTCCTGGCCACTATTAAGTATTTTAAATTTGGCACCTGCTTCTCTGTGTTTAATAATGCTATTAGACTGGTATATTCATTTCATCATCTTTAAAACTCTTAGAATAAAGGGAAGAGATGCTATGTTATAATAATAATAATAATCACCCTGCTCCTAAAACTAATGCACTGTATATATTCATCTAGGGTTCATGAATTTAATCTGTAGGAGAGGGCTTCAACCTTGTAAAATAACATCTGGGTGTCTTTGTATGAGAATTTTCAATAAGGTTGAAACAGTGTCTCCTGATGGTCACTGTAACTATAACCCCTTCATGCCCCCCACCACACACAAGGGATGTACACTATTTCTAATACAATCAAGCCAAGAACAAATGACCAAAGAACAACTGTTTACTAGATATGATGTAGTATGCCACATATAAACTTCAAGGTTAAGGATGACTATAGACATAAAAAGATGCAATTTATTCCTATTCTACTGATCTTTTGTATCTCTTTTATTGTGCAAAAGGGTACTATTTTAAATGTAACAATAAGAAAATAAGTATCTGTAGTTCTGTGTATTATGTGCTTGGCTGGCTGCTTCTGGATGATAATTAAAGACACAAAAAGTTGTGTCAAACCAAAAGAAGATGACACGCCCAGGTAGCATTACTCATTGCTATCAGACTTCTTTTCCATCTTCCCTATTCTCACTCCCCCACTTCCTGGGCTTCCTGGGTGTTCAAGATTTTTCTATAGCTGCAAAACCATGATTTGGGGTGGGGGGGCTCACTTAGCACTGTTGGAATGCTTACACACCATTCAGGCTCCCATCAGGCATCACACATAACAATGTTACTTTCATATTGAGGTTGTAAATGCATAATGGAATATATAGTTTGTAAAAATGCAAGCTTGACTAATTCTATGAACCAGATTCCAGATAAATAAAATCTTATTAACTAACTCAAGGTACCACAGTTCAGGATAGAATGGCAACTTCTTTTGGGTATGATCTCTTCTTCCTAAATAAACCTTTCAATGTGTACTATACACAATGCATTCGTGTTTGATGTAAACAAAGCACTGAATCATACCTTTAACACCCTCCTGGGGCAGCTGGCAAAGACAGCATTCAAACTACGTCAAGTGACTCAATAAATTATTGATTACTATAACTCGCAGTATCTTTCAAGTAGGGTGTACAGATAAATTATACTAGACAGTACCAGTCAAGAACCCAGGTTTGTGTTATCTGCTTTTTTTTTTTTTTTTTTTTTTTTGGTAATTTCTACATATTTCTAGTTAAGGATTTCAAAATGCAATGTGAATCAGTTCTTGCTAAAGATATGAGCTCTTTCTGTAATCTATACCCACCCATGAAGCTGATTTGACAGTTCCTCAAATATCTTAAGTAGCTAAGTGCATCCAAACTTCTGCTAATAGATGGTATTGCCAACAAGTAAAAGGACTTTTTGCGTTATAATTTTTTTTTATTGCTTTCCTGGATTCCCTCTTGTGGTTCTTCTTAAAACATTCAGTCTCTTTGCTCTGATACTTTTTGGATTGATTCGGCTGGCTCTGAGCCTGGCATAATAGTGAGCTCTATCAGCCTTTTCATGTTTTATGGTGGATTTGGACACCTGCCTGCAAAGTTCTTCAAACTGAATATTTCAATTGAGACAGTTTACCCAATGCCTATTACTGCAAATGTATATCTAGAAAAGTGAAGAAATGCATGCAGAACTCAGTCTTTTGAGTCTAAGCAATAATTAGTGTCAGCCTAAACATTATATTTCTTCAGGGCTTTTTTTTTTCTTTGAACCCCTATATTTTTAAAAGCTATTGAAAATTTGCTTTCTAGTAATTTGAACTGTGTTAGTTTGACAAAAATCAAGCCCATACATCATTTTGTTACTGTTAGCAAAGCCACTTATCTTCCCATAGTGAAATGGTTCAAGTAGCTATAGAATTATTTTCCTATGCAGTTTTATTTATTTGATTTTTTTCCTGCCTCTATTACTTTACAAGTAACTCAAGGTGAGAATTAATAATAGGTCTTCCTCTTCATATTTTTTCCAGCACAACCCTGTGAGTTAAATTGGGCTGAGAGAGAGTGAATGCCCAATCAGCTTTTATTGTTAAGGGGGAAATAGAATTCAGAGTCACCTGGGTTTTAGGCCAGAACTTTAAATTCTACACCAAACTGGCTCTTCAGTAAAGACCCCAAAAGCTCATTCACTAAAGTAGGGGTGTCAAACTCAAGGCCCACAGGCCAGATCTGGCCCATGGGGTGCTTAGATCTGGCCCATGGGACTGCCCTGGAAATAGTAGAGAACCAGCCCATGGTGCCTCTGCCAGTGAAAATGGAGCTCTGCTTTCGCTGGCAGAACACTCAGGCTACCATAGGTGCCCCCGACACGAGTGATGTTGAGATGGCCATGCTCACCCTGGCCATGCCCCAGTCCCCCTGAGGTAAAACACAACCCTGATCAGCCCTCAATGAAATCAGGTTTGACACCCCTGCACTAAAGGATATCATTAGCACCCCCAAAGATGTTTCTGTTTGAGTAGCATTTGACCAATATGAGTTACATGAATAATATTGCACTCACTCGGCCTCTGGAAGATTTGAGGATAAAGCAGGCTAAGGAACAAGAACAATATGCTGAGCATGGAAAGTATGCAATCCCTAAAAGGATATAGTGCATAGCCAGCTCTTTTTTTTCACAGCTCTCTTCTAGCTAGCAGAAATGTGCTGCAGACCACATTATGGAAGAAAATACTGCTACCATGTCCTCTTTATGACCTGGTCCAGGACTTTCAATCTTCATTATAACGGCACTCCTGACATTTACAGTGGCAGTGGCTGAATGCCAGATAACAGAGGCAGTAAAACCAGTTCTGTTCCCTGTATCTGTTCCCAATATAGTTTTTGTTCAGTGATAGTCACCTAAGATTGATTGGAAAATTAAAAAAACAACAACCCTAAGAGAGCTAGGTTTATTTGAATGCCACATTGAACTTTTCATACAATTCTTGTTCACAGCTTGACATCTCTAGAACATTTCTGTTTATTTTATTTATTCAGCATTTGTTCACTGGACAGAATAAAAAGTTGATGTAATGCATTTGTAGAATGTTAGCTATAACGTTTATCCATTATAAATTACATTAGAAGTATAGTTGGGAATGTTCCACTTAGTACAAATCTAGCCTTCCTTGTTCAGTTTGCAATAAATCCCCAAACAATGCCATTATATGATCACTTAGATACCTGAAACTTCTGTCAAAACTATGTATGTCCAATCTACTTCTATTCATTCTTGAAAAATATGCTTTCAATTATTGTACTCAGAAGAGACCTGATGTAGCATTCCACAGCAATGAACTAAGAATGCAGTTCTTCCATATAGAGTGAGTGAGTAAAATATAGTGCAACACTGTACAGGAACCATTTAATGTGAAAATCCTTCCATTTTTAAAATTGCAATCTATGCTATATACTTTGTTTGGTGTTACTTTAGTGAGAGCCACAGTCAACAAGAGAAGAGGAAAGGATAAGGGAGGCACGCAAGACTAGATTCACTTAAAACAGGAGCCAATTTTTCTTTGTTTTATTTTGTTTGTTATGACTCTGGACACCATGATTACTTCAATAAAATATAGTTAAATGAACTATGACTTAACATTCTATTCTAGTCTTCTGTGTCTCTCTATCTAGCAACTAAAACTCTGCAGGATTTGTGCAGAAGTGGTAAAAATGAGCAACCTATAATACCAGTTGATGAGAGAGGTTCTGCTTTGGGAATACTATATTAAATATTAAATTTAAATTTAAATATTAAATTTAAATTATATTCTAGGGAATTATTCATCTCTCGCTGTATACGATTGTGTTATGTAATTTTACCATTTGTCCACCCTGCAATTTTATATGTTTTAGAAAATTTGTTGTTATACTTTGTGTTTTAAATGAAAATTGCTCTAAATTGCTTTGGATGGTTAAATAAATTTAAAGCTGATCCTGGGTTAGATGTGTTAAAAAGATAAAAAGAACTAACCAGTGACCATGTTCTGAGCTCCTCAGGATAGCATGAAAAAAACAAACAATTGAACATAGAGTTGACTGAGATAAATTATGATGTTCTTAATCTTAGTCCAAGACTAAGGAGATCCAGACCAGCATTTTTCCCTGCTGAGATATTTACAGATCCCTCCCCCCAATCTCTAATGCCGGGATTAAACATGATATCAAATTGGCTGTATGGATGGATACCCTGCTTCCCCGAAAATAAGACACCTCCTGATAATAAGCCCAATCGAGCTTTTGAGTGCATGTACTAAAATAAGCCATCCCCTGAAAAAAAGCCCTCCCTGAAAATATTTAAATGCAGAGCTGGAAATCAGGTAAAATGGCATCTTGCTCCACATGGCCCAAAATAATAAGATCTCAAAAATAAGACCAAGCGTTTATTTCAGGGTTTAGAAAAATATAAGACAGGGTCTTATTTTTGGGGAAACACGGTATTAGTATATAGTATATATAGGTTGTGCAATTCGGCTTTATTTTAAAGGGCCA